>NC_139578.1:29897826-30310326 GCF_946808225.1 Silurus aristotelis
GTACGGATCGACTGCAATCCGTTGCGCCCTCAAGCTTGTAGAAATAGTTTTCATATCGATGCGACAGGACATAACGATGACAGGAAATTTTAAATCTTTGACGTGCATAGTCTCACTTGGGGTAACTTATTATTAGCCCCTGCGTTACAACGACCCCATCGTAACTTCAAAATACGGTAAGTCGAAACCCTACACAGGAGTCTAGAAAAGTATACGGTAGTAAACTGTAATATGTTAATAGTTTAACTAATCACAGTACAACATTTAGCGAGAGAGAGTTATTTACACTGCTGTACCATGACAAATAACAGTAACTGTCTCCTCCCCCTTTGAGTTTTGTGATCCTCAATCACTAATTACACTAATACACACTCATTGTACACTATATATATATATATATATATATATATGTGGCAGTGGGTGAGTGGATGAGCACCGTAGTATGTGCTGAAATTATTAAATATTTCATTAATATTTATTAAATTATTAGTTTTTTTTTTTTTTTACAATTATGTCATAATGCAATCGTCATCGCAAGATAAAAAAATCGTAAGTTGAATTACTATTAGAGAATAGTATAATTATAGGTAATATTAATATTAGAATATTATTAGAATATTACAGAATATTGATTACTATTAGAGAATAGTATAATTATAGGTAATATTAATATTATAATATTATTAGAATATTACAGAATATTGATTACTATTAGAGAATAGTATAATTATAGGTAATATTAATATTATAATATTATTAGAATATTACAGAATATTGATTACTATTAGAGAATAGTATAATTATAGGTAATATTAATATTATAATATTATTAGAATATTACAGAATATTGATTACTATTAGAGAATAGTATAAATATAGGTAATATTAATATTATAATATTATTAGAATATTACAGATTATTGATTACTATTACAGAAGTCTTTGCCATGAACTCAATAAGTTGCTTTTTTTGGTGCATATAAAATGATATGCCCCCAACCCCCCCATAAAAAAATAAAAAAAAACACACAAAGTAAACACTTTCATAGCAATTAGAGTTTTCTTGCAAAATCTACATTGCTCGTTGTATAAATATTATTTGTATATAAATCTGATGTAGTTCATATTAACTGGGTCGAGTAACAGAACTTTTTCACTTTTATGGCTTCCATAAGAAGCTTTTGCACAGCAATATTATTCCTAACTGGGGTTTCGGGCCTCAACCAGTTGCTCTTTGGTCGCAATAACTTTCCTGAGTTGGCATCGGCCCTGAAATCGGCGTTTGTGAAAGAAAGCGCAGCATTCCGAGGCGCTTTTTTTTTCCGTTAACCGACGGGCGAATTTTTAAAGCCTTAGAAGCGTGTGTGTGTGTGTGTGTGTGTGTGTGTGTGTGCTTAAAGACGTGATTTGAAGAGAGTTCGAGATACAAAGTAGACAGAGGAGATTGAGTTTTAACTTCATGCATCAGTTGCAGACATTAGTGTCATATTTAGTCGCAAAAAATCAAACGAAATCACTTCAAATATAAAATATTTTGGGGTGGGGCAATAAAGACACAAAAAAAAAAAAAGATTGACGTACAGTTTGAACACGGCGAAGACCCTGAACGAAGGCAGCGGCGTACATCCTCGCCCAGTCTAACCAATGTGCAGACTACTGTACACTCACATATCCATGAACAGGTAGTCTGAACACTGGGCAGACGGAGGAGAGCAATAAAGCGCTGCCTTTTTGGTCATGAGAGAGACGTCTCCTTCATCCTCCCTTCTCCTCCTCCGTCTCCTCCGGCTCGGGTGCTAGAAAAATCCCACAGATCGGAAGTTCTGTTTCCTTGCCTCAGTAATTGTTGGTTTGTTTGAAAGCGACAGAATACTTGGTTTTTGTGTGTGTGTGTGTGTGTGTCCCGGGTCCTAACAGTGTCCCGTGTTGCGAGAACGGTATCCAGGCTTGACGTGGCACATTCGTTCGGCGACCACCAAGGAATTCGGGGGCGTGCTTTCTTGGAAGAGATGTTAACGCGGAAAAAAAAAGGAAGAGAAAAGGAGAAGAGAAGGAGGAATAAACGGAGCGACGCTCTGCTCCGTATATAGGACGGATATTTTAAGGTTCGCTTGTCGGTGTTGATCCGAGAAGCCGAATCGTGGAGTCTCGGAGGTCCGGATGGAGGAGTTTTCTAGTGGCTTCTCTGGTGTTCTTCTGTCAAACCTTAGCGCTCGTCCTCTGCCTGCACTCTCTTTCTCCTCCTCTTTCTCGTTCCTCCTGCTGCTAAGTACTACCAGATGTTTAGACTTAATGCCAGGCTGTCATTTAATCTCTCTGCATTGCTCTCGCTCGCCTCGTTCTCCTCAAGAAAAACTCCAGGCAGGAAGTGGGGCCCTCTGGAATGAGGGGGGTGGGGTGGGGGAGCAGTATGTGAGAAATAAATAGTGAATAATTTCTAAACAGTACACCGTCGTTTATGTTTTATACGGATTCGTTTTTAGCGTCGAGCGGCGCAGTCCCTATTTTCTACACCAGATTCTTTACCCCCAGACTCATGAGTCTGTAGAGTCAGAAGGTTTGACCTGAGCCCTCAAGAACATGGAGGGGGGGAAATAACGGTGTTCTCAGACCACAGCGTGTTTTAATGCCTTCCATATGTGCTACTTCTACACCTTTCATCTCGCTGCCGTACCTCATCCTGTCTTTCCCTTATCCTTTGTATTCATCAGGGGTCTTTAACGTTTTTCAGGTCAAGGACCCTTTTAGGCGATAGAGACGTGGCAGGGACCCCCTGATACATCAAAGATTGGCAATTATATTAATAGAAACCGATCATATTACACGTGTTATATTATGTGAAGACAATTAGAACTATGATGTTGTTGTACATGCATCATAAAGGTGTCTTATTTTAATAGATTTGCAGTTTCATACATTTGGACTGTTACATTTACATGAACATCAGCTTTAAGTTTAATTGAACTTTTTAAATGTAATATTTTGGCTTTGATGTTTTTACCGCCGTTTGATTAAAAAATTATAATTATTGTGATTCAACATTAATTAGCAGACCTCCTACGGTACCCCCACGGACCCCCCCCCCCTAAGGGGTTGTGGACAACGCATGCACCATACAAGGCCAAATGTATTTGGACACCCACCCTTTATGCCCATATGTGTTTTTTCTTCAGAATCTGGAAGCACACAGTTCACAGTTACTGTTGGATGGCTTTTGTTACCGTTTCCCTGCACAATGCTCTCGTGCTCAAACCGAGCTCCAAGAGTGAGAAGTGCGAATGGAAGATCTCGACTGGCCTCCTCAAGCCTTGGTGCTCCTCAACTTACTAATGCTATATGCCATAGGCTTGTCTATAGCGTGCATCATTTTTATACTGCGGTGTAGCTGCCGCTTTACAGATGTTTGTCTCGAATGTGTGTGTGGGGAGGAGGTGGTGGTTAAGAGTTTGGACTTCGGGGACCTCTGCTGTAATTTGTATAGAGATTTCTTATACGTCTCTTCCCTATATTTATCCCTTTTTAATTTAAGCATCATCCATAGTTTGTTTTCTAAGTGAAAGTTGTATAAGATGCGAAACTAGGAGAATCTGGAGAATCAGGAGGACCTGGAGAATCGGAGTCGGCGCTCCGACCTAAGACTTTTAGGTACACAAAAAAAAAATCAGAGGGCAGTGTCCCATGTGCATTTTTCGAAAGCTGGTGACCCAAAGCACTGAACATGGAACCACTGCCAAAGCCATAAAGAGAGAATAAGGGGTTATATGACAGTCTGCTACAGATAAGAACTGAACCCTACTGAGTGATGATTGGGAAATTCTTAGACTACATAGACAAAGAGCGTGTGATGCATGAGGCCAGAGCGAAGAAAGACGTACTGTTCCAAAATCGACGAGTCATGTTCTTTCCAGACCTTTCTGTTGAGGTAAACAAGCAATAAAGACAATTTGACCAAGTCAAGAGGAAGCTATGAGCCAAGGGCTTCCTGTAGTTATTCATCAACGGGGTTCACATATTTCAAAATCCTTTCTAAACTTTCAAAAAAAGTTGTAAGATGGACACATTATTTCAAATTGTGCTCAATTTCAAGATATTTAAATAACGGAAGATTAATCATAGGCATTAGACAAAGACAAGACGAAGTGAGGAGATAAATGTAAATAGGTAGATAGATAGATGACAGATAGACAGATAGATAGATAGATAGATAGACAGATAGACAGACAGACAGACAGACAGACAGACAGACAGACAGGCAGGCAGGCAGGCAGGCAGGCAGGCAGGCAGGCAGGCAGGCAGGCAGGCAGGCAGATAGACAGACAGACAGACAGACAGACAGACAGGCAGGCAGGCAGGCAGGCAGGCAGGCAGGCAGGCAGGCAGGCAGGCAGACAGACAGACAGACAGACAGACAGACAGACAGACAGACAGATAGATAGATAGATAGATAGATAGATAGATAGACAGACAGACAGGTAGATAGATAGATGACAGATGGACAGACAGACAGATAGACAGATAGACAGACAGACAGACAGACAGACAGACAGACAGACAGACAGACAGATGGAAGTCTACATCTTCCAACCCCATGGAAATATCTTCATGGAGCTGGCTTTGTGCACAGTCGTTATACTAGAACAGGTTTGGGTCTCCTAGTAAAGGGAAGTGAAGAGAAAATTGAATGCTACCATATCCAAAGACAAATATAAGAGGAACAGTTGTGGGAACAGTTGAGGAGAAAGCAAGAGAGGAATCAAATTGTATGTATGTAAGAGCAACACGATGATGTTGCTATCTGACGTACTCATGTCACAAACGTAAAGTAAAACCATCTGTGCGTTTCACAATGTTCCTTTATGTGAGTCTGGAACACAATCTTCTCCAGATTGTCCAGAGCAATCACGTCCAGACAGATACTCCAGGAGAAACACCTGGTAATCATTTGAAGGTGGAAAGCCCAAGATCGACTGATTAAACAAGTGAAATCTGGTGTGACTCGCACATGGCTGGAATACAAACCTGCAGCTATGTCGACACTGTGGATAAAGAACCATCAACAGAGAAGTCTTCTTGAGACGTTTTATTTTAAATACGTTTTTTAAACATTTATTGTAATATTATGACATCTGGCAGATGCCCTTATCCAGAGCGAATTGTGGTGGTGGGACTTGAACTCATAACCCTCTGATCAGATATCCAACATCTTAAACACTTAGCTACCCCATTTTTGCTCTTAAAATACCAGATTCCATTATTTCTTTTTATTACTTTTTTTTTTTCCATTTTCTTATTTCTTCATATTTGCAGTTTTGCAGATCAAATCAAGGGAAGTGATACCTCAATGGTTACGATGTTGAGATTTGAGATCAAATCAGAGCACCACCAAGTAATGGGCCCTTGAGCAAGGCCCCTCACCTGTTAAGTGTATAAATGATTTGCTCAGGAAAAGGAAGTCTGCAGCATGCTGTAAATCCAAACGCAAATAAAGTCCACCAAAACAAATCTTACCTTCACTATAGTCTCAATAATAACTTCATCCCGAGGGTTGTCATGTGACCTCGTGTCATTCTGGTTACGAGCCTCAGTGTCTAAAATCACTTTTTTCAACATCGCTCAGGATTATATGAATCGTATCACATGTCCCAGGTATAATCAGAGTTACTGATAAAGTCTGTCACTGTTGTTCTTGCTGAGGCTCCTGGGTTTTTTTCTGCAGGAGAAAGAGAAGAAATACATGCTGCCTCTGGACAACCTGAAGGTCAGGGACGTGGAAAAAGGCTTCATGTCCAGCAAGCACATGTTCGCCATCTTCAATACAGAGCAACGGTGAGTCCTGAAAACAAACACAAAAATAGATTAGAGTAGAGTAGATTAGATTAGATGATTCAATGAAATGCAGTTAGCATCTATCCAGAATCTAAACTCGATTTCTCAGTTTGGCTCAGCGAACAGCTCTTGAATAAGTCCTGGTTAAAAAAAAAAAAAAAAAAAAAAAAAAAAAAAAAAAAAATATCTTAGACGTTCAGCAACAACATTATTCAATCCAGGGTTGAGATGTCAAAGAATTCCCATTCATCTTTATAAAAACAAAACCGTGCCTTTTCTTCTTTCTTTAGAAACGTCTTCAAGGACAATCGGTTCCTAGAGCTGGCATGCAACACTCAGGAAGAGGTGGACAGCTGGCGAGCGTCCCTGCTCCGTGCTGGGGTTTATCCCGAGAAAACTTCGGTCAGTGACCCAACCAGTGGGATCTTCTGAAAGGCATAAAATATAATATTTCACAATGTTCAGTTGGTTTCCCACGTTTTAATGAGTGCAATTGGAACTGCTGCTGTTCTGGTGCAATTATTGGCAAATTTCCAGTCAGCCTTCATATCCTAAAGGCACTCTATATCTCTCCTGCTTCACGAAGATTTTTTATCTTAATGATGTTTCATCTTTCATCTCATTAATAGGTGGAGAGTGAGAGCTCTGGTGCCACAGAGAACTTTTCCATGGATCCTCAGCTGGAAAGAAAGGTGGAGACCATCCGGAACCTGGTGGACTCCTACATGTCCATTGTTAACAAGTGCATCCGGGACCTCATGCCCAAGACCATAATGCACCTTATGATCAATAACGTAAGGGACATTCCTATAAAGCAGTAATTGGAAAGTTCTTGTAGTGTTTAAGGTACACACTGTCTTCGTTATGGAATAAATGAGAAGATGTAGGTTTCAGGTCAATGGTGTAAAGGAACAAAAGTTTATTCTGCATCAAAATCTGATGGTTGGGTGGAAGGGAGGTGGAGTGAATTAAAGTCTTGGAGCCAAGCTTAAAGCTTTATCATGTATGGAGGCCAGTCTGAAAGTTGAGAAGCTTGAAGAGGCCTGATTGAGCAAAAATGTTCAGAGATTTCATATTTTCTTGAATATAATGTAGTCAATTGAGCAATTTCATTGGGAATCCAAAATGTAGCTCACTGTCCATGGTCCTGTCTGAGATCATGCACATTATAATCAATAGAGTAAGCTCCTTTCCAAAATACATTGGGTATAGCAGCAATGTGAGTGTTTGCAATGTTTAAATGTTTTCGAGACCCTTATATATATTTATATAATTGAAATATAATATATTTACTCTGATTAAATTGGGTCCTGATGCTCATAAATCCAAGCTTTATCAATGTAATGTTTTTTCAATGCAATCAGACATTTGAATCTAGTTTTTTAAGAGATTATACACAAAAAAAAACGTATTATAAAAAGTGTACGACTCTTTCGGCAGGTGAAGGACTTCATCAACGCAGAGCTTCTGGCTCAGCTGTACTCGGCTGGGGACCAGAACACACTGATGGATGAGTCTCAGGAGCAGGTGCAGCGCAGGGATGAGGTGCTGCGGACCCACCATGCGCTGAAGGAGGCGCTCGCCATCATTGGAGACATCTCTACCACGACCATTACCACCCCTCTGCCTCCTCCTGTGGACAGCTCCTGGCTTCAGCCTGGTTCTGGAGGCTCTCGCAGGTGACCACACCGCTTCGTCAGTCTTGTCTTTTTAGAGCAGGATGCAGGTTTAATTTTTTGCAATAATAGTTTGAATGCTAGTTTATTTTTGTGATTTGCATTCCAACAACACTTTTCACTGTCACTGTCAAATCACTTCCATTACATGCATCTATGATAGTACTATCATGTACTGCCCACATTTACTTAGGTCTCACCCTCAATAATGGCTCATATTGCCTCATATTGCCCCCTCAGGTCTCCTCCTCCAAGCCCTACTGCCCCACGTAGAATGTCTGCTGGCCAGAGGCCTGCAGGGCGGGGTGCTCCTCCTCCTCCATCACGCCCAGGCCCTCTTGGGCCCTTTAACAACAGTGGTGATAGTCCACAGGTGCCCAATCGCCCAAATCGTGCTCCACCCAGCATACCCAGGTGAGATCTTTCCTTTCCTGAGTCATAGACATGGGTTTATATATCTGCATCACATTTCTTCAGAAAAGAGTACTATTCTCATCGTAAGATAGCTGATTATTGATTACTCTCTTAATTAAAATATAAAATTGACATATTTGTTCCTTACATGTATTCAATCAGCCATGACATTTTATTTTTACTATTTTAAGTCTACGTCTAAAAATGATCACAGACCAAGTTACACCACTTCATGGCATTCAGCCGAGTAACGCTTCCTGGATATACACACTGCGATAAATGTTCAGGAATAATTTGAGAAACATGACAAAGTCTTCAAAGTGTTGACCTCTTAGGCCCTCAGATTCTCCACATCTTATTCTAATAGAGTATCTAATGAACATACTGGAGAAACAAGTCCAATCCATGAAGACCTCACCTCAAAACTTGATTTAAAGGATCTTCTGCTAGTTCCTTGGTACCAGATATCATAGCATACCTTCAGAGGCCTTGTGGAATTCAAAGCTGTTTTGGCAGCACAAGGGATCTCTTTGGAGCCAAGTGTTCATTAAAGACATGACACCAATCATGTCCTGGCTGATGGTTTACATTTGGGAACATGAATATATTTTAGTCAAACTGTAAATTCAAAAGAATATCAAATGCAAAGTAATAATGACTTCTGATCAGCATCTCATGAAAGTTGTAGAGATGATCTAAGATGAAGTATGGAACATGAAGTGAAATGAACCTTTGTGAAGAACAGACAGATGTACAGTGTCTGGGTGGAAAACGCTGGTCGTTTATGGTTTTTGAGACACCTGCATGTTCCTTTTTGTTTTTATGCAACCAACAAAGTACAAAGACAAAAACACACTAATTAGACCGTGAATGAGTGGAAGAAGATTCTGTGGAGTCCAAATAGGACATTTCTTGTCTCTAACAGAAGAACTTGTTTAAGACAAAGAACAGAAGAGAAGATGTGATCAGACTCCCCTCACCCCCACACTCACACATAGAGGTGGAAGCTTAATGGTTTGGGGTTGTTTTGGAGGCTTATTCCGGAAAGTGAAAGAAGTCCTGAGCCAAAATGGCAACCATTTCATACTTCAGCTTGCAGCGTGCAGTTCGGTCTGGACTGCGGCTCACTGGAATCGACTTCACAGTACAACGAAGAGCCGAAGTGAAGTCCAGACTCGAACATTATTTAGAGAGCAAACTGTCGTCTGGAGTGATATCTATTATGGAATGTCCTGCCCAGTCACCACACCTAAATCTTCTTAAACAGCCCTGAGATGAACAAGAAATCTCCAACTAGTGAAGAACATCTTTGGAGAGTTTACAAAGTATTTCAGCTGAAAGTTTGGTTGCATATAAACAAAAGGACCCTGCATTTGTCTCTCAAAAACCAACTGTCTCTTAAACCTTCGGAACTCTTCCACAGCCCTGTATTTGGTCATGAGCTGGTAATTAGGGACGTCTGGTCTATCTGTCTACATAAGTGTGTATTGGTGCGTTTCAGGTTGCGTTTCTAAACTGTTTTGTGTGTTGTTTTACTAATTTACACACTAACACACTATACGTGTGAACTGAATAGAATCTCAGTGCGTATACAATCTTCACTGCTTCAGCTCCTACTACTTGCACTAATTCTATCTTCTGTTTCTCCTTCCCATCTCACACTTTCTCAATCTCTCTAATCCTTTCAGCCGTCGACCCCCACCCTCCCCTACCCGACAGGTCCCGTAAGCCTCCCAGCGGGATCCCGATCGCCCTGGACCAAGCACTCACACGTTCCTCAAATGCTCTTACAGTACGTCTCATAGCCCTCTGATCCCTGAGCTTCAACTTCTGCATGACCCAGTCCTTATATCTTCTCTGCTCCCAGATCATTCCTGGACTCACCTTCTGAGTGCTCATCCCTCACTTTTTCTCAGTGCTAGTGTCCGTGTTAACCATGCTCGTCTCGTGCCGTGTCTCTGTGCCTGCGATCTGGTTCGGCCAATCAGATCGAGTCCTAACACACAATCCCTGTAATACCTACATGTGCTTTTTGGTTTCACCGCTGTAGTCTGTGAAATCCATAGTGACCATGCTGATCTCTGATCTCAGATCTCGTAGTTGCATGTTTTGGTTTTGAAGAGTATATTTTTATGCGTGTCTGCTCAGGTGTGTGCAGGTCTTGCTACCTTGCTACGTGAAGAATATTTTTAGCCAGAGGTTGTGCGTATGGTGTATGTGTGCTCGCATCACGCCAACACTCCAGCTCCAATGAAACGTCGACGAGTCATACAGTGTGTGTGTGTGTGTGTGTGTGTGTGTGTGTGTGTGTGTGTGTGTGTGTGTGTGTGTGTGAATATTAGATTTAAGATCGTTTTTCTGAATATACAGTCCAAGAAGAACATTACTGGAATCTACTGCAATATATGATTAACAGCAAGTTCTAGATCTCATAACACTTTTTGTGTTGAATCAGTGGTTTGAAAGATAAAACTGGGGGATAATATGTCACTCATCTACAATTTCCACATTGGAGCATTATTTAAAAAAGTCAGTCTACTTGGAAGCTTGCATGATGTTATCCATCTTGCAGCTATTCATCGCTTGATGATAGATTCACATGGGTGACAAAAGGAAATCCTGAAAACTCGTCCAGGAAATAAATATCAAGATCAAATTATCCAGTTTCTGGATCAAGAATAAAATTTGAATCAGTCAAATTTAAAAAAAGGCAGTAGACCATGATGCAGAGCAAAATGCAGAAGAATGAGACCAAGACCAATACTCTGGTAGGGAGATGAAGAGATTCAAACCAGAACTGACCAAGACTAAGATCCAGATCTAGAGTCATAAGACTGAGATCCAGATCAAGATTTAGTGAAGTCTAAAATCTGGACGAAGATTTGGTGTAGTCAAGATCAAGATCCAAACCAAAACTTGAAGTACGGAAACTGAGATCCCGAACAAGTTTTAGAATCAGAAGACCGAGATCTGGATGAAGATTTGGTAAAGTCAGAGCAAGATCCAGATCATGTCTGAGATCTGAGATCCAGAACATTTGCAGCATTGGCAAATGCACTCATCCTGCACAAATGAGCTGGTGAAGGTTAAGGGCCTTGCTCTGGGGCCAAAAGTGGCAGCTTGGTGTGGATGGTATTTGAAATCATGAGCTTCTGATCCAAATTCCAACGTCTTACCACTTGTAAGTGACACAACTAAGATCTGGATAAAGTTTTGCTGAAGTAAGACCAAAATCCAGACCATGATGGACCAAAATTTGAAGAAATCAAATGAAAATCTAAAATTTCTGAGCAAATATCCCGAGATCGAGACCCAGAGATTTCACCTCCAGCTCTGGTGTGTGTGTGTGTGTGTGTGTGTGTGTGTGTGTGTGTGTGTGTGTGTGTGTGTGTGTGTGCTCTGCGTGGTGATTCCTGCACATTTTGTTTGCTGGTACATCCGTTTCCACCGTGTTTCTTGATATCAGCGATTGGCGCCGAAGCCCTGATGTTTGACGAAGCCCTTACCTCATCTAGCCATTTATTTTCTTATCGATGTGTCTTCTCATTCTATACTTCATCGAACATGGAGCGGTCGACATCACTACAGCTTAATAACCTACACTATCCTCTCAGCTATACGGTAACCGTGCAACGTGGAACTGTGTGTGTGTGTGTGTGTGTGTGTGTGTTACTTAAAGTTTAAAAAGTAATAATAGTGATTTTTTATTTTTTTTTGGATCATTAATTACTCCGAAAAGACTGCCATAAAGACTTCACGATGGACGAACGTGAATTGAGCGAATGTTATTTACGTTCTGTAACGAAGTTTGAATGTCGTCAGTGAAATTCCACCTGTTCTCCCGTCTGTCCCAGAAATCCGCAACCCTAGACTTTTGAGAAATAAAAAAAATAAAAAAATGCAACAAAAAAAAAACGTGTCCTAGAAGTTGAAATTAGAGTCGTACCCGTGTCAGTGCGCAGTCGGTGTGTCGTTTCCGTGGGTCCTCTGTCCGTTTAGTTTACTGCCGAGTCAAGCAGGTGATTTTTGTTAAGTACTTAAAATCCTTTTCGTTCCTTACTGTAAATCTCAGATTTCCGATTCATACTAACGTAATGGCATGAAAAAAAAAATCTGTATTGCCAAAGCTAGTCATAGGATCAATCTATATAATATGCAACAGTGTCACATACACGTACGTATACACACACACACACACACACACACACACACACACACACATATATAAATAAATATATATAAAGAAATAATATTGTTCTCTGGAGGAAATCAAGACGCCTCCGTTTTGTAAATGTGGTTCTTTTGCGGGATATGTAAACTGTATTAGTGATTATAATCCTTATGTAATTCAATAAAAACGTGTGTTGAACATCGTTAGCACTGAGTTGGGTTTTTTTCGGTTTGTTTTTTTAATGCAAGAATGGTAAAAATACAGCTCATAGCCAAGATTTTCACCAAAGACTTTTTTGGGGTCGGAGCACAGAATCAGCCATGATACACCACCGCCCCTGGGAAAGAGAGGGTTAAGGGTCTTGCTCATGGGCCCAGCTGGTGCTGCTTGGTCATGTTGGGGGTTGTTTAAAAATCTTCTGATCAGAAACCCAGAGCTTCAATAAGGGTTAAAAGGATTCCTTGGACCAATTCTATGGACCACTGCTTTTCAAATATACAAATGCAGTATTTGTATAGGATTTTTCTTTCGTTTTAATATATTAAAGCAAGAATATCAATGTTGTTTTTTTTTTATACATACCACAGGTTTTGCTATAATCCTGAATTCTTGACTTGGTCAGAAAGTTGTTAATAAGTTTTCTATAATACATTTTTTTTTTTTTGATAATCAATAAGAAATCCTGCCCAGGGGATTGTATAAAAAAAGTGTCAATTTAGCAATACTAAAATTAATAGAATGTACAGTACAGACCAAAAGTTTGGACACACCTTCTCATTCAAAGAGTTTTCTTTATTTTCCTGACTATGAAAATTGAGGATTCACATTGAAGGAATCAAAACTATGAATTAACACAAATGTCATTCTAGGTTCTTCAAAGTAGCCACCTTTTGCTTTGATTACTGCTTTGCACACTCTTGGCATTCTCTTGATGAGCTTCAAGAGGTAGTCACCTGAAATGGTCTTCCAACAGTCTTGAAGGAGTTCCCCGAGAGATGCTTGGCACTTGTTGGCCCTTTTGCCTTCACTCTGCGGTCCAGCTCACCCCTAAACCATCTCGATTGGGTTCAGGTCCGGTGACTGTGGAGGCCAGGTCATCTGGCGCAGCACCCCATCACTCTCCTTCTTGGTCAAATAGCCCTTGATGCCTTCAGTGTGACTCTACAATTTACATAGTCATGAAAATAAAGAAAACTCTGAATGAGAAGGTGTGTCCAAACTTTTGGTCTGAACTGTATATAAAAATGTATATTTATATAGAATATTTAGATAGAAAGTGTACGACTATTAACCCATATTCAAGTATTTGACATGTAATTCAATAGAACAGTTTGAGATATTATATATACACAAATGGACAGACAGACAGACAGACAGACAGACGAATGTAACCCAGAGTCTTAATATCCTAGGATCAAAGGATTTCTTAGACCAGTGTTTCCCAGAGTTTTTTTTACAGGCGACCCCCATTTTAACATTGAACATGACGACCCCCACGCCCATTTTAAACCCGGTTAACGTCTCTCTTGATAGCCAGCGCCTTGAAGGAGGATTGTCTGATGCACCTCTTCACACAGCTCTGTAAAGTTACGCTTGTTTACAGGATGGGCTTTATTCAAGTTATAATGGGTGCATCTTTATCTTTTCCACCAATGTACCAACGGTACAGTTTTTAGATTTGAAGTCACAGTTTTTACACATGCGGGTCTGAACCAATCAACTAATGAACAACCGGTTCTCTAAAACAGGTCAAAGGTGAATCTCGTGAAGCTTCAGTTTGAGAGTGAAAACAGAAGAAACAACTAAACACTTGTACAGTACAGTAAAAGTGTGAATCCTGTTTGGTCTCTTAAAATCAATATAAATCAAATATCCAAGCGAATAAATAAATTTGTGCTGCTAAAACTCACAGATGCCAAACAGAAGGAAGTCAAATTTTGTGCATTTTCAGTCACTGTGATCCGAACCATAGTTTATATCAAGAAAGGCTGACAACACGACTAAACATCGATCTTGTTTGTGAACAATGAAAAAGGGACTTTTCCTTCTGATGGGACGGAGATGTTCAATGACACAAATACTTGTGATGAACTAAGGATTTTGAGAAAAGTTCAGGCTTTTGCAAGAAATTCAATGTATTGTGCTGTTTGTACACATTGTTTGGAGAAATGCACTGACTGATTTGCAAAGACCACCAGGTTGGGAACCAGTGCCTTTTAATTATTTTTTTTCTTTTAGAAATGTTTATTAGTTCTCTATAATATCAGTATCTTATGATAGGAAGTAGAGTTAAATTTTAGATGTTGGTGTGCAGTCACCACATCGTACCCAGGGGATTATCTGAATAATGAAGTATACATTTACACACAATTTTTTTAATTAATAAAAAAAAAAGAAAATGTTGTTACTAGTCTTGGCCACAAGGTGGCACAGTTGATTCAATCAGTGTTTGCTTTTTTAAGTACAAGAATGGCTTGGCCAAAAAGGTTGTGTTTCAGGATGATATGTGAGTGACACATTGCAGATGCACCCTCATGTTTTATGTGCATGTTACAGGAGAACAGTTTTGACTCACAAAACTTCTTCGCTAACTGTTTAGTCAAGTCTCAAGGTAATATGAGCCGATGGATGATGATATGTTGCCTGGCTGTTTGGTCATACAGCATAAACCTTTGACATGTAGCATAAAAGGTTATGACCATAAACATACCAAAGAAGTTAGAACAACAGTACGGTCTACGCACATTAAATGCTTGGTCCCCATAAAACTTGATCTAGAACCATCAATGTAACATCATGCAAGTGAGATTTATTTAACATGTAAGGAGTCGATACAGGTTTACAGGCAAAAACAAGAGTCTATAACTCTCTTAAGCCAACATAACCAATAACAGAACCTAGTTTTACAACTCAAGCATGTTTCACAACATAAAGCAACATCATTCTTTAATTATTATTCATTATTGAAAAAGAAAAACACTTGTTTACTCGTGTTAGGAATCAAAAAAAAATTCAGGATGCGCTTTTGCATGAAAATAATCGAATCATAATCAAATAATTATGGTTGGTTGCTTTAACCAAACACATTGCTCACTATTCTTCAAGCTCAGGAGGCATCTGAGATCACCATGACTACTGATCAGGTAGGATCGTATTTATATCAGTAATGCAGGTGTATGTGCCACTAAGTCTGCTTTCTACAGTCATTTCACACATTATATATTCATAAATACACACATTTATATAAAGCCAAACACTCGTACGAGTTGAGCTTCCTTGGGTATCTATCTATTTTAAACGGCACAGCTTTACTGTTGAATTGGAGTTTACTGTAAACCCAGGGTACAGAGGCTGAGCGAAGGCGCTCTTGATGGTATGGAGGAGCTTCGTCTTGTCAGAGACACTATAAAAAGACAACGTTCCTGCGTTATAATCCACAAACACTCCAATTCTAGAGGAGATGAGGTTCATGGGGAGTTTGGTTTCTTGGTTGTTGTGTAAGAAGGTGTAACTGGAAGAGCAGCACTTCAGACTCCAGGATTTATCGTTGAATCCAAACGCACACTCGTTACCATTTCCCTTCCTGACGATGTCCTTATAAGACACTGCTACGGAAACGCCGTTACTTCCGGTCCACTCCACTTCCCAGTAACAGGCTTGGGATACACTCTCGCTGCACAGCACCTGGGAGTAGGAGCTAAAACTCTCTGAGGGAGTATAATACGGCATTAACGATAGATTGTTGGTCACCATGTGGTTGGAATCGGACAGACGGAGCTGCGTATTTGCTGTTTTGGGATCCAGAGTGAACTGATGGGAATCTGTCGATAAGAATCAATACCATGATTTTTTATTTTTTTTTTTATGTGTAGAACTTTATTTGATCCCTGAACAAGACTCCGTGGGGATCTTTCAATATAAATAAACAAATATATAAATAAATAACTACCATGATCTACAAAAAATGCTGTTATGAGTCCAAATTAAAAATGTAAAATGGTGTTTCATTGTAACAGCTGTAGTTTTTTTTTTAATAATATGATTTTTTTTTTATATAAAAATATATCTGCAATAAACAGTATTGTTTTCCTTTTTTATTATTTACATGAATTAAGTGATTATTTATATGGCCTCCAGGAGTATATACACCACTAAACAAGGTTGCCAGATTGTGACCAAAATTAGCACAACTATATTAAAATCAGAGAGACAAATATGCAAATTTCTTCCCTATAGAAAATAGAGGAAAAACTAAGAACACCTGGCAACCCTTATCCAAAGCTATTGTGAAAACACTTTTCAATGGAAAAACCTCACACTCGCTCAAAATTCTTTCATTTGTTTGGCAGGATCCATTACTGAAGCTGACCAGCTTGGTAAAAAATATTCCTAGTCACCCCTAGTGTGTGTGTGTGTGTGTGTGTGTGTGTGTGTGTGTGTGTGTGTGTGTGTGTGTGTGTGTGTGTGTGTGTGTATAGACTTACATTTTAGCAACTCTTCTCTGCTTTGAGGAGGGATAACCTGAACTTTCTTCACTACAGAAACACAGTAAAACACAGTCAATTTAATCCCAACCAGACCAATGAACAGAAATATATATAATTTGCCACACATTCACTCAAACACCACACATTAATGTGCAGGTTAGAGGGTGATTTAGAGTATTTTACTGATAGCTTGGTTGGATCGTACTTGCTGATAACTGATTAATCATCAGATGATTGTAATTTGTATGTCATTTCAATGCTTTGGAATTTGGAAGACATTTAATTTAAGGGAAATGCTAGTTTTTTTTTTCCATTTGTAACATTAACTGAAGTAAATAAATGCTTTAAAATATTGTTTGTTAATTTTAACATGTACTAATTAAAGTTCATTTCATCTATTAACTAAGGGATTCGCCTCTAGAGGCCGCTCTTGTACTGTATAATGACTGAGGACATTTTCAGCCGCTCCTGTGCAGAAGCAACCTCAAACCATTGTGGTGGACCATCTGACAGTGTCTCTGCACCCCAGTGTGTGATTCAGGGCAACTTGTACTCTTTTGCTAATTACCACACTTCCATCACGCTCTTTGAAATCTCAAGACTCTGAACTTCTAGTAGTTCCTAGAATAGCAGAGTCCACTAAAGGTGGTAGAACATTCTCACATTTAGCTCCTAAACTTTGGAATAGTCTTCCTGACAGTGTTCAGGGCTCAGACACACTCACGTTTTTAATCTGCACTTAAACTGGGTATCTTTTTAGCAAAGCCTACACATGACATCATAACCTTGTGCTCCAGAACATCTGATCACATGCACATTATCAACTTGTGCTGTTAATATCATGAACAGCAGCTACTCTTATTCCTCTCCACTGCTTCTTTTTCTCTCCCCATCCCGAGGCTTCCTGAGGTTGCTCCAGCTCCAGTCACCTCATGAAGATTGTGGACCTTTAAAGAAGTAGATGCCGAACCCCACAAACATCCAGAACCATCTAGAGACGTACCAGTGCCAATTTTGTTCTATAATTTTTACATTCTTTAAAGCTGCTTTGAGACAATGTCTATTGTGAAAAGCACTATAGAAATAAACTTCAACTTTTAACCCTTGAAAGTCTTTTCATCATTAAAAATACTATTACTGATAATAATAATAATAATAAGCTAAATGTATTATTGCTATTACACTTGTCTGTATCTAAGCTGAATACGTTATGCCAATGTACATTTTTTTAAGCACCATTAGCATCAATGTTCATGAATTTGGATGCTTTCTGGACGCTAGATAGATAAGACTATATAATATTAGGGAAACATAGCTTACCTTCACTTGACATCTTCCCAAATTCGTCTTCACAGTCTTTTTCCACTTTTTCTTCCATTTGAGTCTCCGATTTTAATACGTCTGCAAAAGTGTGGAGAGAATTCACGGTGATGGGCGGCAAGTCTGAACATCCGAGAGGAGCCGAGACCGACTGGAAATTCTAGAGAGAGAATCAAAAGAGACTCTGCATCGGAGTTTAATAGATATAGACCCTGAAATTCTGATAGTACACATAGAAATGTTTATAGTTTTGTAGTAAATCATGTGTGAGGAAGACTTCTCTTTTTCATCATCCCATTCCAGAATGAGAATTATAGCCAACAAGAGGAATTTTGTATTTGGTTGTATTGTGGCTTTCGGTATCAGCCACCCTTGACCACTTAACAGCTATGAGTGAAAGGACATCAGCTTCATAGGACTTCCACTCCATTTAACCCCAGATAGGTTTTAGGCTTTATTGATACCATGTATTACGATGGACTCTAAAAGTGACTGGCTAGCAAAGCACCAATTTCACCCTATTTCTATTGACCATAAGGCATCTGTTTCTTCACACTTTTACCAAACAACTCCGTGCACTTCCTCTCGGTCATTACTGGTACTGTTATTGGCATTTCAGTCCATAGTGATCTTGCATAATATCAGGAGGAAACCTGACTTGCTTTGGCAAATACTGGTGTTCTGGGTTGTGGCCAGGTCTGTTCTCTGGCTGAGACCAAAGTATCCTTAATGCTGGGAAGGTGGTGGTGGTGCTGGTGTTGCTGGCAGTACAGATGCTTGTGCACTTGGTCATTGCACAAAAGAGAACTAAGCAATCAGAGAACCATTTCTGGGAGTGTTCTAACAGTTTCTGAGGATACTTTCTAGAGACCATATTTGAAGGCAATGAACAGTCTTTCCTACACATTCTCATGGAAATCAATCTTGAAATGGAAATTTAATGAGCTTGATTGGAATTGTAGTTTCCTGAAGCTCCCCCAACCTGGAATTCCGCCACACAAGAACTTTAATAGACACAATCTTGCATATTCATTCGTCATTGAACCAAAGAAAGGAAAGTTGATTGAATAAGCAAATTAAATAATCGCTATATACCATCCCACTTTCTTTAACCATACAGTATATCAACCTTTTCCTGTCCATCTTACCCATCCAAGTCTCTCTCACACAGTTATAAATGTCTACCATCTGTTCTTCTTCGGGTGTTTACAGGTCAGAGGGTAACAGGAGGAGATACCATAGAAAAAAGAAAACAACCAAAGTGATCTATAATTACTCCCTAAAGGTTAAACACAGGTCAAGGAAGAGTTTCTACTGATAAGTAAATTTAACACCATTAATCAACTCATTTTAATGATACATAACAAGCATAACACAATATTTCCAATATTCCCAATCAACTTTATGTAAATTTCAGATGTACTGGGGCTTGAGGAAGCTTCCTCCACCCCCACCTACAGTATTGCCCTCTGCCTCAGCCATGCATATGCTTCCTATCTGGAGTTTATTAAGACCTGAGGATCTTAAGAGCTCTGGTAATGCATTACTTTTCTTCCACAACATATCATGAACATATCAGTTCAATTGTTCAAACAGCAGTTAAGGGCTAAAACGGTTATAACAAAAAATCCATCTATGAAAGCTATAATATGGTGTAAAGGTCGACCGATACTGATCGCTATAATCGTACTCGCCGATAACCAATTAATCATTCGATCGTTTAAAAATATATATACTGGATTAAAAAAATTTATTTTTTAATGTAAAATAGTACTATAACAAATAAAAAAACACTACTGAAACATTAGAATTTGCTAATTGAAATTAATATTAATTATTAATTAATAAAAAAAAATTTAACTGTATAATTAATCATAATTATAAAGTATAACATATAGCGTGGCTTCATGTGTAAAAACAAACGGCACGTGGCGTCACTAATTTGCCTCTAGTAATAACAGCAGCCGCTCCAGCAAACGGAGGCAAACTGGAAAAACTATATCGGTATGCATTTTTAACTATCGCTGATAGTTATTGCAAGAACTATCGGTGCCAATGAATCGGTCGACCACTAATTAGGAGCTGTTACACTCCAGACTTGGTCAGGGGGCAGTGCAATTAACCTTAACTGCCCTTACCTACATGTTCACAGCAAGAACAATGAGGATTGTGCACCATCTAACAATACCCTTACCCACCTTGATAGGGAGGAACTGATATTAGAGATAATGTGTATGTGATGAATAAAAAATTTGAATTGATAATAGGAGAAAAAAAAAAAAAAAAACGCCTGTAGGTGGCAGCAAGTAGCTGTTAATAAGTGAGTCATTGCGATTGAACCGAATCATTTCAACGGGTGATTCATTCACGAAACCATCGAAGATCGGATCATTTTATAGACTCGGTTCTTTGAATCTTGTTAATCAAAATGTTTCGATAATTTATTTATGTATATTTAACTGCAGTGTCTATGGGATTCACATGACAAAATAAAGACTTGGACTGGAAAAGTCGAGAGACTTTGTACATAACCTATAGAACGAATCACTCCGAGATGAGTCACAATAAAGACTCGTTCAAAAGGAAGGAATCGTTCATGAACGACTCACCAACATGTTGCACAGAGATGCATTTTTTTTTTTTTTTTTGGCGAAAAAGAAAACAGGCAACTTGGCATCCAAAATGTCCTGGAAATCTCTGAATATTAACTTCGTGTTGTATAAAATCAGTAGCACATTTGTCATCTTGATTTTTGGACAAAATAAATAAATTTTGTATTTTTTTTTAAAAAGGCACTTTTCGTGTGATATTGATTCACTATATAAAAGGATGTAAATTGACATTTTCTGGCTTTATATCTTGAATTTTGTGATCATTTTAAATGCATTTTATTAGACTGAACCATGCAGAAGAACGCACTTTAATTGCGCTTTAATTAATCTGTAGGTGTGTGTTTCGTTGGGTTTTGTGTTCTCCCCAATCATGTCAAATTACAATATAAATGTAGACGATATATTTGGTAAAGCAATGATCAGCCGGTTGTGAAGACGCCTCTCCGTGCTTTTACCTGGAGGAAATAAATGTTATCGGTTGTGTTTGAAAGCTCCTCCATCTCAGCGTCTCTCCTCTTCAGAGCTGTGATCTCCTGCTGCAGTTGCTTCATGACTTCTTCAGCTCGACTCACTGCAGCTGCTTCCTGAGCTCGGATCAGCGCCGTCACCTCATAGCGTCTTCTCTCAATGGATGCGATCAGCCTGTTGAAGATCTTTACGCTTTCCTGAATTGCCGTTTGTGCAGATTGCTGTTAGAGGAGGAGGATTTGAATTCAGTTTATTTCCTGAATGAGCGTTAAGACTTGATACTCACTTTTTATCACCATACAGCCTTCGATGCTGCTGCTGTTTTTGAAATGTACCTTGTGAGAACTCACAGCCTTGGTTACCTCCTCAAGCTCCTTCTCTCGTTCCCGGATTCTCTGCTGGTATTTTCCCTGGATGTCTAACAACTCCTTCTGTCCAGCAAAAAGGTATATCATTTATAGAGAGCAGGAGCTTCAGTTAATGTTTAACTCAAACATCAGAATAAAGAAAACACGGCCAAAAAACAGCCTGTGTGGAGAAGGTCTGCTGTCTGAAGCACCTCGATGATGAGAGAGATCAGGAGAGAAGAACCAGTCATGTCTGAACTGCTAGAAATTCATACAGTTTACATAGTAACTATATAAATCCATCTATACAATTCTGTTGAGTTAAAAAGCATCTCATCAACACATCAATCCTTGAGGTGGATGGACTACAGAGGCAGGAGACCACACCAGGCTTCACAAATATGGATTCTGATAATCATCAAGGGCACAAACAGCAGTTGAGAAAAAACCATACCACTTGGTCTTTTCCTATTTTTATAAATTTTTTTAAATCTGTCCAATTTGGATGATCCATTGAGAGTTCTGTTCTTGGGAACCTGACCTTCTGTGGTTTTTCTGCTCAGGTAGCTCAATGATTTCTGAGATGCTTTTCTGCTCAGCATGTGTGTAATGAGTGATTGTAAGAGTTACACTAGACTCATATATGCATTTTTGGAGCATAGAATCTGTAACCTTCCCCACACGTTACTGCAGAAACGTAAGCATTCAATCGCACGTGATCTTAGAAGATCGAAGAACCGTCGGAGAACCTAAAGGAAATCCACATTCAGGTGAGGGCCCAGGTTTAGGATTAAACCTGGAACCACCAACAATGCCACACTACAAGCAAGTACTCTCGCAGTCACTTATATCACCCCATATTAGTTGTGAAAGAAGGTGAGAAGATCTTGTTACCTGCTTCTCGTCTCTTCCTGCGCTAGACAATACCGCATAGTGTACACGGTGTTTATCCAAGGTGCACAACATGCAGATACACTGCTGATCAGTGTAACAGTAAACCTCCAGCAGTTTGCCATGCTGAGAGCAGATCTGCTCCTGGAGTCGCCTGGAGGCTTCCACCAGCATGTGCTTTTTGAAGGCAGGAGATTTATAGTGAGGTTGGAGGTGAGTTTCGCAGAAGGAGGCCAAACACACCAGACATGACTTGATGGCTTTGTATTTTCTCTCAGAGCAGGAATCACACGCCACATCCTCAGGTTCAGGGAAACACTGAGCAGGACGTGTAGCTTGAAATCCTGCCCTCTTCAGTGTCTCCATGACTTCAGCCAGAACAGTGTTTTTACTCACAGCAGGTCTTGGAGTGAAGGTTTGTCGACACTGAGGACAGCTATAGACTCCCTTCTGATCCTCATGATCCCAACAGCTATTAATGCACCGCATACAGAAACTGTGGCCACACAGAAGAGCTACTGGATCCTTGAGGAGATCCAGACAGATTGAACAACTGAACTGGTCCTGAAGTCCTAAAATATTTGATTCAGCCATTGTATTGAAATCCAAACTTACACAGAGTCACTGAGAAAAGCAGCTCACACCAGCTGGAAGACTCACTTGTAACAAAATGCACAAAAAAACGTTGCTGATGATGCTCCTGCACATGAAGCCCAGTATGACCTGGTCACACCTTATCCAAAAGTTACAACGCGCGTGCCAGAAGACCAAACAAACAAGCAGCACATACAACTACATTGTTTCCAAACTCCTAAATACCCAAACCGACCATGTGGTCAACTACGGCACATAACCACGTGACTGAAAGGAAGCTGAAAACGTGTGAAACGTGCACCAACCTATACCAGGCATATACACCTAAATGGACTCTAGGGGGCGCCAAATCACCACGTTAGAATTCCTCTTCATATTCCTTCTTCTTTCTTTTTTATAATGGTTAACTTTTGAACAATTTGAACGATAATAACAGAAAAATAAACAATCTCAAAACTGTTCATAGTGACCCTGGGCACTGTGCAAATAAATAAATAAAAAGATTATTGTTATAGTTAATTTTCTTTTCTTTTCTCTATTTTATGAATTTGATCATTTTACATATTTTATATATACATTCTGGATTACTCTAAATTGTTAAAATAGTTATACAAATAAAGTTTGTTAAAAAAAAAAAAAAGCAAAGAGAAAATATATATATAATTAATGTAATATTCTTCTTCTTCTTCTTCTTCTTCTTCTTCTTCTTCTTCTTTTTCTTCTTCTTCTTTTTCTTCTTCTTCTTTTTCTTCTTCTTCTTCTTCTTCTTCTTTCGACTGCTCCCATTAGGGGGCGCCACAGTGGATCATCCGTCTCTGAAATGTCTCTGAAATGTTATTAAATATGGTGATCAGTAAAACCTCAGAAGCTAGCAGATCACTTTTTATTGTGAATTTTACATTCAGAATTCATTCATTGATAGAAAATAGTCATTATACACAAATTATACTGCACTTTAAAGTGGAAAGTTGTAATTTTAAAGAAACGTAAAACACATTTTAGATTAAAGACATCTAGTGGGAAAAATATAAGTGTATAGAGAACTGCAGAAACATATCTTTACTTTGAGGAAACAAAATCTGATCCACTGTAAGACTTTATCTCATAGGAAAATTATTTCAACTTTCATCAGCTGAACACCACCAACATGCAAAAAAGATACAAGAACCGTATCAGATACAAAAATGTTATGTAAAGAGATACTGTGTGTAAATGACCAAAACCCGAGAGCATCTATAAAGTGTACATTTAATGTGTGATTAGATTTTATGAGCTGGATTACTATTGTAAAATATAGATATGGATTGGCTTTTGCCACCATTATTTTATTAAAGTAGAAAGAACTTCGATATTCTGAGATATTATTGCTGAATAAGGAAATAATTGGACAACAAAAAGAGGATGGATGGAAGCTGCAGGTGGTATATAAGGGTTGCGCTTTGACTGTTTTTGTCTGACTTTCTTTCTGCTGAACAAACCCCTCGTTCTTTGACACCACAACCCTAAAACCTGAACTTAGTTTGTTTCTTTTGCTTGACTTTTAAACTTTGTTATTGAATTTGTTACTTTTGATGTCAACTGGCTACGATAAAATACTCTGAAGGAGTTCAAACTCAATGTCAAGATCAAGAGTTTTCGATATTGTCTTCATCTGTAATTCATTTTTGAGCGTGAGTTCACACTCTATCTAAGTTTCTCTGCTTTGTTTTTATTGTTGTGTGGTTATCTCTATCAAAGGATGTACAA
The DNA here is from genome assembly GCF_946808225.1 of Silurus aristotelis. NCBI lineage: Eukaryota > Metazoa > Chordata > Actinopteri > Siluriformes > Siluridae > Silurus > Silurus aristotelis. Next base: position 29,922,379 of record NC_139578.1, read on the forward strand.
ATGCTGGTGTGATTAGACACCTCCAATATAAGTGCAATGAAATAGACTTTTAAGAGAATAAAATATTAGGGATAATTTAATACATACTGTATTCATGGAGTAAAAAATACACTATATTGCCAAAAGAATTGGGACACCTGACCCTTACTGCTATATGTAATTCTTTTCCAAACTGTTACCACAAAGCTGAAGGCACTCAATTGTTCAGAACGTCTTTAGATGCGCTACAATTAAATTTTACATTCACTTGAACTTGGCAACCCAAAATTCCAAGGTCCTGAGCTCCTTGAAGATCTGGTTTACATGCTTTGGAGAGGAAGATCTTGCTGTTATAGAGCTCTGATCTCATCCCTACTGAACACCTTTGGGATGAATTGGATTCAGTGACTATTCAGTGTGTCCACAGTTTCTGCCATTTTACTGAAAAGCAACACATTCTCACAGCTGCACACACTTCCTGGGTCTGGTGGTAAAAGTGGTTTGGAAAATAGGTGTGTCTCAGGTCAAAGAACTCAACAAGGATAGATTAGTGCCTCCTTCATTTCTGATAAATTGAGAGTAGAGTTGAAAGGTGTTCACCCACACTGCTCAATCATTAACCTCCAGGGGAAATGCTCCTCTTGTTACAGAAAGCTCTATATCATATACATGTTGTTTATAGTGCTGACTAATGCATACGTTTACCTTAAATGGCAGCAATAAGCAAATAGAGACAATAAGTTCTATACAATAAGTTGTACAATTCTGTACAATAAGAAATATACACTCTCCTTTTGTCCTGTTTTGTATAAATACTGCTTGTGTGTCTTAATACATTTTCACAAAGTTGTGAGACAATAACAGATCTGGATTTTTGGGGGTGAAAAGGAAGGAAGAGTGGAAATAACATACTGCACTATTTATTAATTAATTAATTAATCTTTTGTGTGTATATATATATATATATATATATATATATATATATATATATATATATATATATAGCCTGTGTGTATGTGTGTGTGTGTGTGTGTGTGTGTGTGTGTGTGTGTGTGTGTGCGTGTGTGTGTGTGTGTGCGTGTGCGTGTGTGTCCAGTCTCTTAGTGTTAAGAAGTCTGATGGCTTGTAATACGAAACATATACGTTGTAATACGTTGTTTATAGATATAAGCAGTTAGTACTTTTATTTTCCCAGTTTTTGTCTCAACAAACTTTCATGTTATCTGCTGTGATATAATACTCAGGCATCCTTTCTGTTCTTACAGTGTGAATTGACTTTGCGCTTCAAATTTCAATAATTTAATTGTTTTAAATTCAAATACATATGTTCAAAAACATTACTTGAAATTTCAAAAACTTGAATATCTATATAGATCGATAATATACAGTGGTGTGCAGTCAGGGACAGCAAATCCTTCTCTGCTGGCCTAAACACAATCAGAAGCACTGACCTACATTTACAACCTACATTCTAATATTTGTTTTATGAAATTGTATTAATTTATTCCCAACAGTTTATTCTCTTCATGTCGTAGTGTTTCTCTCGGCTGCACTGTTTCCAGCACGTGTATGTGGATGTTAGATTTTTTGTCCAATCAGATTTCAGCCTCTATGTGCTGCCATGTCAATCTAATCTGCCCAGAGCCTTCATAGTCAGTACTGCTGGCCTTTTTACCTTAGTTTTTATTATCAATGGGATATTGCGTTTTTTGTATTGCATTGATGGTTTCTATAATTGTGATGTGATAGTGGTGGTATTAAGAGGTGGATTAAGTCGGGTACATCCTCACTGAAGGCTCAGGTACCAAATGCACGGCCCACCACTGTAATATACATACGGTAATATACAATATAAAATTCTGTACCTTTAATCTCCTGAATTGGCCTCCATGCTGTGTTAGATGCTGTGTGTTTTTAAAGAATTACTGAGCATGATTTTTTTTGATTGACTTTCAGTTGTCTGAAGCAATAAAGACTATGTCCTACTCCTCTTACAGAGCTAATGACATTGCAGTAAGAAGTGTAAAATTTAAAGTAAAAGCTATTTTAACTATATTTACCAAGCAGAAGCAGAAATGCATGCAACAAAAAAGTCCTATGTTTTATAATTGGAGGGTCCTGACAACATATTTCATTAGTCACAGCAGTGAAAAAGGTAAAAAGGTTTTTACGTGAGTCAATAAAGAGACATCAATTCTGAATTTACTGTAAAGTTTATTGGTTATAGTAAACGTATATAGCAAGTAAGATGCAAGTACATTATAGAACAAAATCCAAAATCCTGGTATATATTGATTTATATTAGGTTGAAGATACAAAGAAAATGAAAGTACACCTTAAACAACACCTGGGTATTACTCATTACTTGATTAAAAACAGAGGATCTGTACATAATTTGGCAAAAACAGCCAGTGGTGTACAGTACGAACAATAAGTAAATGTAATACAAAAAAAAAAAAAGAAAAAAATCAAATTGCAGTTAAATATTTAAAACCCAAATCACTAATAACTACAGCAAGAGTGAAAAGTGTTACTGATTATTTAAGTGTAAAGGTTACAATAATAACAGACATAAAATATTGTAGATATCGTATTACAATATAGAAAATGCAATTTGAACGGTATTATGGTTCTTTATTAACCTAATCAGCCCTTAATGTTATAATAAAATACAATACTAACTGCTGCTCTGAGCCATGGGTTTGAATGTAGAGACAAAAACAGACAAAAACCCCTCCTACTCAATCCCACACAAATCACTTTTTCATCTCTTAGTTAACTTCCTTTAGGTTTTAGATGATTGTAGCCTCTTGAATACTTAAACTTTCCCACTTTTTACTGTAGCAGTAATTAAAATACATTTGTGTTAATTGCATATGGATGAATTGGAGTAGATTTTGTATATACTGTATGTAGCATACTGAATAAAAATTCTTTCATTCATTATTTTGATTCATTATTTGACCTACAATAAATTCATGAATTAGACACAGATTACTGGTATACACCATCCTGGATGCTCAAATATGGACAGTTGTATCACCAAAAACATCTCCATCATCATGCTAATGAGTTTGCTGTACCAGGACTGATCACCAGTAATAATGGGTCTACCTGGCTACTATTAATATCTCAGAAGGTTTGAGCTCATCATATGATACTGAGACATTAGTTGGAAAAGGCACAATATAATAATACCCATGCATGCTACCCCTACACACCAGTGCACCACTGAGAGCATCCGGGCAACTTTACTTCCTTGTACAATGAAAAGTATAAATACCTAGACTTACATTTGATTTTCAACACACTTTTTTTTTTACTTTGGGAAGGAACTGCTTAGGTTTCTTTAAATAGAATTTAGATTCCTTGTCATTATGAATACTTTTTTTGTATTTAGATATCATAAAGCATGACTTGACTTTCTGTATCACTGTAATGTTCACCATACAGGGATAATCATTTAAAATGATCTATATTTGATGGCACAGTTTTACTATTGAATTGTTATTTAGCCCAAACCCAGGGTAGAGAGGCTGAGTAAATGTGGTACGAACTCTGTGGAGGAGCTTCATCGTGTCAGAAACACTGTAGAAAGACAGAGATCCTGATTTATAATCTAGAAACACTCCAATTTTTAAAGGACTGTGGTTCATAGGGAGTCTGGTTTCCTGGTTGTTGTGTAAGAATGAGTAATAGGAGGAGTAGCGAATCAAACTCCAGGAATTCTTGTTTCCTCCAAATGCACATTCATTATTGCTTCCTGTCCTACTGATGTCTTTATATGAGACTGCTATAGAAACCCCATTGCAATTAGTGAAACCCACTTCCCAGTAAGCTCGCTCACACACACTCTCTTTACACAACACCTGGGGGTAATGGTTAAAACGCTCTGGATGTTCATAGCTTTCTGTTTGCATTGGTAGACTATAAACATTTCTATTAGATGACCGTTTCTGTGGGATGTCTCTGTAAGTCGCTATTCTGTTAGAATCAGAAAGTTGGATATGTTGATGTGCCGTGCTGGGATCCAGTGTGAGCCGGCAGAAATCTAAAAGAAAGCAAAAATTATTTTATTTTATTAATTTTTTTAAAAACATAATCCTACTTAAGTTCTGTATTTTTTTCCAGATTTTCTTTCTAGCTTAGTCATGGCCAATTCCCACTTTCCAGTTAGGGCTGAAAACACTTACATTGAAGAAATTCCTCTCTTTTGGGTTCCATGATCACAACATTCTTCACTAAAAAACAGGTAAACAAAATTACATGTATAAGCTCTCTCATCACAGTTAGACAAATGAACACAAAATGTTTTAGAATATGGTTAAAATGTTATATGTAAAATAATAAAGTTGTATTTATAAATACTGTTATCTTCATAATATTTTTTTATAGTATCACCACACAGGAAAAGGGCAAATGTTTATCACATAATCACACCAGATGAAAGCATCAAAAACATGGGATAATCTACCAATATAGTACAGAAAAAAATAATCAATCAGCAATTCCACCCAGGCAAATAATAAAAATTTTCCACTGTTAGCACCAACTTTAACCCAAATTACAGTAAACATTGGGGCACTTTTTTGGGACAAAGAACACATATCAAATGTTTAAACTGAGGAAATGAACCATTTTAAGGAAAAAAAATAAGGTAATTTTGAATTTGATGGCTGCAACAAGAAAGTTGGGACGGGGCAACAAAAATATTGAAAGAGAAAACAATTTAAGTAATATAAATTACGTCATTAAAATGAAACAGTTGGACATTTTTTTTGCAACTAATAAAATTAATTGATAACAGGTCAGTAAGATGATTCTGTATAAATAGTGTATTAGAGGCTCAGAGTCTCTCAGAAGTAAAGATTAGCAGAGCTTCACCAATCTGTAAAATACTCTGTCTACAAATAATGTTCCTCACCATGAAATTGTACAACAGTTAAATATCTTTTGAATATAATTTACAGAATATATCATAGGTTTCATAGAATCTGAAGAATTCTCTGTTAACAAGGAAAAGGGCGAAAAATCAATATTGGATGCCCATGACCTTCAGGCCTTCAGACAGATTTTTCATGATTCTGTCATGAAAATCACTGCATATTTGAACACAGTTTGCTACTGTATATCTAATATGCAAAGAAGAAGGCATGCATGAACATGATTGGATGAGAAACACCACAATCCTCTCTGGGCCAAAGCTCATTCAAAATTCACTGAAGCAAAGTAAAAAACTGTTCTGTGGTCAGACATTTGAAATTTCCCAAATTGTTCTTTTTTGAAAATATGGACACCACGTCCTCCAGACTAAAGAGGAGAGGGACGATCTGACTTGTTATCAGAGCTCAGTTCTCTGTACCTGAGAGATCTGGGAAATAATTGTCGAGGCTTACCCTGGCTAGGACATCAAAACTCCAATTCAAGGTCAGACAAGCAGCTCACATGCGTCACTGTCACCTTTCTATTTGTCCACATTATATTTGATAAATGTGGATGCCAGAGGACCATGTTTCAATATATACATACATAAAATACATATTTTAATAATGGCAAACACATTTCTTAAAAACTGTCAATTTATTCCAGCCTTGGCCAACCTTTCAACATTTCTAAATATTTCTCAAAATTTAATCAAATATTTTAGAAAGCAACCACTTATGTTGAAATCTTGAATACTGTATGTGCTATTTCAACAATGTAGAACAGATAAAAGCAGCATTTTAGAGTTTCTAGAGAGCTAGAATGTATATTTACTGCAAGTGAAACTGACACAATCACAAATAATTCTCATGTGATATTGTGTTGAGAATGCTGGAATGGTTAAAAGTGTATGTTGTTCATTGTGCAATATGCAATCTAAGAGAAGGTAATGTTTGTCGCTCTGTCTTACCCTCACGTGATATCTTCTCATGCTCTTTTTTAGAGCATGCTTCCATCTTCTTCTTAAACTGAGAGACAGACTGTACTACATCTTTGAAAGAGTAGAAAGTACTAGTTGTGATGGTGGGTAAATCTGCAGATCCAGGAGTCACGAGAGATTTAAAACTCTACATAAAAAACAAACATCATAAGAAAGAAGTAAAAAGCAGCAAAAATGGTTAAATGGACTGAAACTACAGAGACGTTACTACAGTACATAACAAACATGTAAAAGAGGCTAATTGTTGTACACATTGTAGAATAGAATAGAATAGAATAGCCTTTATTCGTCACATATACATTACAGAGGGTTAAGGGCCTTGCTCAAGGACCCAAGAGTGGCAGCTTGGCGATACCGGGGCTTAAACCCCTGACCTTCCGATCAGTAACCTAGCACCTTAACGGCTGGAGCCACCACTCCCCCCTGTGTTAGGAGTATTTGTAGATTAGTAGATTAGTATACCCACGTGCAAGTTGGAAGTGCAGAAAAAAATACGAAAAATGTAACATTAACATTTAATCTGTTGGTTTTCTTTATTTCACTTTTTCTCATTGAGCATGGCTATATATATATATATACTCACACAATGAGTATATATACACGTTTTGACGCTCCTTTTGATGTTATCTTTTTCCAGAGTATGTGTGTGTGTGTGTGTGTGTGTGTGTGTGTGTGTGTGTGTGTGTTGTTGGATGGGAAAGTGAGTGTTGGATGGGCAAGCTGCAGGACTGCTCTTTAGTTTTAGATTAAATGCCCACCTGGGTGATGATTCAAAATGAAATGACAAAAATGTCATGTTTTTTATGTTAAAACAAGTCTACACTCTTTTTTTATTTTTTTTTATTTAACAATAAAAATAGTTCCAATGTGGTTCCACTTTCTCTCTTGTAAAGGGTCCCTGGCCCCTAAAACATTTGTTATTACCTGCTTTTCACCTCCATGTTTTACTGTCTTGGGTCATTATGTGTAAGTATCAGAAAGTAACCTTTAGTAGGTCTTGGAGGCAGTAAGTCAGTTCTCTGCTCTTACTCCAGAATGACTGCTATATTTTCATTACAGCAAACAATAGGACCTTCAGGCAGTTGGTATAATAAATATGAATTGGTTATGGCCTCAGTGATGTTACCTGGAGGAAATAGATGGGATCCTCAGTGTGTGAAAGCTCCTCCATCTCAGCATTTCTCTTCTTCAGCTCTGCAATCTCCTTCTCCAGTTTTGTAATAACTTCTTCAGCTCGACTCACTGCAGCTTTCTCCTGGGCTTTGATCAGTGTCATCATCTCAGTGCATCTTTTCTCAATAGATGTGATCAGTTCAGTACAGCGCTTCTTAGTTTCCTGCACTGCTGTTTGTGCAGAATGCTGAAAAAAAGACACACACAGAAAGAGATGTCACCTTTTAACCCAGTCACTGTCAGTGATTTTCAGACTAGAACAGAACAGAAAAGTGTTGGATGGACCATGAAAAAGCTCTTCTGTCAACCCCATTGCTCTTTTTCCTAAAATTTACCTTGTGAGTCTCCACAGCCTTTGTTAGCTCCTGAAGCTCCTGCTCTCTCTCTTTGATTTTCTGCTGACATTTTGCCCGCACATCCAACAGCGGTTTCTACACAGAATAGAGGACAGAATTCACATCGTTGTAAAGATATAACATTAAATACACAATATACACTTTGCAACAATATTAAAATATCAGCTCTAGAGCTATTGAAGGTTCTTTAGTTTGTATTGTACCACCAAATGGCCTAATTATGGAATCAACTGGTGTGGGTAAAGGTATGCTGCGTTTCTTTCTCGCGAGAGAGAGAGTTCATTGACACAAATACTTACTTTTTTTGAGAGAATTTAGGATTTTGGGAAAAGTGCAAGCTTTTGCATGTAAACTATTGTGTTGTGTTGTTTGTACAAATTGTATTGAGAAAAGAATTTTGAATTTGTATTCATTTTGTGTTTTTGTGATGATTGTTTTTTTTATTTGGTTGTTTTGAACATATGTAGGTATATATAGCTTTGTGCTATATGCCCTGTACATGTCATCGGTTGTCATTGTGTAACAATATCTAGTGTATTGTCTCTGTTAAATAAACAAACAAATAAGAATGTAAAAAAGGCATTGGATGGAGGCAATTGTTATAACAATTTCTTTTGGCTGTGGTGGCTCCATAGCCAATACCAGAAACACTAGGTGTAAGTTAAAATACACTTTGGGCAAAATGCCAGTCCAATTCAAGGCAGCACTCATACACAATCATTTATGCGAAAAATGGGAGGAGACCAGTGGCCACATGAACAGGAAGAGAACATGAATAGTATCATGAAACAGGCAATTATTCAAATAGAGGATTGAACAGGAGAGGTTATAGCCCTTTAATGCCCCGAAAGCAATTCTAACCTAAACAACCCAAGCAATTCCAAGCTAAACCTATTTTTAAATGAACTGTACCCACTATTGCTTTTTCCTCTAATTGTAGAAGACAGCTGTACAAAAGTGTTACCTGTTTCTCAGCTCTTCCTGCTGCAGCTGATACTGTATCATGTCCTTTATGAGCATCCATAGTACACAGCATGCAGATACACTGCTGATCAGTGCGACAGTAAACCTCCAGCAGTTTGTCGTGCTGAGAGCAGATCTGCTCCTGGAGTTGTCTGAAGGCTTCCACCAGCTTGTGCTTCTTAAAAGCAGGAGATTCATAATGAGGCTGGAGGTGAGTTTCACAGAAAGACGCCAGACACACCAGACACGACTTCACTGCTTTGTCTTTTCTCCCAGAGCAGGAATCACACTCCACATCCTCAGGTCCAGCTGGACACTGGTCAGGACGTTTAGCTTGAATTCCTGCCCTCTTTAAAGTTTCTATGACTTCAGCCAGAACAGTGTTTTTACTCACAGCAGGTCTTGAAGTGAAGGTTTGTCTGCACTGAGGACAGCTATAGACTCCCTTCTGATCCTCCTGATCCCAGCAGCCATTAATGCACCCCATACAGAAACTGTGTCCACACAGAAGAGCTACTGGATCCTTAAGGAGATCCAGACAGATTGGACAACTGAACTGGTCCTGATCCACAGAAATATTCGCTTCTGCCATTTTACACACAGAAACACACAGTCACTTACAGCAGCAGCTCACACATCCTGGTCCTGGAGACAAAGAAAACGGCTGTATAGATCTAACAGATGCACGCCTTTAAACTAAACAGAAAAAGATTGGTTTCACTTTTAATTCTGATAAAGTGAGAGATGAGTTGCCAGGTTGTGTATGTGTGACACACACACACGCACACTTACAGTAGCTCAGGTTTCCTGGTTCAGTTTGTAAAAGCTGTGTATGATACTAAAAGAAAATATTGAAGAAAATAATAATAATAGAAGACACTTCTGCTGTAAGAGACTGTGTATAATATCAGTACATCGGGTGATTATAGAGGCTAAATCATCTGATACAGCACTCCATCACTCCACTTCTTGGACAAATAGTTCTTACTTAACCTAGAGGCAGGGCCGATGCTAACCATAAACAGAGCAGGCGATTGTCTAGGGCCTCGGGCTTGGATGAGTCACCTCCATAACCAAAACAAACCTATATACTAATTCACTAATCAAGACGGGCAGCAAAAGACAAGGCTCTTTGTCCAGAAGCAAACTTGCTCTCAGGCCTACACAACTTTCGCAAGAGTAAACTTGAATGATAATTCCCATCTGACAAAGAACTACACTTTAAAGACAAAATCTGAAGAAAAGATTTGTCTTTTAAACTTATTGATATTTTTATTTACATTTCATATTTCAAAAGGTGTTCAAAATTTGGTTTATTGTGATACTGTACTGCCCTCTACTGGGAAATAATGTATTTTCTTTTAAATCAATTTGTTTTTTCAACATAGTCAGTTCTATGTTTTTTTTAGTCCCTGATGCCATTTAAAAAAAATTAGCTATTGGTATACTTGTGGAAATTCTTTTTTTTTAGAAAAAAAAAAAATTAGAAGCACTGAAGTGCACAGAATGTGCTTCTACCTATTCAAGTTGGAATAAATAGTTTCCCTGATTAGCATTGTTTCCGTTTGTAAAAAACAAACAAAAAAAAAACCTCTGCACAACAAAAAATGATTGAAAAAAACAATATCCCAATATCACCGTTTACAGCTACAGTAAGTAAGACACTCATCACAACTCTTTTTTGTGTATATGTGATTCTTTGCTCTGTAAATTAACTAGCTGATTAATTAGCATTAATCATTAGTCACAATTAATTAAACAGTTAGCTTTTTAAGCATCACATTCCAAATTTAGTCCCAATTTGCTCTTATAATTCTCTACAGTCTTCTGGAAAGATGTTGCACTAGATTTTGAAGTATGCTTATGGACTAGTAAATTTAAGCACTGATATGGGTGAGGTGAGGAGGCCTTAAATTGTGCTTAAGTTGCACTAATTGTTAAAAATGTAATGACCAAGCATCGCATATTGACTCTTATTTCCCAATATCACTTTGTACAGGTATATTACCACGAGTACTACAGAAGAACTCAAGGCCTGGCTTCAACCCCTGAACACCTGAACAATAAACACCTTTGGGATAAACTGGAACATTGGTTTTCTCATCTAGTCACTAGCGGACCTCTTTCATTCTGAGATGATCACCTGATTCTCTGACTCGCTCCTGTGGTACCAGAGACCGGTGTTCCTGTCTCATTCTTTTCTCCGGATCTGCCTGATTCATCTCAATGCCCTACATCTGAATTAAGTTCTCTTTAATTGGAGACCACATTGTGCAGCTGGGGATGGTTCCACATTAAAGTCTACAGATCCAGTTACTAACCATCTCAAAAACTATGAGGATGGATCTGGACTGTAATTAATGTCAATGGCCAGGAGGGCAATTTGTATGAAAATGTTTTGCATTTAAACATCACTGAACACACAATGATGGAACTGTAATGAATGGCCATTCAGTAAAGAGGATGGGTTCCCTTTTGAGGCTGGTTCCTCTTAAGGTTTCTTCCTTCTACAATCTCAGGGAGTTTTTCCCTTACCACAGTCGCCATTGGCACTCATTCCAACAATGACAATGTCCCTTCTTAAAAACAATCTACAAATAAAACTGATTTGAATTGAACTTTACATCATTAGAAACTTGAATAACCTATGAATCCTTTCACTTCTTGTTATTATTCTTCCGAATAAAAATACAACTCTGACACTGTATAAAATGTAAATAAAAACAGAATGCAATGGTTTTGTTCCATATTTTTTATTCATAACACAACAGAGAAAACATATCAAATATTTAAACTAAGAATATGTACCACTTTACAGAAAAAAAATATTTATTTTGAATTTGATGGCTGTAACAGGTATTTAAAAAGCTGGGACAGGACCATGTTTAGCACTGTGTACTGTAGCATCATGACTTCTGTCTATATACATCTGGGAACTGAGGAGGCCAGTTGCTGAAGTTTTGGGAGAGGAATGTTGCCCCATATGTGTCTAATACAGGATTCTAGATGCTCAACAGTTCTGGGTGTTCTTTGTTGTGTTTTTCGTTTCATTATGCGCTAAATGTTTTTGAATAGTGAAAGGTCTAGACTGCAGGTAGGCCAGTTTACCATCTGGACGCTTCCACTATGAAGTCATGCTATTCTAATAGATGTGGTATGCAGTTAGCATTGTATTGCTCAAACATGCAAGGCCTACGATTTCTGGATGGAAGCATTTGTTGCTCTTGTTAGAAAAGATTGTCGCTGCCCAGTTATGTTCCCACCTGCAATAGAACAACATCTTTGAGGAGTTTCAGTCAGGTTTTAGGCCCCATAATAGCACAGAAACTGCCCTAGTTAAAATCACTAATGACCTGTTTTTAGCCTCAGACCAAGGCTTCATCTCGCTGTTAGTTTTACTAGATCTTAGTGCTGCATTCGACACTACAGACCATGATCTCCTCCTTAATCGCTTACAGAATTACATTGAAATTCAGGGACAGGCATTAAGTTGGTTTAAATCCTACCTGTCCTATCGTTACCATTTCGTAGACTTAAATGGAGAGTTATCCAGGGTAATGCTAGTAAATTATGGCGTGCCGCAAGGTTCAGTTCTAGGACACCTGTTCTTTACAATATACATGCTTCCATTAGGAAATATTATTAGAAGGCATGGAATTAGCTTCCACTGTTATGCTGATGATACCCAGCTATATATCTCAACAAAACCAGGCCATATAGCTCAATTAACTCACATAACTGAGTGTGTTAAAGAAATAAGAGATTGGATGACCCATAACTTTCTATTAATAAATTCTGATAAGAGGGAGATTTTGCTCATCGGCCCAAAAACCAGTATACAGAAGCTCCAGCATCTCAGCCTGCATTTAGACGGATGTTCTGTAACCACAAGTTCAACAGTAAAAGACCTGGGAGTTATTTTAGACAGCAACTTGTCTTTTAATAATCATATCAACCAAGTTACAAAAACAGCCTTCTTTCACCTTAGAAATATTGCTAAGCTAAGATACATGTTGTCTATATCCGATGCAGAGAAGCTCGTCCATGCGTTCATGACCTCCAGAATAGACTATTGTAATGCATTACTAGGTGGATGTCCTGCATCATTAATAAACAAGCTTTAGTTAGTTCAGAATGCGGCAGCAAGAGTTCTCACAAGGTCAAGAAAATATGATCATATAACCCCAATCTTATCGTCCCTACATTGGTTTCCTGTTAAGTTTTGAATAGACTACAAACTACTGCTACTCACTTATAAAGCACTAAATGGTTTGGCTCCCATGTATCTCTCCAGTCTTTTAACACGCTACAATCCGTTATGCTCCCTGAGATCTCAAAACTCTGGGCTTCTAGTAGTTCCTAGAATAGCAAAGTCCACTAAAGGTGGTAGATCATTCTCACATTTAGCTCCTAAACTCTGGAATAGTCTTCCTGACAGTGTTAATATCATGAACAGCAGCTACGCTAATTCCTCTCCACTGATTCTCTTTCTCTCCCCATCCTGAGGCTTCCTGAGGTTTGGACAGCTCCAGTCACGTCCCACCTCATGAAGATTATGGACCTTTAAAGAAGTGGATGCCGAACCCGCAAACATCCCGAACCATCTAGAGACGTACCAGTGCCAATTGGATCCCGCTACATGTGTGGTTTTGACATTGGACCTCCTGGAGTTTTTTAAAGGCTCTGGCATGGAGAAGCTGATGCTGGATCTGTGATGATCAGTAATGTTGAGCTTATAAAACTAGGAGCTACTAACCATATAGACTGTATAAGACTGCAGAAAGAACATCACTTATAATCTAATACTCCAGTGCTCATGTTAGTTCTCACTCTCCAGTGTTCTGTATTGTTGAAAGATTAATGATCACACTCTTGATGTCACCCAAATGAGGATGGGTTCCCCTTTTAAGTCTGGTTCCTCTTAAGGTTTCTTCCTCATAACATCTAAGGGAGTTTTTCCTTGCCACAGTCGCCACGGCTGCTCATCAGGGATAAATACACACCATTCCCCTTCACTGTTGATTTCTGTAAAGCTGCTTTAAAACAATGTCTGTTGTGAAAAGCGCTATAGAAATAAACTTGACTTAACTTGACTTGACTCTAGAACCTGTATATACCGTTCTGCATTGATGGAGTCTTTCCAAATGTGCAAGCTGCTTATTCTACAGGCAATGAGATATACTGATTTGCTCATTTGTAGACACAGTGTTTCAAGATAGATTGTTCCCTGTTGTCAATTAATGCACTTGGTTGCAAAATGTTTATCCAACTGTTTAATTTAAATTTTAGTTTTTCTAGACTTTTGTTTCCTCGTCCCAACTTTTTTGAGATGTGTTGCATCCATCAAATTCAAAATTACTTTGTTTTCCTCAAACAGTACATTTCCTCAGTTTACACATTCGACATTTTTTACTATATACTATTGTAAAAAAAAAAAATGGGTTTATGAGATTTGTACCTAAGGGATGTTAAATTAGTCAGGACAGTGAGAAAATAATTCATCTAAGGCTGTTCTTATTTGAGTCAATAAAGAGACAACGATTCTGCATATATAGATGAGTTTATTGGTTATATTTGTAGTAACTTACATACATATATAAGTAACAAGTAATATATAGTAAAATGCAATTGCATTATAAAACTAAATCTCCAATTCTGGTATATATTCATTTATAGTAGCTTGAAGATACAAAGAAAGTAAAATTACACCTGAAACAACAACACCTGGGTATTACTCATTAGTTTTATTATTCCTGTTACTCATAACATGATATATGTGACCTTGGAACTGTTAATGTTTACAAAACAGAAGACACATCTATATATTGGAGTGCATATATATATTCTGGAGTAAGTATTTTATACATTCATTCATTCATTCATTTTCTCCCGCTTATCCGTAATTCGGGTCGTGGGGGCAGCAGTCTAAGCAGGCCCCCGCCTTCGACTGCTGCCCAATCCTCACAGCACCGTCCCTTACGGTCCCCCCTGCAGGTGGTGAGCCCACGGGAAGGCGGCCTCACGTCACTCCGACGTCACGGACCTTGATATTTCCCTCGTAAGGGACCCCCGGAGCATAGAGGGCTAAGGGCCTTGCTCAAGGGCCCAAAAGTGGCAGCTTGGCGATACCGGGGCTTGAACCCCAGACCTTCCGATCGGCAACCCAGCGCCTTAACCGCTGAAGCCACCACCCCCGCATTTTATACAAAAAAAATGAAAAAAAGCTTAATTTGCAGTGAAATAATCAAAACCCAGATCACCAATAATTATAGCAACAGTACAAAGTGTTACCGATTATTTAAGTGTAAAGGTTACAATAATAACAGACATAACATATTGTAGATATCTTATAACAATATTGAAAATGCAATTTAAACAGTATCGTGGTTCATTATTAACCTAATCAGCCTTAAATTTTATAATAAAATACAATACTAATTGCTGCTCTGAGCCATGGGTTTAAATGTAGAGACAAAAACAGACAAAAACCCCTCCTACTCAATTTCAATCCTCAATCCTTAATCTCTTGATTAACTTTCTTTGGATCTCAGATGATTGTAGCCTCCTGAATACTTACTTTTTACTGTAGCAGTAATTAGAATACTTTTGTGTTAATTGCATTTGGATGAATTGGAGTAGATTTTCTATATACTGTATGTAGCATTATATGTGTTATTATACTGTTTTGATTCATTGTTTGATGTACAACAATTTAATGAATTAGACACAGATTACTGGTATACACCATTCTGGATGCTCAAATATGGACAGTTGTATCACCAAACACATCTCCATCATCATGCTAATGAGTTTGCTGTACCAGGACTGATCACCAGTAATAATGGGTCTACCTGGGTACTATTCATATCTCAGAAGGTTTGAGCTCATCATATGATACTGAGACATTAGTTGGAAAAGGCACAAGACCTATAATACCCATGCATGCTACCCCTACACACCAGTGCACCACTGAGAGCATCCGGGCAACTTTACTTCCTTGTACAGAAGCAGCATGCTTCATAGATGAGTCATATTCATGAATGCGTTTCTAAATTTGTAGGATATTTAGATCAAGCAATGAAAAGTTTATATAGAGAACAATGAAAGGTATGAATACCTAGACTTTACATTTGTTTTCTCTTGTATATTTAACACAATTTATTTATTAGAGGGGGTTAAACTGCTTACATAGAATTACTTTATAGACAGAGATTTCCTGTAATTATGAATACTTTTTGTGTATCTAGATATCATGAAGCATAGCTTGACTTTCTCAGGGTTAATCATCTAAAATTATCTATGTTGGATGGCACAGTTTTACTGTTGAATAGTTATTTAGCCCAAACCCAGGGTAGAGAGGCTGAGTGAATGTGGTACAAATTCTGTGGAGGAGCTTCATGGTGTCAGAAACACTGTAGAAAGACAAAGATCCTGATTTATAATCTAGAAACACTCCAATTCTATCTGAGCTGTGGTTCATGGGGATTTGAATTTCTTCATTGTTGTGTAAAAATGTGTAACCGGAGGAGGAGCACATTAAACTCCAGGACTTTTCATTGTGTCCAAATGCACACTCATAACCACTCCCCTTCCTGCTGATGTCTTCATATGAGACTGCTATAGAAACCCCATTACTCCCAGTAAACTCCACTTCCCAGTAAGATGGCTCACACACACTCTCTGTACATAACAACTGGGAGTAATGGTTAAAGCTCTCTGGATGCTCATATATCAGTTCTTCATATCTCGTCTGCTGATTATATCTGCCATATATAGACTGCTGATAGTATGTATAGTCATATGACTGTGTCTGTGGGACGTCTCTATCAGTCACCTTTCTATTCGAATCAGACAGTTCGAGGCGTTGATGTGCCGTGTTGGGATCCAGTGTGAGCTGACAGGTATCTAAAAAAAAGGGGGAAAAAAATGTCAATGAAAATATAATTGTTCAACCCCAATTTCAGTTCACTGTAAAAGATTTGATTTGATTTGATATAAATAAGAACAGAATGTAATGAGTTACAAATTTCATAAACCCATATTTTATTCTCTATAGAACATAGAAAACATAACAAATGTATAAACTGAGAAAATGTGATATATTATAATTAAACAGAAAGAATTTTTAACTAATGAGGTTAATTGACAGCAGGTCAATAAGATGATTGGGTATAAATAGTGTATCTTTAGAGAGGCAGAGTCTCTTAGAAGTAGCTTCTTAGCGGAGCTAATTGCAAATTGTGGAACAATTTCAGAATAATGTTCCTCAACATAAAATTGCAAAACATTTAAACATCTGATCAATAACAGTACATCACATCACAGTACATTGATGCAGTATGTGGTCTGGCATTGTCATGTTGGAAAATGCAAGGTCTTCCCTAAAAGAGACAACATCTGGACGGGAGCATATGTTGTTTTAGAACTTGGATATACCTTTCAGCATTGATGGTGCCTTTCCAGATGTGTAAGCTGTCCATGCCACATGCACTCATTCAGGCTTCTGAACTGAGCGCTGATAACAACTTGGGTTATCCTTATCCTCTTTAGTCCGGATGACATGGCATCCCAGTTTTCCCAAAAGAACTTTAAAGTTTGATTAGTCTGACCACAGAACAGTTTTCCATTTTTTTAAATGAAATTGTACTATCTTTTTAAAAATCATAGACACCATGTCCTCTGGAGTATAGAGGAGAGGGACCATCTGGTTTATTATCAGCACTCAGCACTATCTAGACCTTTCATTATTTGAAAACATTTGACACATCAACGAAACGGAAAATACAACAAAAGACACATGGAACTGTTGAGCAGCCAGAATCCTGTATCAGACACATATGGTACGAAATTCCTCTCCCAAAACTTCAGCAACTGTTCTCCTCAGTTCCCAGTCTCAGTTAAAGACAGAACATATGACAGTACACAGGGGTACACAAGGCCCTGTCCCAAATTCTTTGAGATGTGTTGCAGTGATCAAATTTAAAATGGCCTTAATTATTCCTTAAATTGGTATATATTCCCATTTGATTTTTTTTAAACGGCTTACAACCATGGAGGCCATAGGCTATCAAGCGCTTCCTCTGAGGCACATCATAGCAGCCAATTGTCAGTCATTGCTGACTAATCCTCAGCAATCCCCCACATCCATGAGCTCAAAAAGATACCCATGATTGGCTACTGATGCTGATGGCTACTGATGATGTACCCACCCACCCTGAAAACAGCCAATTTTGCTCTCTTGGATCCTCTTGGTAATGGATGACTGAATAATCATCATAATTAAAACTTGCAAAAACGAGTCTTTGCTGTTGTCTGTGAATGTGTGTATCAAAAACACTTACATAATAGAAGCTCCTTTTTGCTTTGGGGTGGTAAGATCAGGACTTTCTTCACTAGGAAACAAACACAGTTACAGCAATGTTATCACAATGAGACAAATGAACACAATGTTTTTTGAAGGAATTGTGATACTTTTAAGCTGTGTTGAAAATGTGAATATTCCTAAAATTGTATAGTGATCATTGTGCTGTTAAAAAAAAAAAAAAAAAAGTTTGTTGCTCTGACTTACCTTCACTTGATATCTTCTCAAACTGTTCTTTAAAGCTTATTTGCAGCTTGTCTTGCAACTGAGACACAGAATTTACTACATCTTCAAAAGAGAGGAATGAACTGACTGTAATGGTGGGTAAATCTGCAGCTCCAGGAAGGTTCATGAGGGACTGAAAATTCTGCATAAAGACAATCATAAACAAACAAAAAAAAA
Organism: Silurus aristotelis; assembly: GCF_946808225.1. Taxonomy (NCBI): domain Eukaryota; kingdom Metazoa; phylum Chordata; class Actinopteri; order Siluriformes; family Siluridae; genus Silurus; species Silurus aristotelis. The sequence goes on from NC_139578.1 coordinate 29,940,536, forward strand.
GAATCGAAGAGCAAAATTATTTTAGTAAGCAATATAGCATAGCAAAAGTGTGATGCTTGTACACATAACGATGAAATCAATTGTGCGCCAGTTTATCACACAGGGAAAATAAATGATACACCACATTGTCCAATTGGGAGCCTGAGTCTGCAGTGAAGAGTGTGGAGTAACATTAACTTACCTGTTTCTTAATTGTGGACATTTCTGGGATCTACAACCTCTGATTGTTTTGGGTGTGTGAGTAATAAAAGAGCTGAGCTGAACTAAACTGGATTAAATCAAACTTTCGGAAAGCTGCAGATTTTGCCTGTTTGGGAGGTATGGACAATTTTAAATGAAATAAAAATAAAATAAAATTAAATTCTTCCCTTAGCTGTGTCCTTGAGCTGCATAAAGTCAAACAGACTGCCCAAAGCAGCTTGGAAAACCTCTTCATGCAGACATAAATCCCAGTTTTAATATCAGGAGTGTTAACCAGGGTCTTGGTTTGCTTAATCAAGACCATTTCTAACCTCGTCCTTCTCTTTAGATCTTTATTTCTAGACAATATGCTCCTAACATATATGTGAGACTGGGCTGCTTTATTTGATTACGGCCTCAGTGTTGTTACCTGGAGGAAATGGATGGAATCCTCTGTGAGTGAAAGCTCCTTAATTTCAGCATTCCTTCTCTTCAACTCTACAATCTCCTGCTCCAGTTGTTGAATGACTTCTTCTGCTTGATTCACTGCAGCTTTTTCCTGAGCTTTAATCAGTGCTGTCACCTCTGTGCATTTTTTCTCAATGGATTTGATCAGAGCGGTAAATTGCTTCTTACTTTTCTGCACTGCGGATTGTGCAGAGCGCTAGAAGGACACACACACACACACACACACACACACACACACACACACACACACACACACACACACACACACACACACACACACACACACACACACACACTAATGAGAACTTTCCCCCATTCAGTGCCAGTGAGTTTTCGACTGGGTGAACAAATAATAAAGATACTTCTATCAGCCTGACTGATGGTCTGAAAACTCACCTTGTGAGACTCCACAGCCTTTGTCAGCTCATGAAGCTCCTTTTCTCGCTCGGTGATTTTCTGCTGACATTTTGCCTGCACATCCAACAATTGTTTCTACACAGAATAAAGCATAAAGTTTATATCATTGTAGCGCTATAAAATGAACTAGATTTACAATGCAGACAGACAGTTAGAAAATTATCATTTATTATCTAAAGATAATACAATTTTTTGAAGGATGAATGGAATGACATTTTGTTTAAGTAAACTGAAATAAGTAGAACCAGTGGTGGGCGATCAGGGACAGCAAATCCTTCTCTGCTGGCCTAAACATGATCAGAAGCACTGACCTACATTTACAACCTACATTCTAATATTTGTTGCATGAAATTATATGAATTTATTCCCAACAGTTTATTCTCTTCATGTCGTAGTGTTTCTCTCGGCTGCACTGTTTCCAGTACGTGTTTGTGGATGTTAGATTTTTTTGTCCAATCAGATTTCAGCCTCTATGTGCTGCCATGTCAATCTAATCTGCCCAGAGCCTTCATAGTCAGTACTGCTGGCCTTTTTACCTTAGTTTTTATTATCAATGAGTCTGTTTCTTTAACCAGTCAGATTTCAAATTTGCCTCACAGAATAGAGTCAGCATTTTTCCGTCCTCTGATTGGTTGGTCAGAGGAAAACTGTTACAGCTCAGTTACACCTGAGTTAGACTTTTTTATGTCTACGGATAAAGAGAAATTTTTTTGGTCTCGGACATACTTAAAAAATACATTTTGAAGAAAAGCTGTAAGAGGAGGTGAGGAGGTCGGCCAACCCTGAAGCTAGCTAGCGTGTCTCAGCCCGGGAAAGAGTTTGTTCACCACTTCCAGACCAGTGAATACGAGCGATACCACTGGATTACAGCCTCTGAGGAGCGCTGCACATTATGAGTCAGCATCTCTGGTGAGTAGGTTGTATTTTATTTACATTTTCATGTTTTTGTCATGTAATTAGACAAATATTGATTCTGAACTGCTCCTGGTTATGTGGGTGCACAGAGTCTTAACTGGGTTTCTTGTTTTAGTAAAATGGTTTTCACCTCCATATGTGAAATGTCTCTCTCTCTGTAATGCCACGTGTTGTTATATTGTGTTTTTGTATTGTATTGATGGGTTCTATAATTGTGACATGATAATGGTGGATTGAGAGGTGGATTAAGTCGGGTACGTCCTCACTGAAGGCCCAGGTACCAAATGCATGGCCCACCACTAGAACAGTTAAGTAGATCATATCTTTAGAAAATTAAATATCAAATGTAAAACACACACATACACATCTGTAATACCCAAATGTAAAGTATTAAATTTTTAATTTTTTACAAAAATTAATTTTTTTTAATTTATTTAATTTTATGTAATCAATTTGATTTATTACTCAATTTGAACAATATAATAGTGTATTGCCATTCTTGTGATTTATTCTATTTTTAGAAAATATACCAAATATAATTATATATATATATATATATTTTTTTTTTCTAGTGTGTGTATGTTCATTCATGTATTAGATTATTCTTAACGTTATTTTCATACTTTATATTTATACTTATTCTTTTAATATGCTTATACTTTTTTTTTATTTATTTTTCTTTTCTTTTTCTTTTTTTATGCTTATATTCTATTTATATTTTCACATGTTGGATAGTCATAAACAAAATAACAAAATAAAATTTTTATTTGAATGTTTAGGAAGAGGGCGACAACCAGAGACCCTGAAGAGACCCTACTTGTCGAAGAAAGCTGTGATAGCGTTACCTGTATCTGAGCTCGTCCTGCTGCAGCTGATACTGTATCATGTAGTTTATGTTCATCCATAGTACACAGCATGCAGATACACTGCTGATCAGTGCGACAGTAAACCTCCAGCAGTTTGTCGTGCTGGGAGCAGATCTGCTCCTGGAGTCTTCTAGAAGCTTCCACCAGCTTGTGCTTCTTAAAGGCAGGAGATTCATAATGAGGCTGGAGGTGAGTTTCACAGAAAGACGCCAGACACACCAGACACGACTTCACTGCTTTGTCTTTTCTCCCAATGCAGTAATCGCACTCCACATCCTCAGGTCCAGCTGGACATTGAGCAGGATTTTTATCTTGGGGTCTTTTCTTCTTCAGTGTCTTCACGACTTCGGCCAGAACAGTGTTTTTACTCACAGCAGGTCTTGGAGTGAAGGTTTGTCTGCACTGAGGACAGCTATAGACTCCCTTCTGATCCTCCTGATCCCAGAAGCCATTAATGCACCGCATACAGAAACTGTGGCCACACAGAAGAGTCACTGGATCCTTGAGGAGATCCAGACAGATTGGACAAATGAACTGGTCCTGATCCACAGAAATACTCGCTTCTGCCATTTTACTGTAAAACAACTGTACTGTACACACAGTCACTTACAGCAGCAGCTCACACTTCCTGGTTCAGGTTGTAAAAGCTGTGTGGAAAACAGGCGTGTCTAAAGACGAAAAAAAGATCTAACGGATGTCCTGCACAGACCTTACAGTTGTATGCCCTCAAACTGAACAGGAAGACATTGGTTTCACTTTCATTTCTGATGAAGTGAGAGTAGAATTGCTTGGGGTGTGTGTGTGTGTGTGTGTGTGTGTGTGTGTGTGTGTGTGTGTGTGTGTGTGTGTATGTATGACACACAAAGTCACTTACTGAACAGCAGCTCAGGCTTCCTGGTTCAGTTTTTAAAAGCTGTGTGGGGGGCAGGAATCTATATAATACGCACATGAAATGTACTGACAAAGATAATAATAATAAAAGAAACATCTGCACTAAGACATAGTGTTTAGTATCAGTACACTGGGTCATTGTGGAGACCAGCTCATCTAACGCAGCATCATCACAGAGGTGGGAAGTAGTGAAGTACAAATACTTCATTGTTGCACTTAAGTAGGTTTTTCTGGTGTCAATATTTTTTCTTCACTATTTATTTTTCTAATTTTTACTTTCACTCATTACATTTTGACACAAATATCTGTACTTTCTACTTCTTACATTTTCAAAACAGACTTTATTTGGTGTCATGTTCAATATTTTTTTTCTTCTCATTCCGCACTGTTTTCAGCACATCAACCTGTTTCTTGTTATTGTCCACTGGTGTATCATTTCCTGTCTCTCACACACCACCGACGTAAGCTAATTTAAGATAAGATAAGATAAAATATACCTTTATTCGTCCCACAGTGGGGAAATTTCTTTGTTACAGCAGCAAGAAATGAAATAATAATAAATGCAAATATATAAAAGAATAGACGAATAGACATACTATAGTAAACAAGTATATACAGAACACAATGTATAAATACAAATAAGAAAAAAGTACGTATTGCAGGTAGTAGTTCACACAGGGGGTATTATTACACAGTTAAACAGTAATAACAGTGTGTATTGTGGTGACTGGTTTACTGGGAGCAGCTTTGATTGTAAAGTCTGATAGCAGCAGGGAGTAAATTCAGATACTGATGTAGGTGAGGTAAGAAGGCATGGGGTGCAATCAGTGTTCACATTAGGGATGAGTTAGATATCATAATTTTGGCTTCGGTACGATACCGTAGTTTAATACCTCAGTATTGATACTAAATCAATATCATAAGTGACAAAAAACAGCCTCAAAAGATAAGTGAATTGAAAACAATTTCAAAAAATAAAAATAATAATAAACATATCTTAATACCTTTGTATCAAAATGTAATAAAAAACCTACAGGGAACATCATGGCCGCAGTAAGTGGGGGTGCTGGGGGTGCTGCAGCACCCCCTATTGGCGAGAGAGAGATTTTTTTAAAATGTAGGCCACAATATTTTTGCACAATTTATAAATTCCTTATGAATATTTTAGGAAATGATTTTGACACACTTAGGCTATTAAGTGTATTTCGGATTTTAATTTAATTACTTTGATTATTTAAATTTTACACGCACGGGTGATTTTAGTTTGGCTTTCTCTGGCAGTGCGCAAACATAGCCTAAATGCCTTGCCCTTGTGGAAGATAAAATTAGCTCTTCATACCTTTTACAACAACATGAAGATATCAGAAAAAGAGATCGGTGGTGTCTTTCCTGCTCGTGTTCCACATCCCTCTCAAAGCGCAGAGCGGTGGGCTATAACGCGTCTTTGTGTGGAAATAGAAAACTTTTTTTTTTTTTTTTCTTTTTTTTTTTCAATTCAATTCAACTTTATTATATTATGTAAGTTACCAGTATTTACTAATATTTATTTCAATGCTTTACAGGCTTTAGTGTGTTGTTTCTTTCTTTCTTTCTTTCTTTGTTTTTTTTTTTATTTTTATTTTTATTATTTCAAAACAACCCCCCAACCACCGCAACACCGCCGGTATTTGGTCCACTACCACCGCGGTGGTAAAAAAAAAAAAAGTGCCATCGTCACAGCACTATGTTATTTTTTTTAAATGTATTCTAAATAGGCTCATAGGCTCATAGGTTTTATTGTCAAAAAATAAAAAAATTCACAGCACCACCTGTTCAAAATTACTTCCAGCGGCCCTGGGGAACATCGCTTACATGTAGAAGTTGGAGAAAAAATGTAAACTTGCCAAATGTGTTTTTCACTAATTAAAAATGTATTTCTTGTGATCCAATTAATCCCAGAGCATTTCAATAGGATTTATGTGCAGTAACTGGGTCATTCCATGATAAACAACACTCCAGATGATTCTTTGCTCTCTAAATTAGGAATGTAGCTATCAATCATTACTTTATTAATTGAGTACTCTAAAGATTATTCCTTCGATTAATCAGTTAGTAGTATGTTAGTGTTAAGATGGTTCTCACACTGGTTCACACACATTCCTTTGTCTGTTCAGTGTCTATTGGATATTTATGATGTTAGTATGTAAGGTATACAGGAAGTCTTTATCTGGGCTCACACATCTCCAGCTAGTATATCCTCTAGCCTAAACAGGAAACAGCTTTAGGTCAGCTTTCTTTCCAATGTGTATATATACGTGTCTTCTTCCTGCAATAATTCCCGAAGAAGAACATAAGCTCCATGCTGTGTGCTGTGTGTTTCTTCCCTGATATCAGAAAGGCACTACGGGCATCGCAGGTCGTATGGAAAACCTCTCCAAGAATGAAGTTTCGTTTGGGCATGATAAAAATCTAACAATCATGTATTTTCAACTTTTCAGTATATTTTATATCCAAATAAAACTGATTTTAAACACAATCTTGCTCTAATCGCTGTTCTTGGTGGACCCGATGTAGAAACCTGAGATTAAATGTTTTATAGGATTTAATGAGCAATAGATATAACACTCAAAGAGGTCCAGTGTCCAAACTCCACATGAAGTGGGATCCAATTAGCACTGGTACGTCTCTAGATGGTTCGGGATGTTTGTGGGCATCTCCTTCTTTAAAGGTCCACAATCTTCATGAGGTGGGACATGACTGGAGCTGGAGCAACCTCAGAATGCCTCGGGATGGGGAGAGAAAGAGAAGCAGTGGAGAGGAATGTGAGGAGTGTGTCTGAGCACCGAACACTGTCAGGAAGTTTAGGAGCTAAATGAGGGAATGTTCTACCAGTTTTAGTGGATTTTACACACTCTCAGTATCCAGACAGTTCATTTCCCCAAACATTCAGCTGAAATACTTTAACATGCCTCTTGTAAAACGATGTTCTTCACTAGTTGGAGATTTCTTGTTCATCCCAGAGCAGTTAACTGGGATTTAGGTGCAGTGACTGGGCAGGAAATTCCACGAAGGTCTTGTCGTAGGGTGAAGTCGGTTCCAATGAGCCGCAATCCAGACGGAATGACATGGTATTGAAGTATGGAATGGTTTTTCCACAAAGACAAGTTTTCTCCTCTTTCCTCTGCTTTATGAGAGCTTGTAGTCTCATGATATTAACCCAGCCATTAGGGGGGCACAAGCCAGTGTACTCTTAGTGCCGGTCCCAAGCCCGGGTAAATGGGGAGGGTTGCGTTAGGAAGGGCATCCAGCGTAAAACATGTGCCAAATCAAATATGCGGATCACAAATGAGAATTTCATACCGGATCGGTCGAGGCCCGGGTTAACAACGACCGCCACAGGTATCGTTAGCCGACAGGGTACCGGTGGAAATTGGGCTACTGTTGGCCGAAGGAGGAGAAGGAGAGGAGGAAGGCGTCTACAGAGACGGCAGGAAAAGGAGCAGTGTAGGAGAGTAGAGGTTCGGGTTGGTACTTTAAATGTTGGTACTATGACGGGTAAAGGGAGAGAGATAGCTGATATGATGGAGAGGAGAAAGGTAGATATGCTGTGTGTTCAGGAGACCAAGTGGAAAGGGAGTAAGGCCAGGAACATTGGAGGTGGGTTTAAACTGTTTTATCATGGTGTGGATGGGAAGAGAAATGGTGTAGGGGTGATTCTGAAGGAAGCGTACAGTAAGAGTGTAGTGGAGGTGAAGAGAGTTTCTGATAGGGTGATGATCGTGAAGGTGGAAGTTGAAGGGATGATGATAAATGTCATCAGTGCCTATGCTCCACAAGTTGGCTGTGAGATGGAGGAGAAAGAAAGATTCTGGAGTGAATTAGATGAAGTGGTAGATGGTGTACCTAGGAAAGAACGATTGGTGATTGGGGCAGACTTTAATGGGCATGTAGGTGAAGGGAACAGAGGTGATGAGGAGGTGATGGGTAGGTATGGTTTTAAGGAGAGGAATGTGGAAGGGCAGATGGTGGTAGATTTTGCTAAAAGGATGGAAATGGCAGTGGTGAACACGTATTTTAAGAAGAAGGAGGATCATAGGGTGACGTATAAGAGTGGAGGAAGGTGCACACAGGTGGATTATCTTCTGTGTAGGAGATGCAACCTGAAGGAGATTGGAGACTGTAAGGTGTTGGCGGGGGACAGTGTAGCTAGACAGCATCGGATGGTGGTCTGTAGGATGGTTTTGGAGGCGAAGAAGAAGAGGAGGAAAGTAAGGTTTGAAAGAAGAATAAGATGGTGGAAACTGAAGGAGGAAGAGTGTAGTGTGAGGTTCAGGGAAGAGGTCAGACAGGGGCTTGGTGGTGGTGAAGAGGTGCCGGATGATTGGGCAACTACTGCAGGAGTGATGAGGGAGGCAGCTAGAAAAGTACTTGGTGTGACATCTGGAAATAGAAAGCAAGACAAGGAGACGTGGTGGTGGAATGAGGAAGTGCAGGAGAGCATTAGGGGAAAGAGATTGGCAAAACAGAAGTGGGATCGACAGAGTGATAAGAAGAGTAGGCAGAAGTACAAGGAGATGCGGCAGCAGGTTAAAAGGGATGTGGCGAAAGCCAAGGAAAAGGCATATGAGGAACTGTATAAGAGGTTGGACACTAAGGAAGGAGAAAAGGATTTATACCGATTGGCCAAGCAGAGGGAACGAGCTGGGAAGGATGTACTGCAAGTTAGAGCAATAAAGGATGGAGAGGGAAATGTGTTGACTAGTGAGGAGAGTGTGTTGAGAAGATGGAGGGAGTATTTTGAGCAGCTGATGAATGAGGAAAATCAGAGAGAGAGAAGGTTGGAGGATGTGGAGTTGGTGAAGCAGGATGTAGATAGGATTAGTAAGGAGGAAGTGAGAGCAGCGATTAAGAGGATGAAGAATGGAAAGTCGGTTGGACCAGATGACATACCGGTAGAAGCGTGGAGATGTTTAGGAGAGATGGCAGTGGAGTTTTTAACCAGATTGTTTAACAGGATTCTGGAAGGGGAGAGGATGCCTGAGAAATGGAGAAGGAGTGTGCTGGTACCGATCTTTAAGCATAAGGGAGATGTGCAGACCTGCAGTAACTACAGGGGAATTAAGTTGATCAGTCACACCATGAAGTTATGGGAAATAGTAGTGGAAGCCAGGCTGAGAGAAGAGGTGACCATCTGTGAGCAACAGTATGGTTTCATGCCGAGGAAGAGCACCACAGATGCCTTATTTGCTTTGAGGATGTTGATGGAGAAGTATAGAGAAGGACAGAAGGAGCTGCATTGTGTATTTGTGGATTTAGAGAAAGCGTACGACAGGGTGCCGAGAGAGGAGTTGTGGTATTGTATGAGGAAGTCAGGTGTTCCAGAGAAGTATGTGAGGGTGGTGCAGGACATGTATGAGGACAGTGTGACGGCAGTAAAGAGTGCAGTAGGTACGACAGACTGGTTCAGGGTAAAGGTTGGACTGCATCAAGGATCGGCCCTGAGCCCTTTCCTGTTTGCAGTGGTGATGGACAGGTTGACGGACGAGGTCAGACAGGAGTCTCCCTGGACTATGATGTTTGCAGATGATATTGTGATTTGTGGTGAGAGTAGAGAGCAGGTTGAGAAGAGCCTGGAGAGGTGGAGATATGCGCTGGAGAGAAGGGGAATGAAAGTCAGTAGGAGTAAGACAGAGTACATGTGTGTGAATGAGAGGGAGGGCAGTGGAGTGATGCGGTTGCAGGGAGAAGAGGTGGAGAAGGTGGAGGAGTTCAGGTACCTGGGGTCAACAGTGCAAAGTAATGGAGAGTGTGTTAGAGAAGTAAAGAAGAGAGTGCAGGCAGGGTGGAGTGGGTGGAGAAGAGTGACAGGAGTGATTTGTGATAGTAGGGTATCTGCAAGAATGAAAGGGAAAGTTTATAGGACTGTGGTGAGACCTGCGATGTTGTATGGATTAGAGACAGTGGCATTGAGTAAAAAACAGGAGGTGGAGCTGGAGGTAGCAGAGCTGAAGATGTTGAGGTTTTCGTTGGGAGTGACGAGGATGGACAAGATTAGAAATGAGTTTATTAGAGGGACAGCACATGTAGGATGTTTTGGTGACAAGGTGAGGGAGGCGAGATTGAGATGGTTTGGACATGTGCAGAGAAGGGACATGAATTATATTGGTAGAAAAATGCTGAAGATGGAGCCACCAGGTAGGAGGAAAAGAGGAAGGCCAAGGAGGAGGTTCATGGATGTGGTGAGGGAAGACATGCAGGTAGTTGGTGTAAAAGAGGCAGATATCGAGGACAGGGTGGTATGGAGACGGATGATCCGCTGTGGCGACCCCTAATGGGAGCAGCCGAAAGAAGAAGAAGAAGAAGAAGAAGTAGTCTCATGATATTCATCTGCCGCTGACTCATCCTTTTCTCTATTTCTTCTTGATCCTCCTGCATCTTCTTCAGCAAAATCATCTCTCTCCTGCAGGTCCGTCTCTGCAACTTCAGAGCAGTCCTTCTGGACATCATTATCTTGAATTATGAAGAGTATGCCAGGCTTATTGCCCCAATAAGTCTATAGGTGGCGCCAAATCACTAGTTTTTATTATTAATAAAAATAATAATAATGATGATAATAATAATAATAATAATAATAATAATAATAATAATAATAATAATAATAATGAACACTCTAAGACATATCTTGTATTTTCTTATCTTATCTTATACCAGACTATCCTCTACATTAAAGATTCAAGATTTCTATTTGTCACATACATAATTACATGGAGAATCAAACTTAAAAAAACCAGACAAAGTATAAAATATGAGGAAATTAGAAAATAAAAGAAAATAAGAAAAGATATATAAAATATATTATATAATGATAAAGTGAAATATGCCAAATAGAAGCACATCTGCCTCACCACATCCATGAACCTCCTCCTTGGCCTTCCTCTTTTCCTTCTGCCTTGTGGTTCCACCATCAGCATTTTTCTACAGCTTCATAAACCCCCTCTGTACAAGATCAAACCATCTCAATCGCTCCTCTCTCACCTTTCTCCAAAACGTCCCACCTGCACAGTCCTTCTAATAAACGGATTTCTAATTCTGTCCATCCTCGTCACTCCTGATGGAAATTACATCATCTTCAGCTCTGCTACCTCCAGCTCCACCTCCTGTCTTTTACTCAATGCCACTGTATCTAAACTATACAACATCTCAGGTCTCACCACGGTCCTATTAACTTTCCCTTTCACTCTCACAGATACTTTTACTGGGTCACAAAAACAAATAGGCTTTAGAGACCCGTGGGAAAAGAATCATGACAGACACAAGCATGGCTTCTGAAGGATACTTTATTGTATTTTAATCATTGTTAGTGTTAAGATGGTTCTCACACTGGTTCACATACATTCCTTTGTCTGTTCAGTGTCTATAGAATATTTACGATGTTAGTATGTAAGGTATACAGGAAGTCTTTATCTGGGCTCACGTGCTTTACAAAAGATTTGCAGGACGAGCAAAAATGTATATTCAAATTTTACTTGGATAACGAGCAATAATTTGCATTGCGAACAAGGAAATTCTCCTTCCAAGCAATAACCATCCTCTCGTCTCTCCTTCCTCTCGTCTCTCCTTCCTCTCGTCTCCTTCACGCCAGCCACGATTCTCTTCAATGGTCAAGTGCAGGTTAATTTGTTTATTTTTACTTTAGATTGTGTGCTAATCATTGTTATTTGTTTCATATACATTAGACAATAAACATGATTTTATATGAATATTTTTGAATATAGCTTTCTTTATGTTTTAGTTTGAAATCATCCAAAAGTTTGAAAATGTTGACTTTTTCTTTGGCCTGAATCTTTTCCTTTATATTATTAGAATAATGATATTAAATAAATACAATTGTTTACATTAGTTGGACCCTATTTGGGTAATGCAGATGTGTATATAAGTGTGTGTGTGTGTGTGTGTGTTTGTTTGTTTGTGTGTGTATTTTTTACATTTAATATTTAATTTTCTACAGATATGATCCACATAATCACTGTACTTTGGTTATATGGATTTCTTTGATTATTAACATGACAAATGATAACAAATATCAGATAAATGTCCTCAGCGCCAAGACATAATCACTTCACAAAACTTGATTTGTGCCCAATAAGGAGAAATTCATGTCCAAAAAAACCGAGTAGACGATGAAAAACTTTTACAAGTGTATTGTAATGTATCAAGAACAACAATGCAGCTGTCCAGACTGGTATGTTTTTCTCAGGGCCTCTCTTATTTGCTTCAACATGCACCATCATGTCGTTTTTGATGACGAAATTCTGTTCGGTTTTACCACAAACCAAAAGTAACACAAACAAAACAGAGATTGAATGAAATGATCTATAATGGTTTATTCAATAGACTTTAGCCTTCCAATTAGTGTTCGGGACTCAGACACAGTCTCAGTGTTCATGTATGCTGAACGTTTCTGAGGTAAAGGAGCAGATCTGAAGGGAACATGGATACAAAATGGTTTAGTGACCTGGGATATTTGGATGCTGTCATCCCCCCACTCTCAGGTTTGTTGAGGCCACTGAGGTGGACCATCTCTTATCCCAGAGATCCCTCATGTTTTTGTTACCTTTTGGCTCTCCCTTTTATATGGTGCCATAGCAAGTCTTGCTGGAGTCCTTCCTTAAACCCTGATCACGCTGTACAGTGACTTAAAAAGTTTATAAAACAATAAGGATCATTTATAATCCTTATTTCTATCTCTATGTCACTCCTCCATTCTCCTTTTCTCTCTCTGTCGAGTTAAACATGCTTCTCAGGTACCAGTGACCAATACTCCTGTCTTTCTTCTCTTCAGATCCAATTAATGCATCCCAAATCCCTACTTCTGGATTTAGTTCTCCTCAACTGGAGACACTCTGTGTAGCTGAGAATGGTTCCACATCAAAAGATCCATGAAGTTACTGAGCAACTCGTGAACTTTGGGGATGGATTTGGATTGTAATTAATAGTAACATCCTGCTACAATGTGCTCAGTACCACACACAGTTTGCAGGAACCGTTCTGCATTTAAGCACCCATCATCAACACCTCATCAATGATAGAGATGTAATGACTGTATTCGCTGATAAAGAGTCTGGTTCCTCTAAAGTTTTCTTTCACATGCCATCTCGGGGAGTTTTTCCGTGCCACAGTCACCACTGGCTCACTTATGTGGGAAAAACTTACACTTATAAAGAAACAATTTTATAGGCACTAAACTTATAAATTCATACATTATTCATTATAGTTCATACAACTTTTATAACCTCTTTATCTGTGTAAAGATGCTTTGAGACAATTTCCATTATTAACTGAATTGGATGATTTTTTTCAGCTGCTTTGGAGCATTTTTAATCATTCCTAATATTTGCAAACCAGTGCAAAACAATGTGTACAAATAACACAACACAATAGATTTCTTGCAAAAGCCTGAACTTTTCTCAAAATCCTCAGTTCATCTCTCAAAAGTAAGTATTTGTCTCATTCCCATCAGAATGAAAAGTCCCTTTTTCATTGTTCACAAACACGATAGTCAAAATGTTATTCGTGTTTGTCAGTATGATGCACAATTTCAGTATTTCTCGGTTTGAATCACAGTGACTGAAAGTGGACAAAATTTGACTTCCTTCTATTTGGCGTTTGTGAATTCCAGCAGCAAAAATGTATTTATTTGTTTTGTACACGTGTTCGTTTGTTTCTTCGTTGTTGATCCATTTTCAGAATTTATAATTCTGCGTTTTGTCCGTTTTGTCTTTCCAACTGAAGCTTCACGAGATTCACCTTTGACCTGTTTTAGAGAACTGGTTGATCATTGGTTGATCTGATGCCTTTCCCTCGCCTTCATTAGTGACGTTCAAGATTCATCTGCACAATTCATCAATTCAACACATTTACAAAAAAGTTTAATAGAAATATTAGATGACAGATCCTGACGACTGGTTTACCAATTTTACATTCAATGACGTACACAATGAACTGATGCTGAGATGTTTTGGGGGTTAAAACTATTCAGGTGAAACCAGTATTATATATTTTGATCAACATGAACATAAACAACTGATAATGTAGGAAACAGCAGACACTCAAAAACAATATAACAATTCAAAGTAAACAGCTTGGAAAAGGCAGGTGTACAAAAACAGTGTGTGTGTGTGTGTGTGTGTGTGTGTGTGTGTGTGTGTGTGTGTGTGTGTGTGTGTGTGTGTGTAAAATCAGTGCTGCAGTGTGTTGGAATCATAGGCCTTTGGCAGCCATATTTGAAGGCGGTGGTGCTTGCTGGGAAATAGAGTTGTTTGCCAGCTGTAACCAGAGATTGTGTTACAGAATGAAAACATAAAATGAACCACTCTGAACACTGCATCCTTCAAAAAAAATAAATTAATCAAAGTGCACTTCAAGCTCAAAATTCTAAAATTACAACAAGAAATGTATTTATGTAAAATGACTATAATATAACATTTATAAATATACCACACCCCCTGGGAAAACTTTTAATTTCAATCCAAAAACAGAATTCAATTCAGGACAAACCAAATCCACAGTACAGAGTCAGTTATAAGTCAAAAAGTTTGTGACTGTAGTCAAATTTATTGGTCTCATTTCAGCAGCAGTGCTGCAGGTCAAAATAAGGTAAAATACACACATGTAATCCACATGATCAATTATCATTAAACCATGACTGTACTTAGAGAGTGTACTGAGGTGTGATATATAATATAAAGGAAATTGAGTTAGAATGATTCTTTCTTCCAATATTATTTAAAAACACACAGCACACAGATTTCATATTTACTCTGTATAGAGTATTTACTGCTTGAAATAGAGTTCATGATGACTGTTTTTATTCTGTAATAATTGCACCAGATTATAATGCCTACTTCCAAACCAAAATTGTACCATTACATGGTTTGTACTTTCAGATAATTCTTATAAAATTTAATTTTACAAGCCAGTGCACTCTAAGTGCCTGTCCCAAGCCCGGATAAATGGGAAGGGTTGCGTTAGGAAGTGTGCAGTAGGAACGACAGACTGGTTCAAGGTGGAGGTTGGACTGCATCAAGGATCGGCTTTACACCCTTTTCTGTTTGCAGTGGTGATGGACAGGTTGACGGACGAGGTCAGACAGGAGTCTCAGTGGACTATGATGTTTGCGGATGATATTGTGATTTGTGGTGAGAGTAGTGAGCAGGTTGAGAAGAGCCTGGAGAGGTGGAGGTACATGCTGGAGAGAAGGGGAATGAAAGTCAGTAGGAGTAAGACAGAGTACATGTGTGTGAATGAGAGGGAGGGCAGTGGAGGGGTGCGGTTGCAGGGAGAAGAGGTGGAGAAGGTGGATTAGTTCAGGTACCTGAGGTCAACAGTGCAAAGTAATGGAGAGTGTGTTAGAGAAGTGAAGAAAAGAGTGCAGGCAGGGTGGAGTGGGTGGAGAAGAGTGATAGCAGGAGTGATTTGCTATAGAAGAGTATCTGTGAGAGTGAAAGTTTATAGGACTGTGATGAGACCTGAGATGTTGTATGGATTAGAGACAGTGACATTGGATATGTGCAGAGGAGGGACATGGGGTATATCAGTAGGAGAATGTTGAGAATAGAGCCACCAGGAAGGAGAAAAAGAGGAAGAGCAAGGAGGAGGTTTATGGATGTGGTAAGTGAAGACATGCTGGATATACACACAAATATTTTTTTTCCCATTTACTCACAAAAAATGTTTCGCTGTTAAATTAAACCATGATTTGGAGGTAAAAGTCCACATGCATTGAAAAGCTTAAAAACAAATTCTACTTTAAATGATATAATTTGAGTGATGATCCAACCCAAACCATAAATCCGGGGTAAAGAGGTTGTGTGAATGTGGTGTCAACTCTGTGGAGAAGCTTCATGGTGTCAGAGACGCTGTAGAAGGATAGAACTCCTGCCTTGTGATCCACATACACACCTATTCTGAAGGAACTGGGTATGACTGATATTTCAGTTTTTTTGTTATTGTGCCAGAATAGCAATTCGGACGGAGATCGGAAGAGTCTCCAGGACTTATTATTGCAACCAAACACACAATTATTACTGTTTCCTTTCCTGAGGATGGTTTTATACGACACCGCTATAGAAACCTCGCAATGTCCACTGCATTCAACTTCCCAGTAACAACGTCCACTCACACGCTCGCTACACAACACCTGGAGATGAGAATCAAATCTGTCTTCATGATCAGGATACGACCGAGCTGCTGTGCTGCAGGTCACCGATGTGTTCCCTTCAGACAGACTAAGGTGTATATTAGCTGTGTTTGGATCCAGTGTCAGTCGACGCGAGTCTGATGGAACAAGAAAACATCTTTAGTATCTGATAAGAACATTAGAGTCAAAACGTTTAACTTGTGTAGTTAAAAATGTTTACAGAAACTGTTAGCATTGTGTGTGTGTGTGTGTGTGTGTGTGTGTGTGTGTGTGTGTGTGTGTGTGTGTGTGTGTGTGTCTTACATTGTAGAAAATCTTCTCTGCTTTCGGGTTGTGGGTGAGGAAATATACAGATGTTGCTCACTATTGAAACACGGTTAAAGGAAGTTTATTAAAATATGTAAAAAATGTTTTTTTTCTATGAGCTACATATAAAACATAAAAGCTATAAAACATATAAGCTATAAAAGAAATCTAGACAAGAAAAGATTATAACCACCAGCTTGGTGTGATGCATCAGTGAACAGACATTTAAAAAAAATCTAATTTCTCTGAGCTGATGGAAAAAGAAATGGCCTTATAACCCCTTTCCTGATTAGCAACAATGTGATTGCTATTGGACTCATGTTGCAGCACGGACCTTTTTGTTTGCGACACTAAATGAAGGTGAATGCAGTTTATTAAACAGACATGTGCTGGTGGTCTGAGTTACTTACTTGTTCACTCTTGAAAAAGAATAAGAGTGAAACAGTGTGTATATACGATTGTTTCCCTTGACTTCATAGATAAAGATGTTTCTTCTAGAGATGATAAAGACACCTGAGTGCTCCAAAAGGGTTCACCGGTGTTTGGATGCTAATTACACCTATTATTTTTTTACTTTGTTTCTAAATATTGGTTTGAAGTTTTTGGAGAAAAACAAATGACTACATATTAAGATCTGCTGTGTTTTTCTTATTCGTGAATAGATGTTTCTGAGGACCACACAACGTCCACGAAAGTCGTCAAACTCCAATATTCAGTGTTTAGGTACGAAATATGAGATTTTCTTCATGCTTTTTTCTTATTGTCCACAAATGGTTGAAATCGATGTCCATTACACTTCCTTATCTCTGAGGAGATTTAGAAAACTCCAGCTACATTCTTGAGCATCATTGACATAAACGTTATTGAATCCTACATTTGATTATGAGAACGATTCCTTCTTAAGAAGTTGCTGGTAAATGCTGGTGCATGATCTTCTATACTTCTATGAACATTGTGCTAAATGTATTTTATTAGTTAAAACACTTTAATCCTAGAGCTTACCTCCGTCTTTAATTTTTGCAAACTCCTCTTTAGAGTATTCTTCCACTTTCTCCCTCAAATCAGACACTGATTTTATGATTTCATCAAAAGAGAGATGGGAATTGATGGTGGGTATGAATACACTCTTAGGCACATCGTAGAAAGACTGAAAACTCTACAAGGGAGAAAGAATACAAAATGAGTGGATGGATAGACAGCATTGGGGATATATTGTCATGTAATAATAAACGTGGTGAAAAACTGGAGATTCAGAAACAGACTTGATTTGAGCAAAAGAGATGAAAAACCTTGGAAAGAAACAAGATTCGAAGATGAAGAGCACACTGATGGTATTACTTTGCATTGCTTTTCTGAATGAAGGTCCTTTAAATAAAGTATTTGTGCAGTTAGAATGTGTAATAGGGATTCAGAGCAGGGAAAATGTGGGCATTCTGGGAGTTGGAGTGCAGGGCGGCCATATTTGAAGTCTGTGGTGTCCAGCATGTGTAGCACAGAATGGCCCTAAACAACACCTTCACTATACCAAACTCTGACTTTCAATGCTGTTACCTGGAGGAAATGGACAGGATCTTGTGTGTGTGAAAGCTCTTCCATCTCAGCGTCTCTCCTCTTCAGCGCTGCAATCTCATACTCCAGGGTCTTCACGGAATCATCTGCTCGAATCGACTCGGATTTCTCCTGAGCTCTGATCAGGGCTGTCACCTCGTCGCATCTTCTCTCGATGGATTTGGTCAGCTCTGTAAAAATCCTCTCACACTCCTGCACTGCTGTTTGTGCAGAGCGCTGTTAGGAGACACACATGGTTTTTGAAGAAACCCAGATACTGAGGCACTGACTGATCATAAAACAACACTTTTAGCTCCAAACTCACCTCGTGATTGTCCATAGCATTCATCAGCTTCTCAAGCTTCTCCTCTTTCTCCTGGATTTTCTGCTTATTTTGTCCCTGCATCTTCAACAACTGCTTCTACATAGAAACACAGAAGATCCTTCATCCCATGTAATGACAGTGATTTACAATATTTGAAATAGAAAAGGGCTTGAGAACTTGTAGAGAACAGACGTGTGATACTGTTACCTGTTTCTGAGGTCTTTCTGCTGCAGCTGATACTGTATCATGTCCTTTATGTTCCTCTAACATACACAGCATGCAGATACACCTCTGGTCAGTCCGACAGTAAACCTCCAGCAGTTTGTCGTGCTGAGAGCAGATCTGCTCATGAAGATGTCTGAAGGCTTCCACCAGCTTGTGCTTCTTGAAGGCAGGAGATTCATAGTGAGGCTGGAGGTGAGTTTCACAGAAAGACGCCAGACACACCAGACACGACTTCACTGCTTTGTCTTTTCTCCCATAGCAGGAATCGCACTCCACATCCTCAGGTCCAGCTGGACATTGAGTGGAACGTGTACCTTGGTGTCCTGCCCTCCTCAGAGTCTCCATGACTTCAGCCAGAACAGTGTTTTTACTCACAGCAGGTCTTGGAGTGAAGGTTTGTCTGCACTGAGGACAGCTATAGACTCCCTTCTGATCCTCCTGATCCCAGCAGCCATTAATGCACCGCATACAGAAACTGTGTCCACACAGAATAGTCACTGGATCCTTGAGGAGATCCAGACAGATTGGACAAATGAACTGGTCCTGAAATCCGAATCCTTCTGCCATTTCACTGAAAAAAACCAAACACACACTCACAGCAGCTCACACTTCCTGGTTTGGGTTGTAAAAGCAGTGTGGAAAACAGGCGTGTCTCAAGAAAAAAATGAAAAAGACTGAACTTGGACCTCAAACTGAACAGGAACAGATTATGTTCACTTTCATTTCTGATAAAAAACAAAACAAAACAAAGCAAATGATCGTCCCACTAGGTGCAAACTAGATGGGATGGCACATAAATTATTTTAAATCTCTATAAATTTATAAATCAACAATGGTTTAATAGGTTGCAAAGAAAAAGTCTTTTAAACTTATTTCTATACGTATTTCCGTTTAACATTTAAAAGGAGTGCAAAATGTGCTTTTTTTGATACTATGCTGCCATCTACTGGCCGATAATTTTCATTACAAACGAATATTTGCAAAACAACAAATAATAATATGGTGATTTTTATAGTATTCTAATAATTATAAGGTCAATTGAATTATTTTTTTTTATTATTATTTACAACTTCGGCTTCTATACATTTATGTCACTGACCCAATTAAAAAAATGCAGCTAATGCTGTACCTGAAGATAATTTGTATTTTAATAACAGTCATCAGAAAGTAACAGTATCCAAAATATTTGATGCTTTTCAGTTAATTTTTATCATTACATGTATTTTAACTTGGAAAGTGTTTTATATTTGGAAAGACACATCTCTCTATAGAAAGTCTCCCAGGTGATGATAAATATCAGAACAAATACTAAACCATGAGGTCAAAGGAGCAAAAATCTTTCTGCTGCAATGAAGAGCACAGTGACATCCATAATTCTCAAGATATACTGAAATACAGACAGACAGACAGACAGACAGACAGACAGACAGACAGACAGACAGGTGAATAGACAGACCAAAAGACAGACAGACAGACAGATAAATAGACAGACAGACAGACAGACAGACAGACAGACAGACAGACAGACAGACAGACAGACAGACAGATAGATAGATAGATAGATAGATAGATAGATAGATAGATAGATAGATAGACAGACAGACAGACAGACCAAAAGACAGACAGACAGACAGACAGACAGATAAATAGACAGACAGACAGACAGACCGACAGACAGGTGAATAGACAGACCAAAAGACAGACAGACAGACAGACAGACAGACAGACAGACAGACAGATAGACAGATAGATAGATAGACAGATAGATAGATAGATAGATAGATAGATAGATAGATAGATAGATAGATAGACAAACAGACCAAAAGACAGACAGAAAACAGACAGACAGACAGATAGACAGATAGATAGATAGATAGATAGATAGATAGATAGATAGATAGATAGATAGATAGATAGATAGATAGACAGACAGACAGACAGACAGACAGACAGACAGACAGGAAGCCGGATAAATGGATAGATAGATTGCCAGAAAGAAAGAAAGAAAGAAAGAAAGAAAGAAAGAAAGAAAGAAAGAAAGAAAGAAAGAAAGAAAGAAGAGAAGGGGTTAAGCAGGCAGGTGCGTTTAGAAACGCTTAAGCCCCGCCTCTGATCTCTCCTGATTGGCTGAGAGCCCGTAGACGGACAGTTCTCTTTTCTCCTCTGGTCCACGTAAACACACCGTCACATATCTACAGCTCCTCGGTGCTCATTCTGACTGCTCCCGCCACGAACATTTACAGTCTGCCAGCAGAAAGAAAAATATATATATATTCAAGACCCGCGGTATTTATTCCGGTATCTTTTCCTCCTTCTTTCAGAGCCGCTAACTTTTGTAACTCGTCACTTCCGGAGACGCGTAACAATGTTGCTGTGCGCTTTTGGCCGAGGATGAAGAGGCTGAAGGCGGCACTGTGGTGGATCAGCGTCCTGCTCCTGTTGTGGTGAGAACAATTCAACATCCCTCTCGTTTATTTCATTCTTTCACATCATGGAAATAGAATGGAGTTTACAGTCTGAACTGAGAAACCACTTCCCTCTGTGCCACCTGCTAACACTGCTATTGGTAGTAGCATGTGATCTAATGGTGTGACTGGAGACTCTGGAGCTGTGGATCCACACCAGTAGATTAGATCACTTTATATTATTCAGGATATTCAGGGTCTCAGTAGTTTCCAGTGGAAGCTTGAATACTTTCCCCTGCTTGTGCTTTATAGTGATTGCAGTCCAACACTGGGTTTGGAGAGCAGAACTGATCTTCTGATTCTCTGCTCAGATGATCCAGTAGATCACAAGTCACTGTCAGAATGTAGTGTGTGTGTTGTGTTGTGTTGTGCATCTATGGGGTATGACCTCAGTATCCCCCTGCTGTAAGTGTGTGCTGTGTGTCTGGTTGTTTTACCCAAAATGATCCTGTGAGTTATTTTTTTACTACATTTAGTTCCTCAAATGTGTAAATTCTCATGAATTCCTGTATATTTCCATTAATTCCCATAAAAAGTTTACAGTTTAGAAAATTCCTGGAGTTTTGCAGCCCCAGTCGGCATTAAGGGAATATCATGAAGTGTGTGTGGAACGTGGACTTTAGCAGTGTCTGGTACGCGTGTATCTATCAGGACACGGGTAAACACGATTCTGTCGCCGGGTCATGGTTTCTCCTTCCTTGGACCACTTATGGAAGATACAAACCACCTCACAGGACCTGGTGAATCTCCGAGATGCACTGACCCGGTGGTCCGGCTGTTACGATATGACCAGTATCGAAGTCTTTTGCTTTCCTATTTTTCCTGCTTTCATCATGTCAGGTTTGAGAACCGAGTGCAGTTTCTCAAGAATCCCCCCCACCCTTTCTCTCTCTCACGGTTGCCATGGTAATGAGATAATATTTGCTGTTCCTTCCACCTGTTAGTGGTTTTAGTGTTTGGGTTGTTTGGTGGTGCGTCAATACGATGTATACTGTAGCTGTAGAAGATTATAGACAAACGATACCGAGTGTGTTCGCGGGATCTGAATAAGGGTCCTGAGATGAGAGACACGACTGTGTTTATAATCACAGCAGCAGGTGAGATCAGATAGATGGATGGATGGATGGATAGATATTTTATTATTCTCAATGGGAAATGTACAATATGAGACACTAAGACGATCTCGAGTCTGTTCTGGTGAAGTTTATGATGAGATGTTTATGGTGTGTATGTAGGTGGTAGATCAGAAGGTCGAGTTCAATACGAGCTCAAATAGAGTGGGGACTTGAACAAGACCCCTAACTGTCTGGAGTCGTTTTCTTATTAATGAGATAATTGTAAGTAAAAAGATAGATAGATAGATAGATAGATAGATAGATAGATAGATAGATAGATAGACTGTCTGACTGATGGATAGATGGATAGATAGATAGATAGATAGATAGATAGATAGATAGATAGATAGATAGATAGATAGACTGTCTGACCAACAGATGGATGGATGGATAGACAGACAGACAGACAGACAGACAGACAGACAGACTGTCTGACTGATAGATAGATAGATAGATAGATAGATAGATAGATAGATAGATAGATAGATAGATATTGTCTGACTGAGATAGATAAAGAGAAAGATAGACAGAATGTCTGACTAACAGAGATAGACACAGACAGACTGTCTGTCTGACTAGATGATAGATAGACTGACAGACAGACTGTCTGTCTAACGGATGGATAGATGGATAGATGGATGGATAGATAGAAATCGATCTACATATCAAATATCGGTCCCAAATTATTGATCGCCTTTTAAATAATAAAAGTCTTGCATATCTAATAATAATAAAGAAATAAGTGGGTGAAATACGTTAAAAGCGATGAAGTGTGATATAAATGCTTCAACTATCCGATGCACGCTTTTAAAAATTGTTGCATCACATTGTTAAGGTTATATGTATATATATATTTACATTTCCTTTGATCAACAGCTCCTGAAGTGTTTTATCACATTTGTGCCACAATAATCAGTCAGCGATTACGATTTGTACCAATTTACAATGATAACATGAGTTTATCCATTTTACTTCACGTGTTGTGGAATGGCATTGAAACAGCTTTCTTTTGCGTTTTTAGCGATAAACAGCATGTGAACGTAGCTGTCCTTGTTTTCTGGGTGTGTGAGGGAGAGTGCTGATCTTCTGCGGATCTGTCTGGTCTGTGAGCTGGACCCTCACTTCACCACAGGCGGAAATATACAACAGAAAGAAACCTGGCTCAATAGCGAGACTGAAAACATGAATAAGAAGTCAGCGCTGGTTAAATAAACGAGATCTAAAGCTCACGGCACGTAACCATGTCCCCGAAAGCAAACCATTTATCTTCTCCTCGGTTTTTCATTTATGACTAGTCAGAAGGTCATGTTGTGTATTTTCATACACCTTTTCCCCTGTGCTGATTTCCCACATCCTACCGTGCCCCGTGTCTCAGTCCATTACTGTCCATTTCTATCGCTCATTTGTTGCTCCTGGATATTTCCATTTCACATCACTGATTCAGTTTTATATTACCGAGATTACATGTTAATGAAAGGCTGATCGAGGGAGGTTTATGGCTAAGGAGAACATGACGAGGGTCAGTCATTAGCAGACACGTGTTCGGGCGGCATGGACTTCACGCCCGTCTTGCGCAACGGCCCGGTTGTGGAAAAGCAGGACTGGTGGAATGTAGATAATGTTTCTGTTAGGGATTTAGCCTTGTGTGTGTTTGTGTGAGAAGGAGAGTCTTTTCTTGTGTTCTGCATGAGGAGGGAATGTGTTTAGCTTGAGATCTTTGGAACTTAGAGGAACCCAATCAACACTTGTGCAGGGAGGATCCTTCTGTGTTATGGAGGATTATTGACATGAGGGTTAGCTGGTCTAAAACTATTTTGGTGGTGGTACGGGACAAAATGATCTCCAAGGTTTTCCAGCAGAACACCACCAGAGCATCATACCGCCAGTTTGCCCGTTTTCCACCTTCCAATGCTCTATGGTCCGGGTTTGATGCCCATTCTAGCTTCGGGTGGTGTACGCGGGTCAACATTGGCACTCCAATGCACCATGTGTTCCGACTCCTTATGTGCCTCGGACCAGACAGGCTAGACTTCACTCTGACCCAGACGTCTAGACACCACGGTTTTACCCCTTTCCCATTTTCCTGTTCCCAACACATCACCTTCGAAAGATAGGAAATTAGATGTTGAGTGTTATTGGTTCTCATTCATTTATTCACGTCAGCGTTCTCGATTCTAAGTTTGCGTTTAATTCGTTAATTACAGATAAACGATTGGTGATTGGACAAATGCATCACGTGCTGAACGCTGAGTTGAGCTTTTAAATGAGTGTGTCCGAGTAATGAGAGTTTTATAGACGTTATGATCCGTTTACAGGGATCCTGTTTATCATGGCCACTGCTCAGAGCAGAAACATCTCGACCTGCAGAATCAGCCGCAGACCTCATCGGAGGTCTCGAATCAGCAGGACAAGTCCGAGGAGAACGGAGGAAGTGACAAGGTAACACCCCCCATAAACGATAGTTAGACTTTAGAGAATTTGTCATTGTAGTGATACAACAAAATTAGTTTGGAAGCTCTCAGAGACCAGCAGCAATAAAAAAAATCAGTATATACAAAGATAATTACAATGAAATATACACATTGTTCCGATAGTAAACGATCCATACCGATAGTTTTTCCGGGTTGCGTTATATAATACGAGCGTGGCCTCCTTTTGTCTTTCTTTTTTTTCTCTTTTTTTTTCTCTTTTCTTTTTTGGAGGCATATGTTTTTTTTTTATTTACAGTGTTACTTTTTGTTTCAGTTTAAATCCATGTCTTTTTGTTTTCCCTCAATATTTATTTATATAATTAATATATTCATATTTCATTAAACACATTTTTATGATTTAGTACTATTTTTTATTTTTTATTAAAAAGTACTATTCTACATGGATTTTGTTTAGTCCAGTGTCCATTTGAAATAAAACTGATCAATCAGTTATCTGCAAAATCCACTATCGGACTCCCTCTAGTATCTGTATCTGTATACTAGGCTTATTCTGGTTGTATATGTTGGTACTGGAGGCTCACGGTGCTCAACACTTGTCATAATCTTGTGAAATGTGTATATGTATGGCTATTGAAGCCGGTAGAGATCTGAGCTTTGTGTCACAGGCCCTTTCATTGTTACGCCTTAAAGGCATTGCACATTGTCTTTTTGTCCTTCGTTCAATAACAGGGACTCAGGTAACGTCACCCAGGTGGAGCAGCAGGTGTGGCGGGTAAACGAGCTCATTCCCGAGAGACTTCCACAGAGTTCTTGTCATCTGTGTCTAGCACTGCATGCCGCACGACTCATTTGTGAAGGCTGTAAATAATCTCCTAACAATAACGAGCTACGAGCTACGAGAGGTGGTTTGTAATGATGTAGCACAGCTCTGTGTGGTGATGAGATACAAGTAGAACCTGTGTATGCACATGTGGTGTGATGTGTAAAACAGTGAAAAGTATTTTTGCAAATGGACAATGGAAATGTCTTTTGCATGTCTTGATATTATATACAGTATACCCTTATGATACATGGAGTTCCTGAGTTCCCTGATCTCCAGGTGACACTGGAGACATCCCACTTCACACTAACAAATAGATTCGCGACAGAGCCTCTATACTACATATACAACGTCCGTGTAAGTTGTAGGATCATTGTGCGATTGTGTCTTGAACAGGATCTGCTTCAGGATCGTCCTGACGTTGCCGGCGTAGAACAGGAAACGCGGATCGACGCGACAGATGCACTACAGACTCAGGAAACCACACAGCCAGACGATGTTGTTAAGGTACTTCAGTGCCCAGTTTCATCTTTACAGCCTCTTTAGAATTTCTGTTCAGAAAAGCCTGCGGTGCATATGGTCATACTGGGTTCTATGGTAGGGTGGTGTGGTAGTGGTTCTTTGGGTTCTGGGTGAGATTATCTTTGGGTTGTGTATTAGGGTTCGATAGCAGGTTTCTATAGGTTCTGTATGAGGGATCTATGGCAGGGTTCTATGGGGTCTGTATGATGGATCTATGGCAGGGTTCTATGGGGTCTGTATGATGGATCTATGGCAGGGTGCTATGGCTTCTGTATGATGGATCTATAGCAGGGTTCTATGAGGTCTGTATGAGGGATCTATTGCAGGGTTCTATGGGGTCTGTATGAGGGATCTATGGCAGGTTTCTATGGGGTCTGTATGAGGGATCTATGGCAGGGTTTTATGGCTTCTGTATGAGGGATCTATGGCAGGGTTCTATGAGGTCTGTATGAGGGATCTATGGCAGGGTTCTATGGTGTCTGTATGAGGGATCTATGGCAGGTTTCTATGGGGTCTGTATGAGGGATCTATGGCAGGGTTCTATGGGGTCTGTATGAGGGATCTATGGCAGGGTTCTATGGGGTCTGTATGAGGGATCTATGGCAGGGTTCTATGGGGTCTGTATGAGGGATCTATTGCAGGGTTCTTTGGGTTCTGTATGATGGATCTATGGAAGGGTTCTTTGAGTTTTGTATGATGTATCTAAGGCTGGGTTCTGTATGAGGGCTTTATGGCAGGGTTCTGTGGCTTCTGTATGAGGGCTCTATGGCAGGGTTCTATGGGTTCTGTATGAGGGATCTATGGCAGGGTTCTTCAGGTTCTGTATGATGGATCTATGGAAGGGTTCTTTGAGTTCTGTATGATGGATCTAAGGCTGGGTTCTGTATGAGGGCTTTATGGCAGGTTTCTGTGGCTTCTGTATGAGGGCTCTATGGCAGGTGTCTGTGGCTTCTGTATGAGGCTCTATGGCAGGGTTCTATGGGTTCTGTATAAGGGGCTTTATGGCAGGTTTCTGTGGCTTCTGTATGAGGGCTCTATGGCAAAGGTTCTATGGGTTCTGCATGAAGGATCTATGGCAGGGTTCTATGGGTTCTGTATAATGGATCTATGGCAGGGTTCTATAGGTTCTGTATGATGGATCTATGGCAGGGTTCTATGGGTTCTGTGAGAGGGATTTATTTAAGGGTTTGGCATGAGGGATCTATGACAGGCTAGTGTGTTCTGTAACAGGGTTCTATGTGTGTTGGAAGAGGGATTTATATAAAGGATTCTATAGCAGTGTTTTTTGGTAGGTTCCTTTAAGTACTGTATAAGAGCTTAGCATGAGGGTTCTGTATGAGGAGGTTTGTATGGCAGTGTACTGTGTGAGGGTTCTGATGGAGGAAGTCGCAGTTTGAGCTTGAGTTGGCATGAGTGTAGCACCAGATTGCTGGAGAACAGCAGCAGGGACCATTTTCTCCTGCAGCTTTTCTGCATCTATTTCTATCATTTATTGGCTGCTCTTCCACTGCGTATCTTTTATCCTCCGTCTTCCATTTTTTTTTTTTATAAAAAATACCTCATGCTAATACGTCGTGTGTAAGTTCTTATATAAATAATAAAAAAATGATATATATTTACATGTGGGTGCAGAATGTCTGTGTATAATTATAACATACTTATGGCTGATTACTGATTTTCTCTCCTTTTTCTTCTTTGTGTTTGTTTAATATTTAATGTGCTGTAGTTCGCCTGGAGCCTCACTTATAAGTGTACAAACCGTCACTGACATCTGATACATCTGACAAATAAAACTTGAAACTTGCAATCAGACTGACTGACTGTTCATCCTGCATTGCGTTAATACATAATTTCAGGAATCTCAGACGGACGAAGCCGCGGCAGACCCGGTGACACTCGAGACTTCCGTCCCCCCCGAGGATGACGCTGGCTCTCAGAAACCAGACCTCTCCTCTCTTCCTTCTCCTCCCGTCACTGAAAGCGATGCTGTTTACATCTCTGAGGTCCTGTCCTCCACTGCTACCGTCTCACCTGGACCAAGCGCACACAGGTCAGAGGCTCCAAACCACCGGGTTTAACTTGATCACGGAGTTCAAGAATCCGATTCTTTTAATTACAATCAGTACCGTAGCATCCGTAGTTATCCAGTAAACCCTGTGTGACTACACACACCTTCACACACAGCACAGGAGCTGAAATAGCAGTAATGATGGCATGCTGAGATGAGAAACCCTGGTTTCTCTGGTGCTTTGGGTTCTGAGGGAAGGTGCAGCCTATGGTCAGCTCGTGCAGCTCGTATCAGCTCTTGGGTGTTTTTGCCTAAGCACCATACGCATTTGTTTTGAGGGCGTGTCCTCGGGTTGGGCGTATTTGTTTAGAATTTAAATCCAGACCATTGTTTCAGATGCAAAAAAAAAAACAATAAAAAAAAACAGTCCTACTCAGTTGTTTACTTAGTTTAGTCTGGGATCCTTTACGCATATTTACACAGAAAACAGCAAATCGTGCATCAGACTTCTTAAATAGCTCTGTGACCTGATTCAGTGTTCCTTCATGTTCAGTGGTGCTTCTTTCTTTTGCAGTGATGACTCCGGCTCTTCCTCTCCTCTCAGTCCCGTCAGTCCCGTCTCCCCCACCGCTGCCTGTGAGGCAGAGGAAAACCCTACATACCTTTCAGACATCGGTAGGTAAGTAAGATAACGTTCTCCCTGATCTGAATCGCAGCAGGAAAACTCCAGAATTGACTTGGCAGCAGCACCGTGGGGTTTGCAGGTTTAGGCTTATTCAGGTCTCGTGAAAACGCACCGAACCGCACAGATCGTCTGTGATTGGTTGAGCAGTCATGACAAGTGGGCTTCTTATTGTATTACACAATATATCCTCAGTGTTTAATCCTCACACTGGGTGTTGTAAATCAATTCATTTGGTAGACGCCCCTACCCAGAGCGACTAACAACCAGGGTCTCCCCAGGGTCTTAAAGTCTACAATTTAGTTCTTCATTTTCCAATCTCAATGTCACGCTGCCTCTAACGTGCACTGAAATGCTTCTGCAGCAGTATAGAATGGTTTTTTATATTTGTTTTATTGGTGGTTGTAGTTTTCTTCTTTCGCTGGTCCAAATATAATTCACTGTATTACAACTACAAATGAGACCACCATGCAACAGCTAATCAGCTTTCAGTTATTGGGGTGAATCTCTCGGATTGTACCACAGACGTAAAACGGATTTGTTTTCTCAGCTGTGGGAAGCGGAGGTTTAGCGATACTCGGCTTAAAACAAAAAGAATTTAGGACTCGCTTAAAGCGAGTTTGCTACCAACATATTTGCGTGTGTTTTTGATGTTGTGAAATAGTTCTTAAATTTCATTCTTGATGGTCTTAAAAAGCTTTGAATTTGTCCTGCAGAAACCCTGTACAACCGAACGGTTAAGGGCCCTACTCAGGGGCCCAGTAGTGGTAGCTTTCTCATGCTGGGATTTGTCAATGCCTTAACCACCTTCCACCTCCTACTGGTGAAATGAAGTGAGATTCGTTTACGACAACTCCGTTTTGGAAATAAAAATGTGTAGAATTTATATTGCAGTACAATTGAATAGAAATGAGTAAAATTAAAAGTAATAGTAGAATGTTTATAACAATAAAATAATAAAAATAGAAATGAAATATGCTATCTATCTAAAATATATATACGGTGTGTAACGGTACACCTTTAACAAATGTCTTCATCCCCGCCATCCTTTATTTAGTCTCTCCCTCGATATGCGGAATTGTTCGGATTTTCTCCTTTTGAAGAGAAATTCTTAAAGCAAACACTAAACAATCCGTTTTACGAGACTGTCAAGTGTCATTTGAAGTGTGTGTGTGCGCGCATTCACAGGTTGGGGGTTCAATTCCCAGTATCACCAGCATGCTAGTGTTGGGGCCCTTGAGCGAGGCCCTTAAGCCTTTGTGCTCCAGGGGGTTCTGTATCATGGTTGCCTCTGCGCTCTGACCCCAGCTTCCTAACATTACTGGGATATGCGATAAAAGAAGATCACTGTGCTGTAAAAAAGCAGCTTGAATTGTTTTGATTTGCATTTCATGGCAACCACACAAACTAAAGCCTCTTGTGAGAGGTTTATAAATTGTATTAGATTTTTAATATAATTTTTTTTTTTATTGGTACATTATAATGATTTCCGTGTTCTAATTTCTCACCCCATGTGTTATTACAGTCTTCCCATGGTTTTGGAGAACGGCAGCACTGCTGGAACTGGAAAGAGCACTAAGCCGAGTTTAGGTCGGACGAATCAGGGAACCAACGCCTCCAGCATCCTGAAAGAAAAGGTACGTGTTACAGAGAACCAGAAGTCGGTTTGGGGCTCTATTTGAAAATCCCATTCCACATTTACTCCTCATTTCTCTGTTCTAATCAGAGCCACTCTTTGGAGAAAATGTTCCACTAGATTTGGTGGAGATTTGGGTTCCTCCAGAAATAAGGGTGGTAGTACAGCCAAGTACTGATGTACAGTAGGTGAGCTGAGGAGACCTGGGGGTGTGTTCACATTCACCCCAACAGGGTTGGAGCTTTATAGCACTAAATCTTCCACACCTTCCAACCCATGGAGAGCAGATCTTCATAGCTTTGTCATGGAACAGGTTTAGGTCTCCTAGTTCAAGTGAAGAGCAAATTCGCTTCTACTGCATATAAAGACGTCCATTACAAACGTTTGTGGAAACAATTTATAGGTGGAAAAGTGAAGTGTCCCAATATACTATAAGATCATCTCAGTGTGCTTTTTGTGTGATTCTGTTTATTTGATCTGTAAAGATTTGATCTCAGAGGTTGATTTATTTTGATTGGATTCGGTTGTAACTGATAAAGAAACAAAGCAGTAGCTTCTCATGTTGGTCCTGTGATTTTCTCCATCGTGTCTATTGCCATGTGGAACAGATCGTTCCCGTCACCCCGGGAAGAGACCCGGCTCCTCCTCCTCCTCCTCCTGACCCAGAAGACATCCTTACTTTTGACGAATGGACAAAGAGCATGATGGAGGAGGAGAATGAAAAAAGTAAGACTCCGCATTTTGCTCAGCATTGAGCATCGCCGATCACATGATCCTGTCCCCCTTTTACATGATCCTGTTTTCCTCCCCGACTCCCACCAGGTCAAACCACACACACGTCCTACAACGGGGGCTCGGGTGGGGTTAAGAAGGTGCAGAAAACCACAAACTACGCCTCTGTGGAATGCGGCGCCAAGATCCTGGCTTCTAATCCCGAAGCAAAGGTACTTGAACCTGATTTTTTTTATTTTTTTTTTATGTTTAGACATTCTTCTGAATGTCTACGATTCGAAGGTTATTATGATACATATTTATTTGTCACATGTACATGATTGGGGGATGAGCACAGGGTCAGCTATGATGCATCACCACTGGAGCACAGAGGGTTGAGGGCCTTACTCAAGGGCCCAATATTAGCAGCTTGATGGTGCTGGGGCTCGAACTCTCGACCTTTCGAACAGTAATTCAGAGCCGTAAACGCTGAGCGAGCACTTTCCCAGTGCATGCGCCGAATGTTGAAACCCGGTTCTCCAAATACTTTTAGTTCGGTTCAGTTTAATTCAGTTTAAATGGTTCAATACTACAGTTTTAACGAATGTCAGAACATTACTAGAGAAACCGCATGCTGTTATAGGAATCGACTAATAGATGGAGGCGGATTAATTATGAAGATGATGATGATGATGATGATTATTATTATTATTATTGAAATAATAAACGAGATTCTCAGAACAAAATTCTATCAGCAGCTGCCAAGAAGTGATTCATGCATTTGTACATTTAAATCCTTTTAATTATTTTATTTTATTTTATTTTTTTTTTTTTAATACAAAAGAACTCTTTCTGTCTATCAGTATAAACCAGTGGTTTGCTTTGAGCTGGAACTCATGTCCTGCTGGTGCGGTTCTAGAAATTGAATTTCGTATCAATCATAATTAAGTATTTAGCAGCAATGTGGTATAAAATGTAAAAAATTATAATAATAAACCTTCAATAACCTTCACTCCATGTTTCTGTAAAGGGGGCAGTAACCGTGCAAAAGTATTTGGACACTACTAGGTTTCTTGTTTCAGCAATGATCCAACATAATCATTTCTCAGTCTATTTTCATAAAAAACAGTCAGAAAATAAAAGTGCAGTATTTTAAAAAGAATAAAATCAGATAAATGCAGATTTAATTGGCTAAAAGTGAAGGATTTATTGCAGATTTGGCCATAATTTTCCTATGAAGGGGCCAGAAATCAAACTCGATCGAGGGCCGTGGGTCAAAAAGAAATGTTACCTGGTGTGATGAAACTTCTCAGCATGTTTACTGTGTGTGTAAATGACATGTTTGTCTTTTTTTCTTTTTTAGAGCACTTCTGCAATCCTGATGGAGAATGTAGATGTTTACATGCTGAATCCTTGCAGCAATAAGATCTGGTAAGTCAAACCCAATGTTCACTGTATATACAGTGTGAGTATTAGGACCAGATTCTTCTGATCATTGAAGCTCCCAGAAGCACCTTTTCACGTGCTTAATTACAGGAATCTCTTTCCTATTCTAAAGAGCATGTAATTAGATATAATACAGATTAGAGCTGCAACTAACCATCATTTTAATAATCCATCAATCAGACGAATAAAAAAATACAATTGTTATTAATTACTTTTACTTGCTATTAGTTTTCACAGAGTTTCACTTTTTCCACATTTTATGTTACAGCTTTACTCCAAAATAGATTAAATTCATTATTTTCCTCAAAATTCCACAAACAAAACCCCATAATGACAATGTGAAAGAAGTTTGTTTGAAATAAAAATCATGTACATAAATATTTAGTCTTTGCTCAACACTTTGGCACCAATAACAGCCTCAAGTCTTTTTGAGTTTGATGCTACAAGCTCTACACACCTATTTTTGGGCAGTTTCTCCCATTCTTCTACGCAGAACCTCTCAAGCTTCAGCAGGTTGGATGAGGAGCGTCAGTGCACAGCCGTTTTTCAGATCTCTCCAGAGATGTTTACTCAGACTCAAGTCTGGGCTCTGGCTGGGCCACGCGAGGACATTCACAGAGTCGTCCTGTAGACACTCCGTTGTTATCTTGGCTGTGTGTTTAGGGTCGTTGTCCTGTTGAAAGATGAAACGTCGCCCCAGTCTGAGGTCCAGAGCGCTCTGAAGCAGGTTTTTATCAAGGATGTTTCTGTACATTGCTGCATTCATCTTTCTCTCGATCCTGATCAGTCTCCCATTTACTGCTGCTGAAAAACATCCCCACAGTATGATGATGCCACCACCATGCTTCACTGTAGGGATGATATTGGTCAGGTGATGAGGGTTTCCTCCAGACATGACGCTTGGCATTCAGGCCAAAGATAACCATTTCTCATGGTTCCTTATGGCCACTTTACCATACAGGTCTGATTTGGTGGAGTGCTGCAGAGATATTTGTTCTTCTGGAAGGTTCTTCTCTCTCCACAGAGAAACACTGGAGGTCCTTCAGAGTCACTATCAGGTTCTTACTCATCTCCCTGACTAAGGCTCTTCTCCCCAGATCGCTCAGTTTGGCCGGGCAGCTCCGCTCTAGGAAGAGTCCTGGTGGTTCCAAACTTCTTCCGTTTACAGATGATTGAGGCCACTGTGCTCATTGGGACCTTCAATGCTGCAGATGTTTTTCTCCTTCCCCAGACCTGTGCCTCGATACAATCCTGTCTCTGAGGTCTACAAACAATTCTTGGGACTTCATGGCCTGGTTTGTGCTCTGACATGCACTGTAACTGTGGGACCTTCTAGAGACAGATGTGTGTCTTTCCAAATCTTCTCCAATCAGCTGAAATACAGAGGTGGACTCCAATCCAGTTGTAGAAACATCTCAGAGATGATCAGTGGAAACAGGATGCACCTGAGCTCAATTTTGAGTGTCTGTAAAAAAAAAAAAAAAATGTATGTACAAGATTTTATACAAACTTCTTTCACATGGTGATTATCAGGTTTTGGTTGTAAAATTTTATGGAAAATAATGAATTGAATTCATTTAGGAATGAAACTGCAACATAACAAAATGTGGGAAAAAAGTGAAGCGATGTGAAAACTTTCCAGATGCAGCGTAAAATTCAGGGTGTTTATGTATAAAAGTGTACTTTAAAACTGCAAAAGCCACATAGTGAGTTTAATTTAGACATTTTAAAGCTTATAGTAGCTGTTTATTGAGGACTGCATGTGGGATTTCTCCTTTTACACATTTTTTCCACAAGCTGCTGCGTATCTCTTACCGTCACGCTGAACCGTAACTTCAGGTTACAATTAATCCATAACTGCATCCGCCGACAACGAATTTCATCATCGATTAGTTCCTGCAGCCTTAAAACAGATCTAATAGAGTTTAAAGACAAACACTCAGCATGCACTGACGTAACCCCCATTCTGATATTTCTTCCTGTTTTCTTTTTCTCCTCCATTATGCTCTTTCTCACCCAACAATCATCTCCACCTTATCTTCAAGTTCACCCATTCTGTTCCTGTGTGTGCACCTCTAGGTTTGTCATTGAGTTGTGTCAACCCATTCAGCTCAAGCAGCTGGACATCGCCAACTTCGAGCTCTTCTCCTCCACCCCCAAAGACTTTCTGGTCTCAATCAGTGACAGGTCAGATCATGAGAGTGTGTGAGTGTGTGTGTGAGTGTGTGTGTGAGTGTGTGTGTGAGTGTGTGTGTGAGTGTGTGTGTGAGTGTGTGTGTGAGTGTGTGTGTGAGTGTGTGTGTGAGTGTGTGTGAGTGTGTGTGAGTGTGTGTGAGTGTGTGTGAGTGTGTGTGAGTGTGTGTGAGTGTGTGTGAGTGTGTGTGTGAGAGTGTGTGTGTGAGAGTGTGTGTGTGAGAGTGTGTGTGTGAGAGTGTGTGTGTGAGAGTGTGTGTGTGAGAGTGTGTGTTTCTTTGTTTTGTCTTGTTTTTTTTTTACCTGCAAGGCAGTTTGGGGTACGATGTCGTGTTCTTTGACGTATTCTGACATAAGTCATTATTAATTTTCTATATTGTCACTTGTAATCATCATCATCCTACTGGGAATAGAATTGAAATGCATTCGATAGAGTGGGAAAAAATTACACTACTGCAGTAGTTATTGAAATTGATGTCTTTCAGTTCATTAGAGTATTTGATTTTTTCATATTTCCACCATTAATATGCATTAGGTATTTGATTTTGATTGGTCAGAAGGTGTTGATTGATCTAGTGGGAGTTTCTTTGCGAAATGTAAACATTTACATTTACGCCATTCGGCAGATGCTTGCATAAAGATCAGTGGTGGTGGGATTTGAACTCACAACCTTCTGATTTGAAGTCCACTCGAGTTTTTGCTGTGGGATCTTATTCTATTGGAGAGAATGGTGAGGATTAGTTTTGTTCAGAATTGGTAGAATTGCTAAAAAAAAAACCCTATAGGCAGGTGAGCTTCCTGACATTCGCACGACTAGTGAAAATGCGACGTCTTCCTGTGTCACGTAAACAAAAAAACCCCACTGGACTCTCACCCTGTTGATGATGAGGCTGATTGGACTGGTAATGGTGCTGCTGCCAATTCAGGGATTTCTTAATATCAAGGCATTGAAATTCAATGTCCAGCTGCCCAGGATACAGTGCGTCATTTAGATGTTTTAATGCGTAATTGTATCACCACCATGGTTCAGTTTGTTATTAATCCACAGCGTTGTGCTTTTGGCTCTCGCTGATCAGCCACACCGGTCCATTTATTACACATTAACATTATACGCATACAGCTGCACTTTAATTGCCTTTTCGTCTTGGGTACAAATGTACATTCTGGTTTGTCCACAGATATCCAACTAACAAATGGACCAAGCTTGGGACCTTTCATGCTCGGGAGGAGCGCACAGTCCAGAGTTTTCCCCTAGATGAGCATTTATATGCCAAATACGTCAAGGTATGTGAGCAGGGTGTACAAGCTAAATGCCAAACAACCAGATAGGGATCAGGTCAAATCCCATTAACCCCATATGTCCCTGATTCGTCTCTCACTTTATTTCTCGTCAGTCTGTCCGTCTTTATTTACGTTTCTTTGTTTTCCAAAGAACCAGTTCAAATTTCAGAATGAATTACAACCAAACCGTTTTTCTCAACTGTTTCTGTCTCTGTAATTCTGTTTTCTCTCCTGCATCAGATGTTCACCAAGTACATAAAGGTTAGCTCCTCTTTATTACTCCCATGTGTCTGAATGAATGGTGCTCACTTACCACCACTGCTACAACTCGATCAGTCACAGTGGAACCTCAGTGGATTATCGATCGCACCAAACCGATCGCACAGAACTTTCTAGAATCGGGTTGTGTGCAGAATTTATTTTCCACGCGAGGTCCTCAAGCTGTGCAGCTCGTTTTTTTTTTTTGGTGCTGGTCAATAAATCAAAAAGAAGGTTGACAACTCGTGGCGATAGGAATCCAAACAAGACTCGTGTTGTAGTTTGAATAAAGGAACAATAAGCATCCACTGTCCTGGCAAACAACTCAATCTGTCAATGCACAAACTCAACAGTGCCATCTGCTGGTGAATTTGATTCAAAGCTACATTAGAAACCCTGTATTTGTGGGGGGTGTTTTTCTTTATGCTCAAAGCTCGGTGAAAGTGTGTGCGC
The DNA here is from genome assembly GCF_946808225.1 of Silurus aristotelis. Lineage (NCBI taxonomy): Eukaryota > Metazoa > Chordata > Actinopteri > Siluriformes > Siluridae > Silurus > Silurus aristotelis. The sequence goes on from NC_139578.1 coordinate 29,976,877, forward strand.
TCTCTTCGAATAACAGCAACTAACAAACCTGTCTGCAACTTTTGCTCTCACCCGCTTTGTGTTATGAGATTCACATATAAACCTGGTCAACTTTCTGTACTAAATAGTAAATGGTATGGTTTTTGATTGTGTTTGATTGGTCAGCATTCTAACAATCTTGTCAACAGAGTGTCTGAAGATTAATTTTTTTCATTATTTTAATTACATAATATTGTATATTATGGGGTCGTAAAACAAGTCGATTTTTGGTCCTTTATGGTGCTAAAATGCTGCTTTTTGTTGTTACATCATGTCAACTGCAGGTGGAGCTGTTGTCACACTTTGGCTCTGAGCACTTCTGTCCTCTCAGCCTGCTCAGGTAAAATTGGATTTAATGTAAATGTACAACATGCATAGAAACTAGAGGTGTAATGTTACACAAAAGTCACGCTTCGGTTTGAACCTCGGTTTTTAAGTGACGGTTAAATTCGGTCCACTTTCGGTACAGTTGGTGGAGGAAGAAATGCAAAACATATAATCGCCAGTTTATTATTGTTAACATTTCTGAACTTTTTCTTGACTTTTTAAAATCAATTTCAAATAAAACGCCTGTTTGGTTAAATAATGATAATTAAATAAATATAAACAATAAAATATATAAAAGTAAAATAGAATAAATCAAATGACTGCTATAAAACTTTTTATTATATTAATTGAATTGAGTAATTGATCAAATTGACAAATTAAATAAATGGAAAAGTTTAATTATATATATATATATATATATATATATATATATATATATATATATATATATATATATATATATATATATATATATATTTTTTTTGTATTTTTTTTTTGCAGATGTTACATTTAATTAATTTTCTAAAGATAATTTCTACTTAAGTGCTCTACTTATTTCAGCATGCAGTTATCCCCGTTTACTGCAATAGTTACGTGAACCGAATGAATGAAAATGAATTTCCTCGATAAATGGTCCCCACCCCAAACATTTTTTTTTACATTTTATTTAAGCCATAAATCACAGACTTTAATAGGCATGTAGGTGAAGGGAACAGAGGTGATGAAGAGGTGATGGTAGGTATGGTTTTAAGAAGAGGAATGTGGAAGGGCAGATGGTGGTAGATTTTGCTAAAAGGATGGAAATGGCAGTGGTGAACACTTATTTTAAGAAGAAGGAGGATCATAGGGTGACGTATAAGAGTGGAGGAAGGTGCACACAGGTGGAATATGTGCTATGCAGGAGATGCAACCTAAAGGAGATTGGAGACTGTAAGGTGTTGGCGGGGGACAGTGTAGCTAGACAGCATCGGATGGTGGTCTGTAGGATGGTTTTGGAGGCGAAAAAGAAGAGGAGGAGAGAGAAGGTTGGATGATGTGGAGTTGGTGAAGCAGGATGTAGATAGGATTAGTGAGGAGGAAGTGAGAGCAGCGATTAAGAGGATGAAGAGTGGAAAATCGGTTGGACCAGATGACATACCGGTAGAAGCGTGGAGATGTTTAGGAGAGATGGCAGTGGAGTTTTTGACCAGATTGTTTAAGAGGATTTTGGAAGGTGAGAAGATGCCTGAGGAATGGAGAAGTGTGCTGGTACCGATCTTTAAGCATAAAGGAGACCTGCAGTAACTACAGGGGAATTAAGTTGATCAGTCACACCATGAAGTTATGGGAAAGAGTAGTGGAAGCCAGGCTGAGAGAAGAGGTGACCATCTGTGAGCAACAGTATGGTTTCATGCTGAGGAAGAGCACCACAGATGCCTTATTTGCTTTGAGAATGTTGATGGAGAAGTATAGAGGAGGACAGAAGGAATTGCATTGTGTATTTGTGGATTTAGAGAAGGCGTAGGGAGGAGTTGTGGTATTGTATCAGGAAGTCAGGTGTGTCAGAGAAGTATGTGAGGGTGGTGCAGGACATGTATGAGGACAGTGTGACGGCAGTGAAGTGTGCAGTAGGTACGACAGACTGGTTCAGGGTGAAGGTTGGACTGCATCAAGGATCGGCCCTGAGCCCTTTCCTGTTTGCAGTGGTGATGGACAGGTTGACGGACGAGGTCAGACAGGAGTCTCCCTGGACTATGATGTTTGTGGATGATATTGTGATTTGTTGTGAGAGTAGGGAGCAGGTTGAGAAGAGCCTGGAGAGGTGGAGATATGCGCTGGAGAGAAGGGGAATGAAAGTCAGTAGGAGTAAGACAGAGTACATGTGTGTGAATGAGAGGGAGGGCAGTGGAGTGGTGCGGTTGCAGGGAGAAGAGGTGGAGAAGGTGGAGGAGTTCAGGTACCTGGGGTCAACAGTGCAAAGTAATGGAGAGTGTGTTAGAGAAGTGAAGAAAAGAGTGCAGGCAGGGTGGAGTGGGTGGAGAAGAGTGACAGGAGTGATTTGTGATAGTAGGGTATCTGCAAGAATGAAAGGGAAAGTTTATAGGACTGTGGTGAGACCTGCGATGTTGTATGGACTAGAGACAGTGGCATTGAGTAAAAGACAGGAGGTGGTGCTGGAGGTAGCGGAGCTGAAGATGTTGAGGTTTTCGTTGGGAGTGACGACGATGGATAAGATTAGAAATAAGTTTATTAGAGGGACAGCGCATGTAGGATGTTTTGGTGACAAGGTGAGGGAGGCGAGATTGAGATGGTTTGGACATGTGCAGAGGAGGGACATGAATTATATTGGTAGGAGAATGCTGAGGATGGAGCCACCAGGAAGGAGGAAAAGAGGAAGGCCAAGGAGGAGGTTCATGGATGTGGTGAGGGAACACATGCAGGTAGTTGGTGTAAAAGAGGCAGATGTAGAGGACAGTTTGGTATGGAGACGGATGATCCGCTGTGGCGACAGCCGAAAGAAGAAGAAGAAGAAGAATTTAAGCTATAAATCATCCTTCCACATCTAAACACACACACACACACACACACACACACACACACACACACACACACACACACACACACACACACACACACACACACACAATATTTTCAAGAATATAGCAAGATGAATTTTTTGTAAATTCCTAGAAATATCACATTTATAGTGAGTACTGTAGTATAATATAGCATAGCATAGTTTCTCTGCATGTTTGTTGGTTGAAGTGTCCTATAACGTCTAAAAAGGGGCGGGGCTAAGATACACATTATTGCATTCTTTATTTTAATTGGCTAAATCTGGTAACGCGAAATTAGAACCGTCGATGAATCTCCCTCAATATGCAGAATTTTCACCTTTTAAGATAAATTCTTAAGGCTGAACATAAAACGCTAAAGAAAACATTGTCGTTGGCGTAGGCAGGAAGTGGTGGGATTTCACGCAAAACAAAATCTTTATTTCTTTAATACAAATCGTATTTCCAGTATGGAGTGAGTAGCTACAGACTGATTCAAGTTTCTTTTTTATACCTCTCGCATTGTTGTGTATGTTTTCCACTTCAATAAAAATAATAATAATAAAGAAAAGTGACACTGCGTTCATAGTTCGAGGCGGAGACTAAACAAACTTGCAGTTCTCCATTAATACGTTTGTGAGGGAACTCTGATTTGAACTATGTCCCTCTAACGAAAATGTTCAGTATGAATTTGTGTACCGTTACACCCCTAATAAACACTTTGTGGACACCTGACATTTCCAGCCATATGTGGTTCTTCCCCAAACTGTTACCCTGAACCCAGAGGCGCACACGTGTATCGGACGTCTTTGGATGCCGTGGCATGGAATGTTCCCTTCACTTGATCTACGAGACTTAAACTCGTTCCAGCATGACGATGTCCCTGTACACAAAGACAGCTACATGAAGATCTGCTTTTTATTTAATGAAGTGGAAGATCTCCTGCTATAAAGGGCCCTATTGAACACCTGTGAATGCTGACTGCACCCCAGGCCTCCTCAACTCTCCTGCATCAGTACCTGACTTTACTAACACTCTTGTCACTGAATGAGGGCAAATCTCCACAAAATGTACTGTAACTTTATCCTAGAAGAGTGGAGCTTATTATAATAGCAGATAAGAACTAAATGTGGAATGAGATGTTTAAAATTAAAAAGCACATGTTCAGGTGTCCACAAACTTATCTATATACTATACATTATATAAACCCTTAAAGTGTGTGTCTGTAACCATTTTGTGTGTTAAGGGTTTTTGGCACAAGCATGATGGAGGAGTACGAGCTAAATTTGGAGCCATCTGAGACAGTCAACTTCCAGGATGAGGACGATGGTGAGAATTTCAAATAGCTGAATCGTTCTGTCTAGAATTTTTATTTCCACCGCTCTTTTATAGTAATACAATCCTGTTCATTCTTTTTTAAAACCTGTAGATTATCCTCCCGGATATGTTCCATCAGATGAAAAGTCTTCAAAGAATCTGATCGGGTCTGCCAAAGGTGAGCCTGGAAGTAGTATTTGGGAGAGTGTATACCATTGAAGGCATCTTGACATGATTGCTGTATCTATTAAGCCCTAAACTGATGTATATATTTTTTAATACAGATGCTATTCTTAATATGGTGAACAACATTGCTGTTAATGTGTTGGGTACAAATGCAGAAGATGGAGCTCAGAGTGGAGGTAATTCTATACATGCACAATCCTTAAGCTACAAATGAACAATTATGTCCACTAGGGGGTGGTAAATCTTTCTGCTGAGGTTTGGTGTGACTGTAAATAAAAAATAATGGAAGCGTATGTGCACTGAAATTTATAGTGTAGTAGATACTATCGTTTACTATAACTGTAAGTTTGTCCTTAATGAGCGAGACAGTGGTGATTGTGATGAGGAAAAACTACCTGAGATGTCCTAAGGGACCAGACTCGAAAGGGAACCCAGCACCAGATTTCCATTCATTACAGTTCCCTCCTTGTTTAAGTGTACAGTTCAAGGATAGACGCATAAATGCAGGACTGTTTATGCAAACCGTGGTTCTGAGCACATTGTAGCAGACTGTTATTAATTACAGTCCAAATCTATCCTTAAAGTCGTTGAGTTGCTCAGTGAAGTCGAATGAAGTGTGGCTCTACTTGGTTGGAAAAACGCTGCAATATCCAGCCCTATGCATATAAAGTTTAAAACTTTAAATTAGAGGATGACTGATTTTTTTTTCATTTATTTTTTTACCGATATCTAGGTTGGATCGTCCTTGCCAATTAATCAACCGATGTTTTTTTACAATGGATACTGGATTAAAAAAACAAACATAACACTCCATTTAAAATAGTTCTGCACTTTATTACAAACAAAAAAGTACTAAATCATTCAAATGTTATGTAATAAATATAATTATATTAATTAATTAATTAATATCATTACATAATGAATAAATTATAAATATAACATTGCGTGCTCCGTGCAGCACGCAATCTCACCTCAAAAAAAAACAGCATGCAGCATCAGTGATTTGCCTCTAGAGGCCACTCTCGTACCGACAGCGGACCGGAAGCCGGAAAAACTTAAGGTAGTCCCCGACTTATGATGGAAATGCGTTACAATAATGGAAATGCGAACCATTGTAACTTGAGGACTACCAGTATTGGTATAGTTTTTGCAGATAGATCCAGCAATTGACTACTGATCGTCAAAACTGATTAATCAATCGACATCGAATTTGAATTTACAACTCGCACAATGAACAATTTGAGAAGAAATTGAAATAAGTTTACACTGTGTTCAACAGGCAATTCTTTCTCCTTGCATTTAAATTTGACCGAGACATCAGGAACTCCATCCAAGTCTGCGTAAGTTGTTTAATTTGCAACTGATCTTAATAATACTTGTTCTTGAGACTTGTGTCTTGGTTAAACTCTCCCTTTATTTTTTTCTTTCCTTTTATATAATTCAGCATGGAGACTGTGGCAGTGGACCAGCTTGAGTCAATAAAGGTCATCGAAACCGTCTCAATGACTGATGGTGAACACGGGGGTCCGACAGTTCCTTTACTTTCCCCCTCGCTCTCGGAGACCACAGTGACGCTGACTCCAGAGCCTGTCCAGACAGCACTCACCAAAGAGGATCAGATTGTTACTTTGCTACCTGAAGATGAGTCAGATGATCAAGACAAGTCCTCCAGGTCTACACTACAGAAAGCAGAGCAGGAGAGTGTGAAGACTCCCCAGGATCAGCAGTGTACAAGATTGAAGCCGAAAAAGGAGGGACATGTTTCTGATTTCAGTTCTTGTGTTATTTCCATCAAAGAGTACCTCCTGCAGAGGTGTTTTCCCATTCCACTTGAGCCTACGAAATCTCGAGAATCACATTCTCAAACCAACACCTTCCACAAAACAGAGAGCTCAGTCCTGGTTATGATCTCATCATCCCAAACACAGGTGCTCCCCACCTGGAGCACGATGGAGACAAGATCTTCGGCGGAAGCTTTCGTTGTGGTTGTTCCACCTTTTCCTGAGAGTGATCATGCAACCAAAGCTGGATCTCTGGATCTTGCACCAAGTCTTACCTCAGCAGTGGTGACACTAACCTCCCTCGACACCCTCACCTTCAGAGCTACTCATGTTGTGGATTTTCTGGACCCGTTAGCTGTTGAGAGTTCTGATTCGAAGCTCAATGACAAAATCACATGCAATCCAGTGGAGGACAAAAACACTCCTGTTCTGAAACCAACATCCACTCCAGTTTTAACCACCAAAACTGAAGAGGTGGATCATGTCCTGATGTCTGGCTCTGCACTTGAAATGTCTACCACTGAAAAGAACACATTGACCTCTAGTTTGATTATCAGCACCATGGATCAGGCAACATCAACCCCTCAATCAAGCTCCACAGATCAAACCTTTGTCCAACCAACCGTAACCAAGAGTGAAACTCCGGCTACAACAATGATCACTGCCTCAGGAACAGAGCCTGTGGAAGTGGTTTCAGGTGTAGCAAAACCTAAAGGTGACGAGCTAGTAGATGAGGTTGCTCTTGTAGGCCAAAACATTCAATCAGTAACCTCAATGAACGGCCAATCAGTGCAGCCATCTTCATCCGACTTCTATGCTGAGATCCCCGGCTCCACTGAAGCACCGATCCATGGCTCCAACCAGAAGGAGTCAGTCTTCATGAGGCTAAACAACCGGATCAAAGCCCTGGAGGTGAACATGTCACTCAGTGGGCGTTACCTGGAACAGCTCAGTCAAAGGTGAGTACAGTTTTCAGTTGTTGTTTGGTATTTTTCAACCCCGGCTCAATCGCTATTATGACGTACTGAAAAAGAACGATATTCCAAATACAGAGGACAGCAGGCGCTCATCTTCTATTTTATTTGATTTTAGACCCTCTTTCTTTTCACAGATATCGAAAGCAGATGGAGGAGATGCAAAGGGCTTTCAATAAAACCATCATCAAACTCCAGCACACCTCGCAGATGGCTGAAGAGCAGGTCAGCACGATTAATAACCATGGGGTACTTAACATAATCCCCGGGTCCTTAGATAACAGAGTGAGGATCTGGCAGAGTGACCTTCTGGCTCCTAGCACTGCATGTGCTAAGGATGACACGGACACATTTCATCTTTAAAATCTCACAAAAGTGTGTGGCATAGCCCAACCAGCTGCTGTACAAATATCCTGAACAGAAACTCCCCTAAGCAGGGCCCATGATGTCGCAAGACCTCTAGTAGAGTGGGCCCTCTTGACCCTTAAGCACCTGAGAACCTCTTCATTCACATGCTAGAGATATAGCCTCAACAGCTGCTGTCTTGACACTGGCTTCCCCTTGTGAGGAGCAGCCCAAGACACAAACAGCAGGTCATTCTTCATATGTATGGAGAGCCCACACTGGACATAAGGAATTAAGAGAGAGCCCTGTCTTAAAAGAGAGAAATTTCAACCTTAGTCCATTTAATGGCTCGAAAGGGTATTGAGAAAGAGCCTTTATGACCATAGACAGATCCCATAGTGGAACCATCTGCCTGGACACACCGGCCTCTTACAGCGTGCTCCTTTCATAAAACGACTTATTAAAGGGTGCCGAACTGCAGGTTCGTTACCAAACCCGACATGACATGCAGAAATAGCTGCTAGATATAATTTAAAAGTAGAAAAAGCTTTTCCTTTATCCAGCAAATCCTGAAGAAAATATATGTTTCCCATTGAACACTGGAAAGGGACAATATGACCACACCACTCTTTAAAGACTCGCCACTTATTGTTATAAAGTGTGCGAGTAGTTGAGGCTCTGGCTCTCTGAATAGTGTGTATAACTGATCGGGTAGAAGTTCCACTTCTCACGGGCCAGGCCCATAGAGCTATCATGTCTGGGTGTGGATGATAAATAAACACGTCCGTCATCATAGTAACTTTTGATGACATCAGCCCCAAAGGGGTATCCCTGACTGAAGAGTCATGGGGCTTTCCCATTGGGGGAGCATTTTGACGCACACGTTATTCTGATCGGTCGACTAAGATGTTGCTGGGGACACAACCACAGATGTGTGACCCATTGCTGAAAATCCCTTATCATGAGAAGTCCCAGATGTACTACAGAAATTTTCAAGGCCATTAAACCCAGCATTCGTAAGCACACCATGAAAGGGACCACTGTCCACGTCTAAAAATGAGAGAGACACATTGAGATACAATTTTCCTCTTAGTCAGTGTGACTTGATGGGAGGGAGAGGGAATCTATACTGAGCCCTAGATATTCTGTGCACTGCGTGGGTTTCAAATGGCTCTTTTCCCTGTTTATTCTGAATCCCGAGTTATAGAGATGCATGATCACACTCTCTGCATCTCTGTTTGCTTGCTCTCTCGATGAAGAGCATATAAGGTGGTCTATGTAAGACAATATTCGTATCCCGTTGTTCCTCAGTAGTTCCTAAAAGAGCCGCTTTCGAAACTCGTAGGCAGTGCCTCTGTGTGCAAATCTTAGATATTTTCTGTGAGACGGGTAAATGTCTACGTGAAAATATGCGTCCGACAAATCAATCGTCTGGACAGAGCGACTGACAGAGCACCGTGTGTCAACATTTTGAATAAGAAATTCCTTTGGTGCTTGTTTAACACATCTAGGTCTAAGATCAGATGAAGAGATGTGCCCAACTCTGATCGCCCATTTGCTTAAAAGAGTGTCGATCTTGGCCATTGAGACTAACACCCCATTGAATCTGGGTGGTTTTATGGCGAATTAAAGTCTGTACCCTCGTGAAATGGTGCTTTCAGAGGTTAAGCGCGTTGATGACTTCGTGACTGTCACCGGGCTGGGTTCCGCTGTAAGCGCGAGCACTTCCTTTAGTAGTGAGACTAGGTGGTTGCTTGATACTTCCTTGGAATTTTGGCAAAATATTGCCCTCGGCTGTCCGCCTGGATGCAAAAGTGCCTTTTGTGTTTGTTTGTTTTTTTTTTTAACCTCTGGCTGCATATTTCCCTCAGCTCGTGGCTTGTGTGTGATGCTGCAGTTTTTATTGCACAGACGACTAAACTGAAATGCATCTGAACACATTGTGTGAGTGCTTGGTGACACTGGACAGTTCTCTTTATTCTAACTTAATTAGAAAGCCCTTACGGAACTCAGAACCAGGCTGTGTTTCCTCCTCATTCTCCTTGCAGGCAGAGAGAGAAGGATAGGGAAACATTCACGTGCCAGGCACATGCTTCTTCTTTTGTTTCTTGGGATGGGGCGGACAACGTCTAGCTGCCACAGCCGCAAATGGATGCTTCCCCCATGGTCCCGAGCTGTCCGATCTCGGACACTGGCCAGCCTGCAAGGAGCAGGTCTCACACTCCTCGCACCCATCAGTCTCCCTCTCACCAAGCCCATCAGGCAGCCGCAGCTCTTCTCTCCAGAGATTTGTGTAACACCCTTGCTAACACCCTTGTGGCTGAATGAAGTCAGATTCTGATGAAGCTGAGGGGAGGAGGTCTGGGAGTGCTGAGTTTACATTCATCGTGTTCAATAGGGTTGGAGCTCAATAGCAGAAGATCTTCCAACCATGGAGAGCATGGAGCTGGCTTTGTGTCTCCACCTGGAACAGGTTTGGGTCTCCAAGTTCAAGTGAGGGAAAAGTTGTTACAGCATCCAATACAATTGTGTGCCTGCAAGTTTGTGGTAACAGTTTAGAGAAGAACCACATATGGCTGGAAAAGTCAGGTGTTCCAATATTTTAGTCCATTTAGTGTATGTGATACACAATGTATGGAACAGTTCAGCTCTCAAATCAGAGGATATTTTGCTGACCTTGAATATTGTGACTCTAACCCAGCCATTAGGGGGGCACAAGCCAGTGTACTCTTAGTGCCGGTCCCAAGCCCGGGTAAATGGGGAGGGTTGCGTTAGGAAGGGCATCCAGCGTAAAACATGTGCCAAATCAAATATGCGGATCACAAATGAGAATTTCATACCGGATCGGTCGAGGCCCGGGTTAACAACGACCGCCACAGGTATCGTTAGCCGACAGGGTACCGGTGGAAATTGGGCTACTGTTGGCCGAAGGAGGAGAAGGAGAGGAGGAAGGCTTCTACAGAGACGGCAGGAAAAGGAGCAGTGTAGGAGAGTAGAGGTTCGGGTTGGTACTTTAAATGTTGGTACTATGACGGGTAAAGGGAGAGAGATAGCTGATATGATGGAGAGGAGAAAGGTAGATGTGTTGTGTGTTCAGGAGACCAAGTGGAAAGGGAGTAAGGCCAGGAACATTGGAGGTGGGTTTAAACTGTTTTATCATGGTGTGGATGGGAAAAGAAATGGTGTAGGGGTGATTCTGAAGGAAGCGTACAGTAAGAGTGTAGTGGAGGTGAAGAGAGTTTCTGATAGGGTGATGATCGTGAAGGTGGAAGTTGAAGGGATGATGATAAATGTCATCAGTGCCTATGCTCCACAAGTTGGCTGTGAGATGGAGGAGAAAGAAAGATTCTGGAGTGAATTAGATGAAGTGGTAGATGGTGTACCTAGGAAAGAACGATTGGTGATTGGGGCAGACTTTAATGGGCATGTAGGTGAAGGGAACAGAGGTGATGAGGAGGTGATGGGTAGGTATGGTTTTAAGGAGAGGAATGTGGAAGGGCAGATGGTGGTAGATTTTGCTAAAAGGATGGAAATGGCAGTGATGAACACGTATTTTAAGAAGAAGGAGGATCATAGGGTGACGTATAAGAGTGGAGGAAGGTGCACACAGGTGGATTATCTTCTGTGTAGGAGATGCAACCTGAAGGAGATTGGAGACTGTAAGGTGTTGGCGGGGGACAGTGTAGCTAGACAGCATCGGATGGTGGTCTGTAGGATGGTTTTGGAGGCGAAGAAGAAGAGGAGGAAAGTAAGGTTTGAAAGAAGAATAAGATGGTGGAAACTGAAGGAGGAAGAGTGTAGTGTGAGGTTCAGGGAAGAGGTCAGACAGGGGCTTGGTGGTGGTGAAGAGGTGCCGGATGATTGGGCAACTACTGCAGGAGTGATGAGGGAGGCAGCTAGAAAAGTACTTGGTGTGACATCTGGAAATAGAAAGCAAGAAAAAGAGACGTGGTGGTGGAATGAGGAAGTGCAGGAGAGCATTAGGGGAAAGAGATTGGCAAAACAGAAGTGGGATCGACAGAGTGATGAGAAGAGTAGGCAGGAGTACAAGGAGATGCGGCAGCAGGTTAAAAGGGATGTGGCGAAAGCCAAGGAAAAGGCATATGAGGAACTGTATAAAAGGTTGGACACTAAGGAAGGAGAAAAGGATTTATACCGATTGGCCAAGCAGAGGGACCGAGCTGGGAAGGATGTACTGCAAGTTAGAGCAATAAAGGATGGAGAGGGAAATGTGTTGACTAGTGAGGAGAGTGTGTTGAGAAGATGGAGGGAGTATTTTGAGCAGCTGATGAATGAGGAAAATCAGAGAGAGAGAAGGTTGGAGGATGTGGAGTTGGTGAAGCAGGATGTAGATAGGATTAGTAAGGAGGAAGTGAGAGCAGCGATTAAGAGGATGAAGAATGGAAAGTCGGTTGGACCAGATGACATACCGGTAGAAGCGTGGAGATGTTTAGGAGAGATGGCAGTGGAGTTTTTAACCAGATTGTTTAACAGGATTCTGGAAGGGGAGAGGATGCCTGAGGAATGGAGAAGGAGTGTGCTGGTACCGATCTTTAAGCATAAGGGAGATGTGCAGACCTGCAGTAACTACAGGGGAATTAAGTTGATCAGTCACACCATGAAGTTATGGGAAAGAGTAGTGGAAGCCAGGCTGAGAGAAGAGGTGACCATCTGTGAGCAACAGTATGGTTTCATGCCGAGGAAGAGCACCACAGATGCCTTATTTGCTTTGAGGATGTTGATGGAGAAGTATAGAGAAGGACAGAAGGAGCTGCACTGTGTATTTGTGGATTTAGAGAAAGCGTACGACAGAGTGCCGAGAGAGGAGTTGTGGTATTGTATGAGGAAGTCAGGTGTGTCAGAGAAGTATGTGAGGGTGGTGCAGGACATGTATGAGGACAGTGTGACGGCAGTAAAGTGTGCAGTAGGTACAACAGACTGGTTCAGGGTGAAGATTGGACTGCATCAAGGATCGGCCCTGAGCCCTTTCCTGTTTGCAGTGGTGATGGACAGGTTGACGGACGAGGTCAGACAGGAGTCTCCCTGGACTATGATGTTTGCAGATGATTATTGTGATTTGTGGTGAGAGTAGAGAGCAGGTTGAGAAGAGCCTGGAGAGGTGGAGATATGCGCTGGAGAGAAGAGGAATGAAAGTCAGTAGGAGTAAGACAGAGTACATGTGTGTGAATGAGAGGGAGGGAAGTGGAGTGATGCGGTTGCAGGGAGAAGAGGTGGAGAAGGTGGAGGAGTTCAGGTACCTGGGGTCAACAGTGCAAAGTAATGGAGAGTGTGTTAGGGAAGTAAAGAAAAGAGTGCAGGCAGGGTGGAGTGGGTGGAGAAGAGTGACAGGAGTGATTTGTGATAGAAGAGTATCTGCAAGAATGAAAGGGAAAGTTTATAGGACTGTGGTGAGACCTGCGATGTTGTATGGATTAGAGACAGTGGCATTGAGTAAAAAACAGGAGGTGGAGCTGGAGGTAGCAGAGCTGAAGATGTTGAGGTTTTCGTTGGGAGTGACGAGGATGGACAAGATTAGAAATGAGTTTATTAGAGGGACAGCACATGTAGGATGTTTTGGTGACAAGGTGAGGGAGGCGAGATTGAGATGGTTTGGACATGTGCAGAGAAGGGACATGAATTATATTGGTAGAAAAATGCTGAAGATGGAGCCACCAGGTAGGAGGAAAAGAGGAAGGCCAAGGAGGAGGTTCATGGATGTGGTGAGGGAAGACATGCAGGTAGTTGGTGTAAAAGAGGCAGATATAGAGGACAGGGTGGTATGGAGACGGATGATCCGCTGTGGCGACCCCTAATGGGAGCAGCCGAAAGAAGAAGAAGAAGAAGAATATTGTGACTCTGATCTTTCCTTTTCTTTCTGTAGGATCAGAAACAGACCGAGTCCATACAAGTACTGCAGAAACAGCTTGAGAACATCACTCAGCTCGTTCTTAACCTGTCACTGCAAGTCAGCCATCTACAGAGAGAGGTATCCACTTCCTGTCTTTGCCAAATCTACCGTATACGATCCTGGTTCGAACACTACATATTTTCAGTGCTGCTTTGTTGCGCAGGTTTCGGACCGCCACAGCTACCTGCTACTCTCTGTGGTCCTCATCGTGCTCATCTGCATCGTCATCTGTCTCCATTACTGTCGCATGTCGGGTGAGAATCCCTCATCAGAACCTGAAACTTCCATCCCAAAATCCTACAGCTGCTGCTACCCTGACAGGTGAGAGCCTCAGGGCTCAAACATGATTTACTAATTTGTTTCGATGGGTTTTATTTCAGCTGCTTTTGCTTTAATCCAGACATGTTGGTTTTCAGGGATTCCCCTGAGAATGAGGACGTGAACCCAAAGCGGAGAGCGTCTTATCCTTTTTCACACTCGGCCATGCAGATTGCGACGACTGAAGGTAGAACCGAGACGCACTTTCAAGCAAGATAGCATTACCAGTGCCGAATGTGTTGGTGCAATTCTTCAGTAAACAGGGGGCGCCCTTGAGCAACGGATTTTATTAGAACGCTATTTCAATAGAAAAGCAGATTAAATAGCAAAATAATGAAATAATTAATCTCTTCGATGTAACCAAATAATAATCTCAGCATACATTCTAAAAGAAAAAAAAACGGGTGCACGCTGAATTTATTATTTGTCCCTTTCTGTTTTTTTTTTTTTACATATCAGGTAGGAATACGATAGGATCTTGAACCAGTGATAATTATTTTGCTTTGATGACCTGCGTTAGTGTCGATAAAACGAGCCATTGAACTTTGTGCACCAGGTCATTCATTGCTGTTTGAACTTGGTAAAACTGTTAAAGTGATGGGGTGGTGGTGGTTTTATTCAATTCAGGATTACTTGTAGAGAGCTTTTAACAACGGACATTGTCTCAAAGCAGCTTTACAGAGATAAAGAGGTTGTAAAGTTGTATAACAACATGTAAGTTTAGTGCCTATAAGTTGGTTCCTTATCATTTTATCGTATTTTAGATGTTCAACAAAATTAAACGTAACCTCAAATGGACAAAAACAAAGCAAGACTGTATAATGTGTATTATCTCAATACATTTATTATAACATTTTTATTTTCTAATTGCTGTGGTTTAAGAGGAATAAAACACTTGGGGAGCACTTCGGGACTTCAGAGCAGCCTGTTGTTGATCATTTTCCTTAATGTGTGAGGCATTGGACTTTAGAGCTGAAGGGAATAATTTCAAATCCCAGCCACACCAAGCTGCCACTCTTGGGCCCCTGAGCATGGCCCTTAACCCAGTAGCTGCTCAGTTAAATGAGTGAGATACACGTAAGTCGCTCTGAAGTCGAGTCTGATAAATGGCGTAAATGTCTGCCGAACATGCAATAGGGGGACATGGATCGAATTTCAAACTGATAAAATCAACGTATGAGCCAAATTAGTAGACAGATTGTTTTTAATTCTGGACCTGATCATGTGACTGCTGCAGATTTGATCATTTATTTACCCAAATTGTTCATTTACTTTTTCACAGGTCCAAGTGAAGCATATAATGTAGAAACTCGGAGGAATTCAACCGGGAGTAAAAAGGTTATTTTTTCTTTTCATTCCTAATGTATTTATGGATGCTCGTTACACACAATATATTCATTTTCTCTCTCTCTCTCTCTCTCTCTCTCTCTCTCTCTCTCTCTCTTTCTCTCTCTCTCTCTCTCTCTCTCTCTCTCTCTCTTTCTCTCTCTCTCTCTCTCTCTCTCTCAGAAAAAGCGCTGTAAAATGAAATCCAGCACAAAGCCCGAGACGATCACTCCCACATTACTCTCCACACTCTCAGTCCCCAATGGAGGACTGCAATGTAAGAACCACAGTCCTCACAATCTGGACTTAAAGATGCCTCCTTATAGCACCGTTCCTCCTCCCTTCTCTTTTAGAGACTCTCCATCAGAGGGAAGCTCTGAAGACTCTTCGCAGTCAGACGAGCCTTCGCTCTGTGGTATCCCCTCCTGTAATCGCCTCTGCGATCCTCTTCCTGCTCCGAAGAACCGCTCGAAAAAGAGGAACCGCTTCAAAAAGAGTTCGGTACTCAAGCAGCTTCTCCAGCCTGTGGAGTGTAACGGTCCACCGGTCACTTCTAAATTCACCCTGCATGGCTTCATCACTGGCGCAACGGAGCTGAGAGCGAACAGGCCAGGAGCTCCACTACTTCCTAGAGAACCCAGTTTTGACTGAAGATAATATTAATGTTGATGTCTGTAGCCACTGCTGATTGGTAGCTTGAACTCCTGTGGTAATATGGTTTCAGTGGCTTTAGGAAATATAACCACAGGGTTGTGGAAACTGGGACAATCATCATCTGCCAAGCAGAGAGGAATCAGCCGAAAGTCAAAATCATGACTAAAACATGATTCTAAAATTGTCCTAATACACTGCTCTTTTTAGAGGGAAAAATCATTTGCACAGATTTTAAATCAGTAAGGCTCGCTTACGCTTTACATTATATTTTAGACTGAGTTTAAATCGAATGTGAGTCAATCCAAGCAGATTGTTCTTTAATTGCAAAATGTTGCTATTTTTGATAAAAATGAATCAAACTTTTATACTTGGAGTCTTTGCTTATTATTCTACATATTAAGCTACATATTTCAGTGGTAATCTGTGGAACGCCGAACAAACTAAACGCAGTGGTGGACTGCTTGTGAAATTTGTTAGTGTAAAGTTGTTTTAAAATGTTATTCCTAACGTTCCTGAACAATCGGTCCCGCTGCGGATTCCCTTCGCTGTTCCCCACTTGCTGTTAGGTTCCGCATGAGAACCAGAAAATTTTCCAAACCAATAATTGGGGGTTCACTGTACTTGAGCAAAAGTAGATCCACTCTGTAAAATGTTACTCAAGTAAAAGTGTCACTATAAACTTTCACTTGCGTAAAAGTCCATCAGTATTTGCCTTTAAATGTACTTTTTAAAACACTGATTTATTAAGGCTATAATGTTCTCTTGGGCCCTTGAGCAAGGCCCTTAACCCTCTATGCTCCAGGGGTCCCTTACAAGGGAAATATCAAGGTCCGTGACGTTGGAGTGACGTAGGGCCGCCTTCCCGTGGGGTCACCACCTGCAGGAGGGACCGTAAGGGACGGTGCTGTGAGGATTGGGCAGCAGTCGAAGGCGGGGGCCTGCTTAGACTGCTGCCCCCACGACCCGAATTACAGATAAGTGGGAGAAAATGAATGAATGAATAATGTTCCTATTATCATTTCTATCACAAGACTCTTTGCTTCATCGACTAAGTTTATGAGAAAAGACTTTAATGTGATTCTCAGCACACTGATCCATTAATAGAATGATATTAATGACTCAAACACTAATATCAAGAAAGCTTTAAAGCAGACTGTGACTGGATGTCAAATTCCTCCCTCGGAATATAGACCTATTATCAATGGACACAGCGTGCGCTCGACCCTGATTGATGGCTTGGTGTTTGACCAGTTACAATTTTGTCTTCATAAATAAAAAGAACCGACCGATTACACAAAATGTAGGGGAGTAAAAAGTCAATAGAATCTCCGCAAATAGAAATCCTTCAGTAAAGTACAGATACATGAAAAAGCTACTTAAGTACAGTAACGAATAACATTGACTTTATCTCTGTCCACCACTGGCTAGAAGACACTGGTCAGACCACGTTGGAGTATTGAGTAAAGCAGTTGAATCTACTTGCAGATTCGTAGACTTTCAGACAAAAAAGTCCAGTATATTAATGTCAGAAATGTTCTTATTTTTTATATAAAAATGAACAGCATTTCATATCAATGCAGTACCTCAGAAAATGTATAAATAACTTCTATACAAAGGCTCGAAGAAGTAGAAATGCACAGCAGTAAATAAAGTAAGTAATTTATATTTCTTTAGATAGAACAAGATGTACATTAAAAAATTGGTTCCAGGTTCTTCCACACTGTCCTTTCATCGGATTTAAAACACTGACGTACACTAGAGGTTGACGATAAATCATCTGATAGTAGATCGCTGGAACTATCGGTCATCTGCAAAAAATTAAATAAAATATATATATATTATAGTTTTTTAAAGTAATTAATATAATCATATTAATTGTTTTTAATCTTTTTTTTAATTAATATTATAATATAGTTCATTACTATTTTACATGGAGTGTTATTTATTTATTTTATCGAGTATCTTTTATATAATCGGTTATCAGCAAGTACGATCCAGCCAATTGGCATCAGTTAAATCCACTATTAGTCGATCTCTAATATTCACCTACAAAGTCAAAAACAGCCCAGCAACCCTCAAACCTTTATCTCACCTCACTCCCCACTGTATGTTCCCCACTCCCTCCATCCTCTACCACCACCCTATTGGTCCCACTATCAGAGTGAAATGAAGACCAGCTTCTATATTCTCTCTCAAAAGAGATTTAGACTCTGGTTGCATTCTTAGTCAGTTTCCTAATGAACCAGCATCAGAAGATATTTATTGATGGAGAAATCAGAGCACTTCTGGATAAGTGCATCTGCCAGATGCTATAAATGTAAAAAATACGAGTACTATTTTAGAAGCTTATTGGCTTCTCCTCAAGTTGTGTTCAGCCCACACATTTTTCAGGAACATGTTTACATTTTGACTTTAAAGAAAAAAAAAATGCAACTGAAGTAACACAATTAATGCATGTGAATATCTTATCAGTTTTTATCGGTTTCGGAGCAATGTGGTAATTACAAATGATGCATGAAAATATATAACTGTGTTCAAAAGCTAAAAAGCACCCTTTATAATTTGCATTCAGTATTTGTTGAAAGTATGAAGTGAAAATGTATAACATACTGTGTACTACTGAATATGTAAATGCAGCTGTTGTGACAGAACCACAGTCTGTCCTAAATTATGCTGTGTAGGCTTCTTTGCCATCACCTGTATTAATGATGCAAGTGGACTAGAGTTAAAAGAATAAATCAAACATAAGACGATCATGAAAGAGAGGATTTCACATATCAAATAATCTCTTTACTCTTCATGCTGAGTATACAGTATGTATAAATGAACCTTTATAAACAAGTTAAACCCTACAAATACTCTGATTTAGCTGATCTCATATAGTCTGAACATTTATACGTTTTTTTTTTTTCTAATGTTCATAAAATGTGGTTTGTCTCAACACGACACCTCAGTCTGTACTTCACCTCTCATGATCAGTTGAAATCATGTACAGTAGTAAGCATGTAAGTGTCCCGACTTGCTGAAGCGTCCCGCACCACAGTACTGAAGCGACATTATTGGTCTATTAAAACTGCTGCACCAACTTCAGGTAAAAGATGCAGGCTGTTTGTTGGTACCTTGAATAATGAAGACTACACCAAGTGGCAGAGCTTTGTATTACAATGCCCCACAGTTATGGATCAGCCTCTGTGTCTAGGTTAAAACATATTTGTTAAGTCAAGATTATATTTAGAGGACTTTATTAGCTAAATAAACAGATCTGGGAGGATTGTGGTTATATAGTGTGTACTGGTGAACTGAGATATTTGGATACTATCACCACCTGAGTGACAAGCCTGAGTGAAAGCCTATTTTAGGTGCCAGAGCTCCCTCTTGTCTGTGTTACCTTCTGGCTCTCCTTTTAGCTATGCTGTCCCAATTGCTTACACTCTAATCACTATGTACATAATTAATATGAACAGTTTGCTACCATTCCTTAAAACTACAATTGTCACAGTTTTGCCCTCAAGTCTGCCTCAGTGAACAGTTAGTAATAGAATAACTATAAATGCAACATTTGTAAGTGCAGTCATATTGCCCTATACAGTCCCATTATTAACTTTAATTAAATACTTGCAAAGCACAATATAACATGAATACTGTATTTTCAGTGTTTCAGATTCATGAGGTGTTGTGCAACTAAAAGTTAGGCTCCTTTTAAAGTATAATAGCAGCAGTATGAGTTTGGGAAATTTCCAAATGTTGACTAGCTGCAGCTGTTGCACGAGAGACTGGAGGCACAAAGGATTTTAGAAGTGATACCGTAATTTCCGGACTATAAAGCGCACCCATATATAAGACGCACCCACTGAATTTTACAAATATTTTTATTTTTAACATAAATAAGCCGCACCTGTCTATAAGCCGCAGGTGTCTACACTAATGTACTTTACACAGGCTTTAACGAAAGACACGTTACACATGATGTAACGGGTGAAATATGTTGCACTTCCTTAAGGAGCATAGCGGTATTTTGGGAATAGCATGTGTGGATCTCTTAAATGTATAGTATCTTAAATATGTAATATCAAAAGGCCTAAATTCATATTATTCTGTAATGGTGACAATCCTGGAGGGGCCAAAGTTAATTACTGAACCGCCTGGACAGATGGTTCTCTTTAAGCAAAAGTGTATGAGAAGGCTTTAATGTTATCTCAAGACTGGTGGGAGACTGGCGCTGTGTTCTTAAAACAAATATGGAATGTGGTCCAGGATGTATATCCTCTTGGGAGGCGACCTCTGACCCGTTCACCATATACTAGGCGGTACAGGAAAACAGGATGCGTTTCATGTTTTATGATCTGGGAATGTGAGCCCTGGTACATCTGGAACACATCAGTCTGGACAAAGACAGGCTTCTCTTTACGTTCAACATTATTGCACAGTAAGCTCATATGCATCTAATTTACATTAAGAGGTGGACCCGGGAAACGGGCAAGCATTTAATGTGTGTGTAAGCATGGATCTGGAGTCAGAATTTGAATCAGAGCGTGCTGACTCCAGGCTTGACCGGAAGGCCTGTAAAGATGCTATATTTCTGTGCTGAATAAAAATCATTATTTACACGAAATACGGTGTCTAAGATGAGTCCTTCCAGCCGACAACTACACCTCACCAAGACGACGAATATACAACACATGCCACTGCATTTTTACGGTATTACTGCATGTGTGGAGACCGAGGAATATGTCCTTATTATTTTCTGATGCTCATTTCTAAGTTTCTTTGACTAACCCGTAACACTGTTGCCAAGAAAAATAAAAAAGCACGAGTTTTGAAAAACTGTCTGTGCTTATATGATTTCTGTGGCAACTGGAGTTAGTCAGCTCTCCCTTCACCCAGACTCAACGCATTAAATCAGATTGTATCTAAACAGTAGCCTACCAAGAATGTAATTGTTCACTGTCTTCCTCCTTTCTTTCACAACTATTTCTCTCGGGACTTTATCTTTTGGCATCGTCGTGCTTTTAAAAATCACCCGATGGAAGTTTTTTCTCCCGAAGCCGTGCAGCTCAGAATACAGGTGAGGTGCGTTTTTTTCGTTTCCGTTCAGAAATGTAATTGGTCTAATGTTATGGGGTTCAGTTTTTTGGCTTAAAGTTTGTGAAACCAGGAAAAACCCAGGAAAAATTCATAAATTAGCCGCTTCGTTGTTTAAGCCGCGGGGTTCAAAACGTGGGAAAAAGTAGCGGCTTATAGTCCGAAAAATACGGTACATGAAATGTGGGATGTATGCGATACCTCAGGGGTAAGTCCAGCTTCGCCCTTGCGCCATATACTAGGCGGTACAGGAAACCCTAACCCTAACCCGATGAACCGTAGGCTCAGCTTCCAGGTGGTTAGTCATAACCTCAGGTCCTTGGTAGATAACCACACCTGATCCCCTGGTTGAAAGGACGGTGTTTCTAACCGCCGTTAATCCGCATATCTCTGTGTTTCACAAAAGGTCCATCGTAGTTGGGTGTGTGTGGATTCCCGCACACTCACCCGAAACCAATAGTCCACAGCTGGTAGGTGGGATGGTTCATCCGACCATGGGAACAGGGGAGGCTGAAACCCCAGCAAGCACAGCCAGGCCGGTAGGTGATCGTGTACTGGAACCGAGTAAAGAACAGAGCCCACCGGGCTTGTCTGGGGTTCAGCCTGTTTGCTTCTCAGAGGTACTGGAGGTTCTTATGGTCGGTGAAAACAGTAAAGGGGTGAGCTTCTCCCTCCAACCAGTGTCTCTATTCTTCCAGTGCCAACTTAATAGCGAGGAGTTCACGGTTCCCAGTATCGTAGTTCTGTTTGGCTGGTGATAAATTTTTGGAGTAAAAGGCGCAAGGGCGAAGCCAAGAGGGGTCTCCTGACCGCTGAGACAGGTAAGCTCCCTAGGTGATGTAGCAGTGGAGTGGTGCAGAATCTCCTCCGTAGTTTGTTAAATGCCTTTTCTGCCTCTGGGGATCAGTGGAGAGACTTAACCTTCCCTTTGAGGAGAGAAGTGAATGGGGTGGTGATAAGGCTAAAACCCTGGATGAACTGGCGATAGAAGTTTGCGAACCCAAGGAAGCGTTGGAGCTCCTTTATGGAAGTGTGAGGCGGCCAGTCCCAAACTGTCCTCACCTATTTTTTGTCCATCTGGATCCCAGTTGCACTGATGATGTAACCCAGGATCTGGACCTCCGAATGATGGAACTCGCATTTGGGAAGATTTAGGTAAAGACTATGTTTCTGCAGTAGTTGTAGGACCTGAACCATGTGGTCATGGTGTTCCTGAGGCGTCTGAGAGAAGATGAGAATGTTATCAATGTAGACTATTACAAATTTCTGGAGGAAGGGCCGGAACACCTCATTCATGAAGCCCTGGAAGACTGCCGGGGAGATTGACAGACCATACTGCATGACCCTGTACTCGTAGCGATCGGAGGGGGTGATGAAGGCAGTCTTCCAGTCTTCTCCCTCCTGAAAACGTACGAGATTATACAGGCTCGGTAAATCCTGTGCATGCCTCATGGATTGCCTGGTGGAGGGCTTGCTGGACTTACTCGTCCATGGCTCTGTGTTTGGAAGTGGATAGGGGTATACCCAGCCTTTGGGCAGTTTGACTTCCGGCACTAGGTCTATCACACAGTCCAACGGTCGGTGAGGGGGAAGTTGAGTGGTGGCCTGCTCGCTATACACGTCAGCAAAGGAGTTATACTGCTCCGTGATCTCCATCGTTGGTCTGGGAGCCTCCTCGACATGCACCCAAGGTCATTGGTTCTGGGATAGGAAGAAAAAGAAAGACTTGGGTCAATAACCACACCAAGGTCTATGACTGCTGTACGTACTGATACAGAAACACCATCCGGAGAAGATACATAATCCAAAAGTTTACTTCTAGCTGCATGTGGTCCTAGTAAATGTACTTCTTTCTTATCCAAGTTAAGCGGAAGGAAGTTATCAAGGATCCACTGTCTCATGTTAAGATCACACTCCTAAACATTGTTAAGCTGATCTTCTCACCTGGCTTTGCTGAACTATACAACTGTGTATCATTGCTGTGCACAGCAATGGAAGCTAATACCATGTTTATGTATAATTTTTATCCAGTGGTAACATATACAAGGAGAAAAGGAGTGGGCCTAAGACAAATCCTTGTGGAACACCAAACTTCACCTCAGAGAGTGCAGAGAACTCACCATTTACATTAATACATCATTACTATTTACATCATTGGTTACCATTACAACAAATGCAAGCTGGCAGGGGCTGAGATTCATTCCTAGACTGTAGAGAATCTAAAGTCCTAAGATGAGAAAGTTACAGAACCTTTCATATGATGTTTCACCCAGCTACAGCTTACGCTGTGATTTTCATTGGCTGGGTTTTAACCCTCACTTATGACTTTGATCTGGTGATAGTGAAACACATCCTGTTAACACCGTTATAACACACTCATTACAGCATGACAAGTTTATCTTCATTCGACTCGTTTCTGCAACTCAGGTATGTTTGAGTGAAACTAAAAAATAAATAAGCTAAAGTATTGCTTTAGTGGACAAAAAGTTTCTTTGTTTTTTTTTTTATTATTTAAGTGAAATGGGTAAGATGCATAAAAGTTTTAAATATTATTATCATTGTTGTTGTTGTATTGTTTGAGATGAGTTTTTGGTGCCAGCCACTAATTAATTTTAGGAATGGTTAAGTAAATATATAAAATAGTGTCATTATAAATCTAGTGCATTCATTTCAAAATCATTCATTTCATTATTACTCTGCATTCTATGTTGATGTTAGGGGCAGTTTTAAAGTTGAAGCCAAAAGTGTGTAATTTTAATAATCTAATGCATAAGTCAACATAAATCAAGCTTGCCATATTAATAACAAAAGTTATCTTATAAAATGAAGTGAGGCATCTTAGTTTGCAGAAGCACCAATTACACCAAGTCCATTTGTATGGCAGTACGATTCCAATTCTTAATATAAGATCATGCTGTTTGCAGCTCCATGGTTCTCCATATTTTACTGTATATCTCTTCTTTGTTGTACCTGCAATGATGGCAATGTTGGCAAAATACCTCACTTCATGTTATTAGGAAACCGGTGTTAGGATAGTAATCCTAAAGTTTGCTTTCTAACATTCATTCAGTATCTCACTACATAGACATAGAACAGAGACAAACCCTGTATTGCAAATATGCTCTCAAAGCAGGTAATGACAAGCCTGAGATTTACAAAAAAAGGTTTTAGTAGCCATGAGTGCTCTTTGTATATCCTTTTCACTCACCCATAAGACAGAGTGTGCTAGAGAGGACTCTCACTTTGAGTTTGTAAAATCTCACAAACATTTTTGAGGCTAACCAGCATGCTGCTGCACAAATAAAAAAAAAAAAGTGCTTGAACCAGGGTCTCTGTGTGCCACAGGGTCAAGTACACAAAGACGTACACTAACAATTTTATAATTTTGTTATAGTTTATTAGGAAGTCCAAAAGCACACACAGTTGCACAGAACAAAAATCTACAAGGGCAAAAGAAAATCAACAAATCCTGCCCCTAAAAACATTTAAAAACTGTCTAAATCAAAGGCAAAATACTCAAAGTCTTATCTCAAAATATCTCTTGCTCTAGAAACTGTGCTGACTCTTCCTAGGCTGCTGAAATATTCACTTTAATAAAAAAAGTGGGGTTTGCTCTTATATATATATATATATATACTGTATCCCTTCTTTATTGTCCATAAGACCCAGGAATGAACTGTTTATGCATCTATATGAACAGCAAGGGTAAATATTGTGAGCATGCATTTCTGTATTCTGTCTGGAGGGCATGACTGTTTTGGGGGCACCTGGTAAACAATGGCCATTCTCATTTAAACAGAACAGAACTATTTCTTTTCCCTGTAATAGATAGAGGAGTATCATGTTGGAGGGTCAGGACAAAGAAACTATTGAGTATTTTGTCTAGTCCTCTCCTGCATCCAAAACAGTACCTCAGGGTATCCAAGAAGTCTCTATTTCTTTTTCAGAGATTAAAGATAAGAACAGTCATAATGATCTCTTTCACACTACTGCCATTCCAATACTTCATCAACAACTCTGGTCCCCTCTGTGGGATGTGTGCACTTAATTACTTGAGCAACTTAACCCAAAATTTTGGCCATATGGACTGAGATGGCTGGGATAAGCTGTCTCACTGGCAATAGGCAAGATTCTTTGACCAAAGCAACATCTGTGAATGAGTTGTAGGGATTAAGGTGTTCTCATTATTGTGTTATGTTCAGTTTATCTGCCGGAGAACCACCGAAATGTACTATCCTGGTAAATGGTGTTGGGAATGAGCTCAAACAGGGGCTTGGCTATGTGAAAGACAGGAACTCTAGCAGTTTTCCATTTTTAAGTAAATAAAATCCACAGAACAAAAAACTACAGTGACAAAGTGTAAAAATCCACAAAAAAGCAATACAACAGTGGAGCAACAATCAGTCAGAATCAGATAAATAAAATGAAATAATGTAAGTTATGTATTCTTTCTGTGTGGCCCGGTATTAATTGACCCACGGACCGGTGCCGGTAAGCGGCCCGGGGGTTGGGGACCACTGCTGTAGGACACGAGTGGAAACAATGTGCTACCAATAAGAGACACAGCGATTTAATGGCGAGATCTGGTGGTTTATAAAGGAAACACAAGGAAAGAAAAAAATTTTTTTTTGTGTGTAATTTTTTAATGATGAATCAAGTAGGAACTGTCACAAAAGCGGTGCTGAAGGCCAACAGGTTGACACAATGCATTTAAAAATATTATATAAACAAAAGCTAATGTTAACTAACTATAACTATAACAAGTTAACTAACTAAATATAAAAGATAGTGTTCCAGGTTGTAACACTAAAGAATGTACAGATTCTTTGCAGTCTTACTTTAATAAAATTATACATTTTATTAATAGGTTATTCAGCTCTGCAGGAAACATCTGAGACTTGTATGTAATCTCCATCTAACTAACCAGGATTATGGCTACAGGGTACGTGAACAAACTTCTTCTTTTATAAATGGTTAATTGTTTCTTTTTTAATAAAGCAGCTTTCTGCTCTGTTAGATGGTGAATATTACATCATTTTCACAAAATCCTACCACTGTAGTTTTAGTAATATATTTGCAGCCTATTGTAAACAATTAAAGAACATTGAAATCAGAGCGACCTTTTATCTGTCGATTGATTTTACCAGATCACAAGAGACATCACTGACTGTAAAAGATTTAATCCAGAAAAGCAAATTAATCAGTGAAGGTCCACCTGCACGATATCGTCTCCTCACTACCAAAAGTAATCTACAAAATGATGGTTCAGTGAGAAAATGGACATTTGGAGAGCGAGACAACACCATGCATAACAAAATTCTACTGATGGTAGGAGAAACTGGAACAGGCAAAACTACTCTGATCAATGCCATGGTGAATTATATACTCGGGGTGAAGTTTGCAGATGAAGTGTGGTTTGAGATTACAGAAGAGGGAGAAGATAATGACATGTCAGATCAGTCAAAAACTCAGACATCTAAAGTCACTATGTATGAGGTCTTTGTAGGAGATAATCCTCTTACTATCATTGACACTCCTGGTTATGGAGACACCAGAGGTAAATAATATGATAAACAGATTGCTGAGAATCTCTACAATCTGTTCCACAGTAATTTTGGAGTGAAAGAAATTGATGCAGTGTGTCTGGTAATAAAGGCATCTAATAATCGACTCTCTGACAGACAGCAATACATCTTCGATGCACTTTTGTCGTCTTTTGGTAAAGACATCGAGAACAACATTGTCATTTTTATCACTCACTCATATGGATTGCCTCCAGAAAATGTTATAAATGCAGTGAAGAAAGCAGAGATTCCCTGTAGGACAGATGAAGAAAATGAACCTGAGCATTTCTTGTTAAACAACTGTCAAAGTGAGAAAAGGAGCCTGAAATACGAAAGTTCTCTACAAACAGCTTGGGAACAAGCAGAGCAGATTTTGGCTGATTTTTTTCTCACACTGAAAGAACAGAACAGAAAAAGTTTAGAGCAGACTGAATGTGTTCTGTCTGAGTCCAAACGACTAAAAGCCTGTATTTCTAATCTACAAGTGCGTATTGAGTTTGTAGAGTGCAAACGTAAAGAACTGGCTCAGATTCAGAAAGCGCTTGAGGAAAACCGAGAAAAGATAAAGATAAATGAAAACTTTACTTTTACAGTCACTGAGTATAACATAGAAAAAGTTCTCATTGAAAATGCTTCATGGTGGGACAGAAAGGCCACCACTTGTTCTGTCTGTGAGGAGAACTGTCATGAGTATAACTGCTGGTTTGCCCCCAATACTGCATGGTGTGAAGTCATGAAAAATGACCACTGTACTGTATGTACAGGTAAATGTCACTACACTGAACATGTCAGAGAGAATAAGAAATATGTTACACGCAGCAAGAAGATCAAAATGACATTTAATTATCTTAAAAGTAAATTAGAAAGCAAAGATACTTCAGCATCAAATATTACGTTTGACTCAAAGACCTTTGATAATATCAAAGAAGACAATGAACGAAAGAAGAAACATGAAGAGGAGAATATATGCTTAGAGAAGAACCTGAATGAAGAACTGGCCAGGAATGAAGAAGAAAAAGCCAGACTGGTGGAAGAAGCCTGTAAGGTCATCATGAAACTGTGTTAGATTTCTTTAAAGCCAGATTCTGCTTTCATTGTTCAGTGTCTGGACTTCTTGATCCCTCGAGCTGAAGAAACTGGAAAAGAAGATCTTGCTGAAAAACTAACAGAACTGAGGAAAATTAAACCTGAATCAAAGGAAAGAGTTCATGCTGTAATGGAGTATGCAGGAGTACGTTTCAGTAAAATGTAAAACTTCATTCCTGTAAGAAAAAATAATTCAGGAGGTTAAATATGTAATGTAATGTCTTATAACGATGTTGTTAATTAGAATTTTATCTTCTACTATTTGGTTTTTGGTAGCCGTAAATACGTTTGGATTCTTTTGAAGCACAGCAGTGAATTTTCTAAAATGACCTTGCATATGTTTTGTGAAATGATACTGTTTATGAATTTGTATTATTTTTTTTACATTTTAAAGTTTATTTCATTGTTAAGTGCAAAATTTTTTTAGAGATCTCTGTGTAACAATCTGTTTATCTGACTTTCTCAATAAATTTCTGCTTTTTGCAGTTTGCAGAGTCGCCTCAATCTGATACAAACCTACATTTACTGTGTTAAATAATACTGAATTATTAGCATTTATTAATAATTAATAATTATAATTATTAGCATTATAATACATACTGTAGTTACAGCAACAACAAAAAACAATTAATAATAATAACATTAATAATAATAATAATGATGATGATGATGATGATGATGATGATGATGATGATGATGATGATGATGGGGGAGTGGTGGCTCCAGTGGTTAAGGCGCTGGGTTGCCGATCGGAAGGTCTGGGGTTCGAGCCCCGGTATCGCCGAGCTGCCATTCTTGTCAAGTCAAGTCAAGTCAAGTTTATTTGTATAGCGCTTTTCACAACAGACATTGTCTCAAAGCAGCTTTACAGAAAACAACAGTGAAGGTGAATGGTGTGCGTTTGTCCCTGATGAGCAAGCCGTGGCGACAGTGGCAAGGAAAAACTCCCTTAGATGATATGAGGAAGAAACCTTGAGAGGAACCAGACTCAAAGGGGAACCCATCCTCATATGGGTGACATCAAGAGCTTGGTCATAAATCTTTCAACAATACAGAACAATTTGTGATCATCATAGATCCAGCATCAGCTTCTCCATGCCAGGGCCTTTAAACACTCGGCATCTACTTCTCCATGATCATCCATAGGTCCATAATCTTCACGAGTTGGGACGTGACTGGAGCTGGCCAAACCTCAGGATGCCTCGGGATGGGGAGAGAAAGAGAAGCAGTGGAGAGGAATTAGCGTAGCTGCTGTTCATGATATTAACAGCACAAGTTGATAATGTGCATGTGATCATATATTCTGGAGCACAAGGTTATGATGTGATGTGTGTGATGTGTGTTATGTGTAGGCTTTGCTAAAAAGATATGTTTTTAATCTACACTTAAACTGGGAGAGTGTATCTGAACCCCGAACACTGTCAGGAAGACTATTCCAGAGTTTAGGAGCTAAATGTGAAAATGCTCTACCGCCTTTAGTGGACTTTGCTATTCTAGGAACTACTAGAAGCCCAGAGTTTTGAGATCTCAGGGAGCGTGACGGATTGTAGCGTGTTAAAAGACTGGATAGATACATGGGAGCCAAACCATTTAGTGCTTTATAAGTGAGTAGCAGTAGTTTGTAGTCTATTCGAAACTTAATAGGAAGCCAATGTAGGGACGATAAGATTGGGGTTATATGATCGTATTTTCTTGACCTAGTAAGAACTCTTGCTGCCGCATTCTGAACTAACTGAAGCTTGTTTATTAATGATGCAGGACATCCACCTAGTAATGCATTACAGTAGTCTATTCTAGAGGTCATAAACGCATGGAAGAGCTTCTCTGCATCAGATATAGATAACATATTTCTTAGCTTAGAAATATTTCTAAGGTGAAAGAAGGATGTTTTTGTAACTTGATTGATATGATTTTTAAAAGATAAGTTGCTGTCTAAAATAACTCCCAGGTCTTTTACCGTTGAACTAGTAGTTACAGAACAACCGTCTAAATGCAGGCTGAGATGCTGGAGCTTCTGTGTACTATTTTTTTTGGGCCGATGAGCAAAATCTCAGTTTTATCAGAATTTAATAGCAGAAAGTTATGGGTCATCCAATCTCTTATTTCTTCAACACACTCAGTTATGCGAGCTAATTGAGCTGTATCGCCTGGTTTGGATGAAATATATAGCTGGGTATCATCAGCATAACAATGGAAGCTAATTCCATGCCTTCTAATAATATTTCCTAATGGAAGCATGTATATTGTGAAAAGCAGGGGTCCTAGAACTGACCCTTGTGGCACGCCATAATTTACTGGCATTATCCTGGATAGCTCTCCATTTAAATCTACGAAATGGTAACGATTGGACAGGTAGGATTTAAACCAGCTTAATGCCGGTCCCTGAATACCGATGTAATTCTGTAAGCGATCGAGGAGAAGATCATGATCTATAGTGTCGAACGCAGCACTAAGATCTAGTAAAACTAATAGGGAGATGTAGCCTTGTTCTGAAGCTAAAAACAGGTCATTAGTGATTTTAACTAGAGCAGTTTCTGTGCTATGATGGGGCCTAAAACCTGACTGAAACTCCTCAAAGATATTGTTCTCCTGCAAGTGGTTACATAACTGGGCAGCGACAATCTTTTCTAAAATCTTAGACATAAATGGGAGATTTGAAATTGGTCTGTAATTCGATAGCGTGTTTGGATCCAGATTAGGTTTTTTAATGAGGGGCTTAATAACTGCTAACCTGAGGGATTTAGGGACATGACCTAACGATAGTGAGGAGTTAATAATATTGAGAAGAGGCTCACCAGCTGTATATAACACTTCCTTCAGTAGTTTAGTGGGAATTGGATCTAACTGACATGTTGTTGATTTAGCTTTCATAATAGCATCATACAGCTCTTCCTGTCCTATACATGTAAAACAGTGTAGTTGTGGGGTTGTAAGTACGATTGTGTCGGGAGATGCTGTCAGAGGTTGAACTGCCACAATTGTTTTTCTAATGTTATCTTTTTTTTAGTGAAGAAATTCATAAAGTCTTCACTACTAAACTGTGATGGAACACATTTTTCAGATCCCTGATTTGTTGTTAATTTAGCGACTGTACTGAAAAAGAACCTGGGATTGTTTTGTTATTTTCTATGAGTTTGTTTAGGTGTTTAGCTCTAGCAGCTTTTAGCGCCTGTCTGTAGCTAAGCATACTGTCTTTATACACTATTCTAAATACCTCCAATCTAGTTTTCCTCCATTTTCTCTCCAGATTACGTGCTGTTCTCTTGAGGGCATGCGTATGACTATTATACCAAGGTGCAGGTGCTTGTTCTTGAACGTTTTTTAACTCTTGGGCCCTTGAGCAAGGCCCTTAACCTTCTATGCTCCGGGGGTCCCTTACGAGGGAAATATCAAGGTCCGTGACGTCGGAGTGACGTGGGGCCGCCTTCCCGTGGGCTCACCACCTGCAGGAGGGACCGTAAGGGACGGTGCTGTGAGGATTGGGCAGCAGTCGAAGGCGGGGGCCTGCTTAGACTGCTGCCCCCTCGACCCGAATTACGGATAAGCGGGAGAAAATGAATGAATGAATGAATGATGATGATGATGATGACTAATTCATAATGTTCTGAGCCAAATCAAGTGAAAGCAGAATCTATAATAGAATAACAATAAGAGCACTCAGATGTAAACATTTATAGGATATTATCATGCAACTTTTGACCAGTAGATGGCACTGGCACAACATAATTTCTTAGTTTTAGTTTATTGTACCCAAGTAACCTACTAAGTTTTGTGTCAGTGTACAACGCTGTTGCTGTATTGTGTCTTTGCTATAAAATTTCCTGGACCATTACAAACAAACAATTTGGAGTATTCCAAATTTTCCAGGTTGGAGACGATGTTTGACAAATTTAGTGTTGGTGACTCTTGAGTGTATTCCAGAGATGTACCAAAAATAAAAAAACAAACCAAACAAACAAACAAACAAAAAAACTCATTCAAATCCTAAAATAGAAAAAAGAAGGTTTATTTTTCTGTTGCAAGATATGTCGTCTTTATTACAGCACATTCTAGCTGAGAGTGGTCCTGAACATAATTAACTTACATAAATGCATCAATGAGATACACCCTCACATCCTGTTGTTTCCATTTGTCACTATGCTGAAAGTCAAATATAATAAAGATATTCAAAATGAGGAATAATAATAATAATAATAATAATAATAATAATAATAATAAGAAGAAGAAGAAGAAGAAGAAGAAGAAGAGGAAGAAATGGTTGACTGACTAGTAGACAATTGGAATATCATTAAGTAAAGCTAAATATCACTGATGGCAGGAAAACTGAAACAGTCAAAACTACACTGATCAATGCCATGGCCAATTATATACATGGTGTGAAGTTTATAGATGAAGTGTGATTTGTGAATAGAGAATAAAAAAAATGTTAGATACAGAAAAAAGATAATTACTTTAAAAGTAATAATAAACAATGCTTTTTTAAGCGGTGATGTCACATTCAATTCAATTGAGCTTTTAACTGCTGACTTAGCAGTTTGAGTGTCAGGATCTGAGGATCTCTGTCTCTAGCCCAGGGGTCTTCAATATAGAGACATAGGGCAGAGACCCCTGATACAAAATGTCAAACAGCCACTGATATTAACATAAAACAATCATATTATGCTAGTTATATTATGTTAAGACAATTAGAAATATTTTGTTGTTGTAGATGCATAATTGTCTGTATATTTGCATATATTTTAAAACATTTTTTAAAATTATTTATGCATCATGACAAACCTATTTAGCAATTAAAATCACAATTTATCAAGTTCACAGTTGTTTTTTTTATTTTAGGAGATTTGCAGTTTCATACATTTTCCTTTTACTATCAGGTGGACTGTTATATAAAATTAAATCTGAATTTAATGTAAATGTATAACGCAACATTAAATTTTACTGTCAGGTGAACAATTATACATTTACATAAACATCAGCTTAAGGTTTAATAATAATTAATAATACTTTAAATGTAATAATTGTTATATTTTTTAAAATTCAATATTTTCTGTTTAATAAAAATATGCCCTTGTTTATTGTCAGGGTCTGGACATTTTTTGGGCTTGTTTTTGCTTTGGCCACCAGATGCCGCCACTGGGCCGTTGTCCTCTACTCCCTTATCCCCCTACTCCCGAGCGCCTAACTGTTTAATGTCTCCCATTTGCTCCTTGTTAGTGTTGTCTATTTAAGTTGCCCCTTTGCCTTTTTCTTTGTTGGTTCATTATATTGGTCTTTACTTTTGTTGTGGTATAGGCGGTATTATATTTGTCATTGCTTTTGTCATCTTGTTATTATCTTGAAATTTGCATTTGAATCTGTATATGT
Source organism: Silurus aristotelis (assembly GCF_946808225.1). Lineage (NCBI taxonomy): Eukaryota > Metazoa > Chordata > Actinopteri > Siluriformes > Siluridae > Silurus > Silurus aristotelis. Next base: position 30,009,661 of record NC_139578.1, read on the forward strand.
GTGGGTTTGTTTGTTCTGTGTGGTGAGTGTCTTTCTATTTTGTTTGATTTCTTTGTCTGCTGCTTTTCCCGAGTCTCCTGGCTTCCTCTGGCTTCCTGGGTATCCTGGCTTCTTCCGTTTTCCCTATTCTCCTGGCTTCTCTAGTCTCCCGAGTTTTCCCAAGCCTCTGGTCTTCCAGAGTTTCTTCTTTCTCTTTGGTCATTACTTATTTGTATTGGTCTTATGATTTGGTAAACCCACACTGCATGTTATATTTTTGGTTCACTTTTCTCGAGCTGTTTTTAGACTTGTTTTCATTAAAGAATTTCCATTGCACATCTCGATTGTGTACAGTTCAGTTCCAATGCTTGACTGCTAGTGTCTGCCACTCGCTTTAGCGACCTGGGTTTGAGACCTGCTCTCGTACCTGACAGATTATTGCTTATTTATTTGGCAGTTTTTGGTTTTAATTATAATGCAAATTAAGTGAATACAATTTACCTTTAAGTTTAATCAGTAATATAATGTATATAAAATGTGTAAATGTTGTGGAACTTCATATACTGTAACTTTCAAATAATTGTTTTATTACAAAATATTTATTATAAATATTATTAACCTTCCTCTTGTGTTCGGATTGGCACTGGCCTGTTTTTAGGTTTAAAGGCACAAAAGAACCACAAATTTGTTTATTGCATCAAGGTTTTTTGTCAGGAACCTCTCTTCCACTAAATTATAAAATACTCTGGTTAAAATTGAGCTGTGGTGTTCGGGTCTGATTCAAAAGTATAGAGTATCAACCAGAAGAGACGCACATCAGATGAGGTGGTTGCCAGTGCTGAAGCTGCTCCTGCTGAAACATTCAAATTTAAAAGTGGTAATATCTGTTGGAGCTCAGTACTTCCTGAATTACATGGCAGGGTAGCTGCTGCAAATGTCATCAAAATGACCCCTGGGATCACAAGGTTTGCTAGGACGAGAGTACGTGACATCAAGACATGTTTTGATCTGTTTATGCCATTGCCACTAAAAAGTCATCATTATTATGACAAACTTTGAAGGCAAAAAAGTCCACAGTGACATGTGGAATGACATTGAGGAAAGTGCTTTGACAGGTAGCATCTTCCGGGAACTAATGTCACTTCAGACCTTTCGAATGATATCAAGAGTCCTCAGATTTGAAAATAGAGATACTAGAGCAAAATCTGACAAGCTTTTTTACCAGCTATGACCTTGGACTAAAAAAAAGACGTCTCGGGAGGAAACTTACCATGGTGGGCACAATAAAAAAAATAAAAAAAAAAGACCCTGAGCTGCCCGCTGAAATTTTGCAGGTGAAGGACAGGGCTCCACTTTCTTAAAAATAAGCTTTTACAGACAACAGCACCGTTGTTTCATATTGTCCAAAAAAATGAAATGTGGTACTTATGTCCACTTTTCACAAAGCTGCAGCTGTGTCATCAGGTGAGGAAAAAGCCCATGCTTATCCTGGACTATAATAAAAACAAAGGAACAAGCTGAACGCCACCCACACTTGCCAGCGAATGTCCAGGAGATGGCCAGTGGTTGTCTATTATAACATCCTAGATGTGTCTGCATACAATGCATTTGTGTTGTGGACCCACATTGACCTAAAGTGGAACTCAACCAAAAAAACAGAGACTGTTTCTTGAGAAGCTAGGAAGTTCCCTAGTCAAGACGCACATTGAGCGAAGGGAACGAGTGCCCCGAGACCCAGCCATGGCAGCCTTGGTCAGACAGCTTCAGAATTCACCTAACACTCTCTCCATGCCATCAGCAACTCAAAGAGCATCAGCACCAGCATCCTCCTCAGCCAGCCTCAACATCAACCAGCATAGCCATTGCCACAACCCTACTGAGGCCACCTGATTCTAAAAGAAAGAGGTGTTGGGTCTGCCCTAGCAATAAGGACAGAAAGATAAATATATTGTGCCTCTACTGCAAAAAATATCTCTGCAAAGATCACAGTAAAAGTGTGACTTTTTGCCACACATGCATCTAAACACATACACGTATGTTTTTGCACACAAAGACTTTTTTCTGGAACTGGTAATTGATTTCCATTGGTTTGATTTGCTTGATTGGTTTTTTTGTTTGACTCTGCAAATCTATATTTTTTATTAATACCGTTTCAGATTTTTACTTTGTGTTTGTATTAAAGTTCTATTAAAAAAAAAAAGACATTTTTGCCTTTTTTTGGAGTAAAAATAAATGGGTCAAAATTAATTAATTGATTAATTTATTTAAGAGATGTTTTAATACCCCTCCATAATAGTCAGACAACATAACAACCTTTTATTTATTTATATAATTCTCTTAAGGTTCATTTTACCATTTTCTTTTATTAAAAATGAGAGCTATGCTATCAAATGAAAGGCCCAGGGGGCCACACCAAAAATATTAAAACCAATCTTTTCATTGATAAGGAAACCTAACAAGGTAACCAAGAGGTAAGAAATTGTTTTGAGGATATTTTATGGCTGTTTTAATACACGGGTCAAAACCGACCCGTTAAAATAAGAGATAGGAACAGAAAGCTAACATACGAGGAAGGGTAAGTGAAAGAAGAAATGAAAAGAGTTTTGTTTTAATTGTGGCTGCTTGGTGATCGTATTTTTCAAAAAGTTATTGTTCATTTTTGCAACAGTAGACAAGAAAATTGACAAATAGACTTGAACTTAACCGCAATTTTCCTAAAGAAATAGCTGCATCATCTGATACAGAGAGGCTGTAATTTGCCTAATCTCTGTGTGTGCACTATTCATGAAACATAACAAAATAATATGAATTACTACTGTTTTCATAAAAAAAAAAAAAAAAAAAAAAAAGGGGGGGGGTTGGGTAATGCAAAGTAATTTTGCGGTTTTGGGGGTGAGGGGGGACATTACCCCCATAGTATTAGACATACTATGTAATCAGAAAGCTTACTTTTAGCTGCTCGTGGTCCTAGTAAAAAATATTTCCATCTTATCAGACATTAGTTAAAGAAAGGGAGCAAGTATCCATTGTCTAACATCCTTTACACATTCCTCAACATTACTAAGTTGATGGATTTCATCAGATTTTGCTGAAACCTACAGCTGTGTTGTTTTTTTTTAAACAATGAAAGCTAATACAGTATTTACGATTAAATAAACCAGAGGTGGCATCTATAAAGAAAAAATCTTCGGACCTAAAACAGAACCGTGCACAACAACAATCTTCATTCATTCATTTATTTTCTCCCGCTTATCTGTAATTTGGGTCTTACGGTCCCTTCTGCAGGTGGTGAGCCCACGGGAAGGCGGCCCCACGTCACTCCGACGTCACGGACCTTGATATTTCCCTCGTAAGGGACCCCCGGAGCATAGAGGGTTAAGGGCCTTGCTCAAGGGCCCAAGAGTGGCAGCCTGGCGATACCGGGGCTCAAACCCCAGACCTTCCGATCGGCAACCCAGCGCCTTAACCGCTGGAGCCACCACTCCCCCCAACAACAACAAACTGCACCATAATAAATTTTTTTTCAATCTGTAGATATAAATATTAACCTCTCTACATTTATTAACAACAAACTTCACCATAATAAATGTAAATAGGTTAATATTTATATCTACAGATTGAAAACAAACGGTCAAATTAGAACTGAGCCAGCAGAGAGCCATTACTCCAACATTTTATATCAAGAGATCTTTTCTATCAAAAGATCTACTAAGATCTAATTTCTACTAAATCTATAATATAGATATCTGCTGTTCTCAAAGGGTCTTCTAATTATCAAAATAAAAATTAGTCACTAATTATTAATGCTTTTTTATACTGTACTTACATAGATTATGCTCGCATAAAAAACCTCAAACATCTTGAATTTGTTTATATCTTTTTATATAACACTTTTCTCCATCATCCTGACCACTGCAGTGGATCCTAATGTTTCCCCTATGCTCTTTAAGGGTGTCAGGGATTCCCCTGCCACGCCCCCTTTGGCGGCTTGGCAGCTGTCATGCTGCCGTTATCTCTGCTGCCGCAAAGACCACCTGAGACAAAAAGAGAAATCGCTCTGCCGCGATGAATCGGCAGCCGAGCCCCGCTTTGGATTTTACCTGGAAGTTTGCTGCCACTCCTCGCGGATCATGCTCGCCGGCTCTGGAGCATGCAAGCACAGCTGCGCCATGCCCCTCCGAGAGCACAGTGGAATTCCCGGCTCGCTTTTCTGGCGAAATGGCCGAGTGGGGCGGATTCTTACGGAGCGTCGGCAGGTATGTGCCGAGGGTGCCGCTCTGCTTCCATGGTCCACAGAGGGTGCCGCCCCACTTCAGCTGCCTGGCTGGCAAAAGGACGTCGTCCAGGCGCCTGGCTGGAAAAAGGACGTTGCGCCACCGCCTGGTCGCCAAAAGGTCGTCCTGCCGCCGCCCGGCCAGCAAGAGGACGTCATGCCACCACCCGGTTGCGAGAGGGACGTTGTACGGTCACCTGGCCAGAAAGGGGACATTGTGCCGCCGCCACGACCGGAAAGAGGACGTCATGCCGCCGCCCAGTTGTGAGAGGGACGTCGTGCCGCCGCCCAGCCGCCAAGAGGACATCATGCCGCCACCTGGTTGCGAGAGGGACGTCGTACCACCACCTGGCCGCAAAGGGGACGTCGTACTGCCTCCCAGTCGTGAAGGGGACGTCATACCACCGCCTGGCCATGAAAGGAACGTCGCTCTGCTCCAGACCCCCGTGGTGGGCATTGCTCCGCACCAGGCCTCAGCGGAGTTCCTCTGAGCGTCCCGCTCTGCTTCAGCCACCCGGCCGAGGGAAAATTTGTTTTTTATTATCACTACTGTACACTACGTATCCCTAAAATTAAAAATTTTTACTTTTTCTTCTTTGCTTATCTTCATTTTTGTCACAATCTTCGCTTTCTGGCTTCGCTTCACCATCTAGAAGCGGCGTCTTGAGCTCATACCTCAATTTTTTGCTTGCATAACTGTGGTGTATTAATTCACTTTATCGTTATACTGATGAAATTCATGCAGGAGCTGAGATTAAGTCTCTGTTCCTATACTGTACCGTCTGGCCAGATGTTTTTCTTTAAGCCAAATGTATGAAAGGCCCATAGTGTTTATCTAAAGAGCCATGACTGGGAAAATGAGACGGGCTGTCGTCCTTAAATCAGTATAAGCCGAAGAATAGAATATGATCCAGGATGCATGTCCTCTTGGGAAAAGACCTCTGACCCGTTCACTATATGTTAAGATGAATGGTCTGGGAAAGTGAGCTCTGGTACAGCTGAAATACATTTAGTCTGGACAAAGACAGGCTTCTCTTTATGTTAAACATTATTGCAAAATTAACTCATGTACATCTGTTATATGTTAAGAGGCGGACCCAGAGAACGGGCAAACTATTTAATGTGTGTGTAGTCGTGGATCGTGTGTAGTGTGGAGTCGTCGATTCATCCATACGGCGGCTCCGAGCTGATCCAGGAGGCTCGTTCCAGATGCTGAATTTCTGTGTTGAATAAACGATATTTACACGAAATAACAGTGTCTGCGGAGAATTCTTCCTTCAACAATCTACACTCCAGCACAACCCGAAATATACATCATAACAAAGCAAAAAATCGACCAAGTGGCTGCTCGTACCTCGAAAAACTCGTACATTAAAGCAGTCGTCGGTCAAGGTACCACTGTAGTTGTGAAAGGAAGGAGAAAGACAGTGCCGTTGTAATGCGTTGAGTCAGGGTCAAGGGATAGCTCGCTAACTCCAGTTGCAACAGAAATCATATAAGCACAGACAGGTTTTCAAAACTCGTGCTTTAAAATTTTTTTTTGCAACAGCATTACGGGTTAGTCAAAGAAACTTATAGCATCAGAAAATAATAAACACTTGATCCTCGCTCTTGCACACATGCAGAAATACCGGAAATGCAGTGCCAGGCTATTCCCAAAATACCGCTATGCTCCTAAAGAAAGCGCAACATATTTCACCCTGTACACCGTGTAACTTTCTTTAGTTAAAGCCTGTGTAAAGATCATTAGTTTCAGTGTAGACACTGCGGTTTATTAGATTAGATTAGATTAGATTCAACTTTATTGTCATTACACATGTACAAGTACAAGGCAACGAAATGCAGTTTGGGTCTAACCAGAGTGCAATAACAGCAAGTGCAGGATATACAGTTTTTACATGATCTAGATAGTTAAATAGTTAAATAGAATGGTAATATAGACTATAAACAGTAAGTTAAAGATGTATATGTACTATAAATGTAGTATACAGGTGAATATATATGTACTAAGAACATAATATACAGATTAATATATATGTACTATGAATATAATTACAGAGGGGGGAGTGGTGGCTCCAGCGGTTAAGGCGCTGGGTTATCGTTCGGAAGGTCTGGGGTTCAAGCCCCGGTATCGCCAAGCTGCCACTCTTGGGCTCTTGAGCAAGGCCCTTAACCCTCTATGCTCCAGGGGACCCTTACGAGAAAAATATCAAGGACCGTGACGTGGGGCCGCCTTCCCGTGGGCTCACCACCTGCAGGAGGGATAGTAAGGGACCGGTGCTGAGAGGATTGGGCAGCAGTCGAAGGCGGGGGCCTTGACAACCTGGTCCCTGGACACGGAGAAGTGTCTAGGGAATCTGCTTAGACTGCTGCCCCCGCGACCCGAATTATGGATAAGCGGGAGAAAATGAATGAATATAATTACAGATGAATATGAATATATATGTACTATGAACAATAATTACAGATGAATATATATGTACTATGAACAATAGTATACAGATTAATATATATATATATATATATATATATATATATATATATGTACTGTGAACATAATATACAGATGCCTATTACTATACACAGAGATTTACAGAAGGAGGTGAACATGATATATTGCTATTACTATGAACAGAGACCGGGTATATATACAATGGTAATCAGTTAATGGTGCAATACAAAAAAGAGCAGTGTGCAAATGAGCAAAGGTTTGTGTAAACAGTCCGTGCAATAACAAAGTGTGGGGTGAGAAATGATCAGTGTCCCGGTGAGCATAAGTTTTTGAGTAGACAGTCCATTAGCAAAATAACGAAGTTTGAGTTGTGGGGGAAATGTGGTAGTGTATCAGTGAGTTGCAGAGTTCACTAAAGAGACAGCTCTAGGAAAAAAGCAGTTCTTTAGTCTGCTGGTCCTGGTCCGGAGGCACCTGAAACGCCTGCCGGAGGGAAGACAGTCTATGGGCGGGATGAGAGGAGTCCTTAAGAATGCTGCGAGCTCGACGCAGACAGCGTTTCTTTTGAATGTCCTCCATGGCTGGGAGTGGAGTCCCTGTGATGCGCTGGGCAGTTTTCACTACCCGCTGCAATGCCTTACGCTCTGCAACAGAGCAGCTCCCATACCAGACTGTGACACAGCTGGTCAGGATGCTTTCTATTGCGCAGCGGTAGAAGTTCAAAAGGATATCCGAGGAGAGCTGATTTTTCTTAAGTGTCCTCAGGAAAAAGAGGCACTGGTGAGCCTTCTTGACTAGGCTGGAGGTGTTGATAGCCCAGGACAGGTCCGCCGAGATGTGGATCCCCAGGAACTTAAAACTGGAGGCTCAACAGCCATCCCATTGATGTGGGTGGTGTCATGTGTGCCTCTTGTCTCCTTCCTGAAGTCCACAATAAGCTCATTTGTCTTGGAGGTGTTAAGGAGCAGGTTATTGTTATTGCACCATGTGGCTAGGTGCTGGATCTCCTCCCTGTATGCAGTCTCATCATTGTTGGTGATAAGACCGATCACGGTAGTGTCATCTGCAAACTTGATAATGGATTTAGATCCATTCACAGGCCTGCAGTCGGAGGTGAAGAGGAAGTAGAGGAAGGGGCTCAGCACACAGCCCTGTGGTACACCAGTGTTGATTGTGATGGTGTTGGAGCAGATGGAGTCAGATCTGTTGGTCAGAAAGTCCATGACCCAGTTGCAGGTGGAGGTGTTAATGCCCAGATCTACAAGTTTGACTATTAGCTTGGATGGAATAATGATATTGAATGCTGAGCTGAAGTCAACAAACAGCATGCGTGCATAAGTGTTCTTATTGTCCAAGTGTGTGAGCAGGTATAGACAGGTGTGGCTTATTTATGTTCAAAATAAAAATATTTGTAAAATTCAGTGGGTGCGGCTTATATTTGGGTGCGCTTAATAGTCCGAAATTTATGGTACAATTTACAATTAAAATATCACTACTAATATAATTAATTATTTTTCTTCTTTCGGCTGCTCCTATTAGGGGTCACCACAGCGGATCATTTGTCTCCACACCCCTCCTGTCTTCTACATCTGCCTCTTTTAAACCAACTACCTGCATCTCTTCCCTCACCACATCCATAAACCTCCTCCTTGGCCTTCCTCTCTTTCTCCATCCTGGCAGCTCCATGTTCAGCATTTTTCTAATCGGTAATATAATTAATATGTCAGTGCACTGACTCTGCCGCCATCACCATCGGCTCGTAGGGGTCAGGGTCTTCCTGCCACGAGGCCGAGGAGTCATTCCTCACTGACGAGGCGTTGTGCCGGTCCGGCAGGAATTCCTCTACCGCATCTTCTGTCTGCAGCCTGTAGTGAGAGAAAGAGGGGGTGAGAGCTGCCATTTATCGGGAGCCCAAAGTTCTCCAACTCAATGTCCTCCCGGCTGCCATTTATGCGCTTTACCGGCTTTGAAGACAGTGATGAGCTGCACCCTGCTGATGGTTACATTTGGACCGCTTGCCCCTCTTGGGACCTGAGGTGGAGGACCGTTGTAACAGTATTTAAAATGTGTATAAACGTTGTGGAGCTATTAATATAACTTTTAAATAATCGTTACTTATTAATAAGTGAAAGGAGAAATGAAAGGAGTTTTGTTCCATTTGTGGCTGCTTGGTGATCATTTTTTGCAAAAATATATTGTTTCCATTTGCAACAGTAGACAAAAAAATCCACAAATATACTTAAACCACAATTTCCTAAAAAAATAAAATAAAAAATGCTGAATCATTTGATATAGAAAGTCTGTCATTTGCAAAATCTGCGCAAGGTTTATTCTGGCTTGCCTGGGAGCTTGTTCAGTTGTTACTTCATCCAAAATAGATTTGATGATTGAAATTAAATGTAGCTGCTTTATTTAAGTTCAGTGAAGGCAGGTAATCTTTTCTCCTGGTGACAAGGGAAATACATAACATTTGACTACAGACTACAAAGACTACACTATGGTTGAATTTATTTCATTATTTCACACAATTATCATATCATTGAGCACAATTTAACACTATGGTGCAGCTTCTTTAAAATGCCAGCTACTTTTGTAGCTTGTATGTGCAAAATTTGGTAAATAGGGGAGACTGAATAACAGAAGACTGGAAAGCATGCTAGGTTGGATCACATGAAACCGTGTAACATTTGTTTAAGGTAAATTAACAAGCTGCCAACAGTAGACACTAAAGGGAGAACTTTTAAAATAAATTTTAAATGCAGGAGAGGTAACATGGCGCAGGTGGGAACATTAGGCACAGACCAGGGAGTAGGGGGTTGGGAGTTGGCACACACTGGCGGCATCTGGCGGCAGAACATGTTAAGCACAGCCACCAGCATTTTCCAAGATCCTGACAGAGATATTGCCATAAATTTGATTGCCGATGATTTCAATTGTTTTTCTATATAACACTTTTTTTTAATTACTTATTTATCATTAATAAATAAGAGATTACATGTATTCTTTATATATTCTATATTGCCTAATTTGTCATGCTTTGTCAGATACACTTCATCTAAAATGAGCATGATTTATCATCTTCCCAATACAATTCATAATTTGACTAAGGTGCATGCGTACAGATCAAAAATATTCATTCCAAATTGGCAAAAAAAACCCCATAAAGACCAAAAATCTACCCCCTTTTAACTTAAAAGTATATTTTTTAAGTTAAAAAAATATCTTCTCCTAAAGCAAGGGGTCTCCACTTTATTTATTGTGTTAACAGATCACCCAATAGCCATTTTAAACACTACAGAGAATTAACTTTTTTTTTTTTAAAGGGAATGGCATAATTTTCCGTATAATGATTTTTGCCCAGCTACAGCTTACAAAGTCATTTACATTGGTTGGGTTTTAACCCTCCCTCTGGTCAGGTGACAAATAATCATCTTTATAACATGGTCATACTACATACTACATTTTTCTTCATTTGATTCCTTGCTTCAACTCAGGTTTGTAATCTGAAACTCATTCACTTTTTAATTAACATTTTACTTTCATGCAGACCTATTGGTAGTGTAGTTAAATCCTATAAATAATCAAAAGTATTCTTTAAAAAAAATATAAAAGTTGAACAAAAATTAAGTAAAATGGTTAAATTTTATAAAATACTTTTGATTGATCCTAACCTAATCTTCCTCTTCTTTTTGCTATTTTTGCTGCATTCTTGTTTAAGATGATCCCAGTGATGCTGCCAGTTAATTATTTAATTAATTAATTTCGGGTTATTAAGTAAATATATAAAATAAAGTCACTATGAGGTCTCAGCTACTATATTCATTTCACAATCTTTCACTATTATGCTTAATCATGTGTTGATGTCAGAGTGTGTAATGGTAATCATCTAAGGCACAATCTACCATCAATCAAGCTCGCTATAAATAAAACTGGTAAAACCACCTCATCATCTTCTTCTTCTGCAGTAATCCTATTGGTTATTGTCATGGTCTGAGCTCAAACTGGGTTGGCTGCATGAGACATAGGAACTCTAGTTGACATACTCAAACGAGTTCAAAGTTTAATTCTTATTTAAAAGTCCACCCACCCCCCACCCCCCCACACACACACACACACACACACACACGAAAATAGAAGAGAATAGCACAAAATGAATCGACAGAACAAATATCCACTTCGGTAAAGAGAAAAAAAATCACAAAATCAGATTTAAAATATACAACACAACAGCAGAGCAAAAATATGTCCACAAATGGATTTTTTTTTCAAGAACATGAACAATATCTTTATCTGAAGATGTGGCAAAAAAACACAAAGTCTTCTCAGAAAATAACAGAGTAAAGCAAAGCAAGCAAGAACCTATATGTGGCTATATGAGACATTGTATTACTGGAGACATGAGAGACAGACCACATAACATTAACAACCAAGCAAATAACTGACACTAAGGAGGAACTTTAATACACTGTGTTAGATAAAATACAGACGTGGAATCAATATGTGACTAATGAGGGACGCAACAGCGACATCTGGTGGGAAAGACAAAAGAAACACTATAACAAAAAAAAAAAGAAAGGGGCTTAACAGGACCCCCAAATCCTGACAGTCATCCCCTCAGGATGCTCGTACTCAGAGCACAGGTTGTTGACTTTCAAACAAATGATTTCTCAACATTGCAGCTTTATTCAATAATAAAATGATGAACTATATTAGGACTATATCAACTTTTGACTATAAGAAACCATATGTAAACATTTAAGTATTTTTCTCTCAGACTTTATTATACACTTGAGGCCACATGTTTTGAGTTAGTAAATTTAGTCACTCTAGTAAATTGTTACATGTAAATGTGAAAGGTAAATTTCAAATAACGAATATGATAATTGTGTTAATTGCTGGTACACTTCCAGAATGTGAATCATGGGGAAAACCACAGAGATACACTAGTAGGGTTTACATTTGTACATCATGCTGTGCTTTGAAACATTTTGAGACAAAATCTGGTCGTACATGATTGGTGCAATCAGTGAATCCTGAAATTACTATGAAATTGCAAAGACATACAGAAGAAATAAATAAGTAAAGCACCTTAACCAAAAATGAGAATCAGGTTTATTGTCCAAGTGTGTTGACACACAAGGAATTTGGTTCCAGCTGTGACTCTCAAAAGTAGACATAAATAACACTATACATTTACCTAAGACAATATGAGATATTATGAGTATTCAATAGAACATAAAAGGAGTCTATGACAGATCAGTAATGTGCATAAAGTGTGAGAGTGCATGGCAGTGCAAATAGCAATATTGTGCCATATTGTGTAAGATACTTTTGTACAGCAAACTGACTACTTATTTAGTAGGTTGTGTTTCATGCGAAATACTTACATTTTTTTTTTTACTTTAGCATTTTAACGTCTGTAATTTCATAGCAAATTTAAATGTTTAATTTATTTTTCGAACAACTTTTTACTTTCACTCATTACATTTTTACAGAAATATCTGTACTTTCTACTTCTTACATTTTTAAAAGATAAGATAAGATAAGATAAGATAAACCTTTATTCGTCTCACAGTGGGGAAATTTCTTCGTTACAGCAGCATGAAAAAATAAAAAATAAATGTAAATATATAAAAGAATAGACGAATAGACATACTATAGTATACAAGTATATACACAACACAATGTATAAATACAAATGAGGAAAAAGTACGTATTGCAGGTAGTATTGCACACAGGTGGTATTGCACGTATTGCAGGTAATATTGCACGTATTGCAGGTAATATTGCACACAGGTAGTATTATTACACAGTAAAACAGTAATAACAGTAACTATTACACCATTGAACAGTAATAACAGTGTATATTTTGGTTAATGATTCACTGGGAGCAGCTTTGATTGTAAAGTCTAATAGCAGCAGGGAGAAAAGACCTTCTGTATCGCTCCTCCAGACACTTAGGATGTATCAGTCTGTCACTGAAGGAGCTGCTCAACGAGGTCACGGTTTCATACAGGGGGTGAAAGGCGTTCTGCAGCAATGATGATAGTTTTGCTACCATCCTCCTTTCTCCCACCTCCTGTACAGTGTCCAAGGACATCCCCAGGACTGAGCTGGCATTCCTGATCAGCTTGGTAACAGACTCGTTACTTTAGTTTTAATCTATTTGGTGACATGATCAATATTTTATCTTCTCATTACGTGCCCCTTTCAGTCTATCAACCGATTTCTTGACATTGCGCGACTTTTTCATCGTTTCCTGTCTCTCTCACACCACAGACGTAGACTAGTTTATGAAGCTCACAATTAGCAGGCAGAAGGCAGTAAGAAGTCTGGTGTTAATGGGGATGAGACAGAGGGAGTCAGTGATATAAACATGAGTGAGAAAAGAGACATTCCTGATCACCATCATCATCATCTTTTTACTGCTTGTAAAATTAAAACCTTCAGCACAACACATGTTTATTCACGACGTCCTCTCTTTACTCAGACATAATACGAAATAAATAAACTCCACCAAAAAATAAAATGTCATCAACAAACATTTGTTTTACTGATGCACCAAGTCTCGAGTCAGCACCAAAATCCGACATGATGCAACACAATTAACCCTCTGAGGTCGACAAAGCGGTTGTGTGACTTTTTTCCTCAAAAAACTGATAGTACAGATAAGAGCAATAAATCAATCTGTAAAGGGTCTACTTTTATTTGTTTACACTCATAATAAAAACAATGCTGTGCGTTTGTAAAATAAAGTAAACAGACAGGGGGCGCTCTCTGCCGTCTCTGTCGTCTTTCTTCACAGACACATAAATAAAACAACCTGAATCTCAGTGAATATTTGCCTCACAGATATAATAAATATATGTATAAAAAACTCTTAATGTCTAAATTTAAATAAACCAATTCGCATTGAAAACATATATTGTCTGATTATTTAATCCCTAGGAAAGTTATAAGAGGTACAGTTTCTCCAGTATCACCTCATTAACTGTCCGTGTGAAAACATAGCAAAGGTTCCGTTTGGTGTCCTGATGATTACGTAATTTAAAACACCATAATTACTTTAAAACATTTACGAGAATATTTTGTTTTCATGCTCTATGTTGAGTTTGGTTTCACTAATAATAAACATACATTTGCATAAAGCATCCGTATTTGTTCATGTGCATGTTGATTAGAGTATTTAAAACTTAAAAATAACTAATTTAACGTACATTTATAACAAATAAAAATGTGAGATTAAGTTGTGATTAATCGTGAGTTAACTTGTGACAATCATGCGATTTAATATTTTTAATATAATATTATAATATAATATTAATATAATATTTGATTCGATTGACAGCCCTAATATTAATATGATGTGAGGTTCAGTTACCAGCGTGACACTAAAACAGGTAGTAGTTAAAGACTACTTTTTACTTAAGTACATGTCAGAGCCCAAACTTCATTACTTTAACTTGAGTGAAAAAGTGCAGTCAGAACTTCAACCAGAGTCTTTTAAAACATGAGTATTTGTACTTCTGCTTAAGTGAAGGATGTGTGTAGTTTTGCCACCTCTGCTCCACTGTCACCCTGACCTTGTTCCAACACTGCTTGCTGTAGATTGACTGAAGGGGACAGAGCTCTGTGTAAATTGTTCACGTACAGTAGCTATCTGTGTAGCATCCCCTCTTCTTTGAACAACAGCCTGAATTTTTCCTGGGAACTATGGAGACCAGTTGCTGGAGTTTTGAGAGAGGAATATTGTTACCATTTGTGTCTAATGCAGCATTCTAGTTGCTCAACCATCTTGATTTTTTTTTTGTTTGTTGTATTTTTCATTTCATGATACTCCAAAAGTTTTTAATTGGTGAAAGGTCTGGAATGGACTTAGGTCAAATCAGCATTGACGCCATGTCATTGTAATAGATGGAGTATGTGATTTAGCATTGACATACTGCAATCTATAATATATTTCCTGAAAAAGATGCAGTCTGGATGCATTTGTTGCTCTAAAACCTGTATATATATTTCCCCATTGATGGAGAATTTTTAGTGTCTCCTGAGAGAACCAACGATCATGGCATCCAGTGGTGATTTCCCTTGTGCACAGATATTTCCACACAAAACACAGTTTGCATGAGCCCCCGACCTGTTCCTAAATGCAGCTTTTTTCCCTCTGGGCTGTTATTTTCGGTTATTTTCCTGATCTTATTTGGCTAGCATGAATCCTGTACCAAAAGTGACAATTGACAAGTCGATCAATAGAGATAAGTGATTCTGCCGTCACTTATCATCGACATGGTGAAATGAAAAAGTGTGAAAAAAAATGGACTAATAAAATAGTGTGGTCATATTTCCAGTGAAGAACAATCTAAGGAAAAGGGGGAAATTAGCATATAATTAAAACATTTTACTTCTACATTGAATATTTTATAGAAACACTCTGGCCTACATGTAATCTTGATTAGCAGTAATGATTAAACAGCTAATATTGTTAGTAAACATTGCTTTTTGAGACATAACTGACCCAATAAGTGAGTATCTAATTGACATATTTAATTTTGAGTATCTAATGGTTTATTGACCAATATTGAATATTGAATATCTATTGTTATGGTTGTTCTAGCCATTTAATTTAAATCAATGTTATTTGTATAGCACAAATAACAATGAACATTATCCCCAAACAGCTTTACAGAAATAAATATATTACCAATATATTTAGCATCATAATTAAATCCACTTTATTATAAACTTTTGCATTAACACAGTTACCTAATCAGCCAATAATGTAACATTAGAGCACAGAAAAAAATGCATAAACACATAAGATATTGTTTATATTATCAGAAGAAAGAAAATGTCTGCCGTCTAACTTTACTCATGAACTGGTGCCTCACTCAGCATTATAGATTGGTCAATCATAGGAAGCATAAATCTGAATAAGATATTAACAAAATGCATTTTGGGGTAAAGTATTGTTACACTAAAAAAACAGGAAGTATAATTCAGTTAGGTTGATTTATGCTCCAGGTTAAAACACTAAAGAATGTACAGATTCATTTAATTCTTATTCTAATAAAACTTTATAATCTATAAATTTTATTAATAGGATATTCAGGATATATGCAGAAAACTTCTGAGACATGCATGTAATCTACCACTAACTAATCAGGATTATGGCTACAGGGTACGTGAACAAACTTTGCACTAAACATTATTATTTTATAAATGGACAGCTGCATCTTTCTGACAAAGCAGCTTTTTAAGTGACCTTTTATTTGTCCATTGATTTTAACAGATCACAAGAGACATCACTGACTGTAAAAGATTTAATCCAGAAGAGTAAATTAATCAGTGAAGGTCCTCCTGCACGATATCGTCTCCTCACTACCAGAAGTAATCTACAAAAAGATGGCTCAGTGAGAAAATGGACTTTTGGAGAGAAAGACAATAACATGCAAAACAAAATTCTATTGATGGTAGGAGAAACTGGAACAGGCAAAACTACTCTGATCAATGCCATGGTGAATTATATACTCGGGGTGAAGTTTAAAGATAAAGTGTGTTTTGAGATTACAGAAGAGGGAGGAGATCATGACAAGGCAGATCAGTCAAAAGCTCAGACATCTAAAATCACTGTGTATGAGGTCTTTGTAGGAGATAATCCTCTTACTATCATTGACACTCCTGGTTATGGAGACACCAGGGGAAAAGAACATGATAAACAGATTGCTGAGAATCTGTACAATCTGTTCCACAGTGAAACTGGAGTGAAAGAAATTGATGCAGTGTGTCTGGTAATAAAGGCATCTGATAATCGACTCTCTGACAGACAGCATTACATCTTTGATGCAGTTTTGTCCTCTTTTGGTAAAGACATCGAGAACAACATTGTCATTTTTATCACTCACTCATATGGATTGCCTCCAGAAAATGTTATAAATGCAGTGAAGAAAGCAGAGATTCCCTGTAGGACAGATGAAGAAAATGAACCTGAGTGTTTTTTATTCAACAATCGACAAACCGAGAAAAGGAGCCTGAAATATAACAGCTCTCTAAAGACAGATTGGGAACGAGCAGAGCAGATTTTGGCTGATTTTTTTCTCACACTGAAAGAACAGAACAGAAAAAGTTTAGAGCAGACTGAATGTGTTCTGTCTGAGTCCAAACGACTAAAAACCTGTATTTCTAATCTACAAGTGTGTATTGAGTTTGTAGAGTGCAAACGTAAAGAACTGGATCAGATTCAAAAAGCGCTTGAGGAAAACCGAGAAAAGATAAAGATAAATGAAAACTTTACTTTTACAGTCACTGAGTATAACAAAGAAAAAGTTCTCATTGAAAATGCTTCATGGTGGGACAGAAAGGCCACCACTTGTTCTGTCTGTGAGGAGAACTGTCATGAGTATAACTGCTGGTGTGCCTGGAATGCTGGGTGGTGTGAAGTCATAAGAAATGACCACTGTACTGTATGTACAGGTAAATGTCACTACACTAAACATGTCAGAGAGAATAAGAAATATGTTACACGCAGCAAGAAGACCAAAATGACATTTAATGATCTTAATAGTAAATTTAAAAGCAAAGATACTTCAGCATCAAATATTACGTTTGACTCAAAGACCTTTGATATTGTCAAAGAAGACACTGAACGAAAGAAGAAACAGGAAGAGGAGAATATATGCTTAGAGAAGAACCTGAAAGAAGAACTGGCCAGGAATGAAGAAGAAAAAGCCAGACTGGTGGAAGAAGCCTGTGAGGTCATAATGAAACTGTGTGAGATTGCTTTAAAGCCAGATTCTGCTTTCATTGTTCAGTGGCTGGACTTCTTGATCCCTCGAGCTGAACAAACTGGAAAAGATGATCTTGCTGAAAAACTAATAGAACTGAGGAAAATTAAACCTGAATCAGAGGAAAGAGTTCATGCTGTAATGGAGTATGCAGGGTCTTATTTCTGACAGATTCGACTTCTTCAAGCTGAGGTTATTGGAAAAGAGATTTTTGCTCAGAATTTAGGTGAGCTGAGGGAAATTTAACCAGAATCACAAGAGAAAATCGATGCTGTAATTGAATCCCAGTTTTGCAAACAAAGAAGTTTCAGGGGTTTACATATAAACATGTAACATATAATGAAAAAGATTTAATCAATTTTTATAATAATTAATATTCAATATGTTTATTAATTAATGCTTTTGTTCAAAATTTATAAATTAACCTTTGTTTTTGTAACCAGAAAACCTTCAATCTGGTGTTTGCATTGTAAAGCTATACTGTTAATGGATAGATGTCTATCTTATTTTACCTTGTTATAGTTACTAAAGTTAGTTTTTTATTGATTGTTATCTCTACTCCAAATTTCTTATTAAATATCTGCTTATTGCATCTTGCCTGTGTTGCCTCTTTTGACAAAAAACTGAAATTTGACACATTTATCAAATAACAATGAAACTTTAGCCATTTATAATTCCATTAATAATCTTTCTTAAAAACAAATAATTTGTTATTGAAAGACCCAACATGTTCTATTCCCAGTAACATATTTGCATTGTGCATTAATTAATTAATTAAAAATGCCCTTCTCGAAACAAGCAAGATTCACTTCAATCTAGTTAAAGTATAACAACATCAAGCAAAATAATCTGCCAATGCGGTAAGCAAAATCGACTTGGTAAGAATTCTTGAAAGTAGCATAAATATCTAGTCAATGATAGATACTACTTGAAAGTATATCTACATGGAAATGCTTAATAACACCTATTTACAAGCATTGAAAAATAAATTGGTGAAAACTGATTGGAAACTCGAATATCTGAATCTAAATCTAGTCAGTAAAAATACTTTTGTGTTTTGCATCTAGACAAACGCTAAAAACTAAATGTTCACTTTTCATAAACACTGAATAATTAATACTTTTAGGGAATATTGCATCAAATCTAAAACAATTAACCTTAAATTAAATTTATTTAGAATTTTTGAAGATCACACAAAAACCTAAAATGAAACTAAAATAAACAGTATGCGATACAAATACATATATACATTTAAATGAAGAAACAAACTGTCAGGAATCCCCCTGCCAAGCCCCCTGCGGAGGCTCCTCTCCGCTCCCGGTCCCTGACGAGAGCTCCTCTTCGCTCCCGATTCCCGAGGAGAGCACGGTTCCATCCCAGGACTCCCGGGACAGTTTGGCTCCGTTCCAGGGTCTCAAGAAATGTTCGGTTCCACGCCAACGCCTCCCCGAGAACACCTCTTCATCCAATGGGATACCGGAGCACACAATTCACCTCCGAGACTGCAAAAGGGAGGTCGTCCAATTGCCCCTGGGCTCCACCGACGGTTCGCCCCACAGTCTCCCTAAAGGCGAAGCTACGACACAGATCTCCTCTTCGCCCCAAGAGACCCCAGAGCGCTCACCTCAGCTCCGGGACTGCGAAAGGGACGTAGAACCGCTGCCCCTGGCTTCCTCCACCGGCGACGGCTCGCCCCACAGTCTCCCAGAAGGTGACAGCTCGCACCAGGAGCACTCAGAGAACCAGGTCCCGCTCCCGAGCTCCTCCCACGGCGACGACTCGCTCCCGAGCTCCTCCCACGCCAACGTCCCGCTCCCGAGCTCCTCCCACGCCGACGTTTCGCCCTACAGACTCGCTGGAGGTGACGTCGGTCCTCCCGGTCCCTCTGCAGTGAGACGCCAGGCCTTCAGATTCCTCAGAGGAGGATATTGCGCTCCAGGGGGCCTCCAAGGGCGTCGCTCGGCCTCCTGACTCCGCCGGGGATGTCCTCCAACCTCCAGTCGGCACTGAAGGCACCGTCCAGTTCCGGTTCCCCGCCGTGGAGGTGGCTCCGCCTAGGCGGTCCGCCAGGGGCTTCACTCAGCCTCCGGCCTTCTACGAGAACGGGGCTCCGTTTCCGGTAAGCCCCGCAAACTGCTCTACCCCGCTTCCGGCAGTCACCAGGGTTGTCTCTCCCTTACAGGTCTCCGTGGGAGAGAGAGCGCCTAACCAGACCATCCGGAGCAACGTCGTCCCGTTCCAGGACATCAGGGTGGTCGTCGTTCAGCCTCCGGTCCTCGCCGAGGTCGGCGTCCAGGTCTCCATGGTGGACAGGGCTCCGTTCCCGGCCCTCCTGGATGTCGTCGGTCAGCCCCAGGTCTCCGTGGTGGACGTCCTCCTCCATCCGGTCTCTGCCGAAGGCATCACTCCGCCTCCGGCTTCCACTGAGGGCGTTGCTCTGCCTCCAGCCTCCCCTGAGTGCCTTGTGCAGCTCCTGGTCCCCGTAGGAGACGTCTCTCCGTCTTCAGTTGACGCCGGGGGTTTTGCTCCGCTTCGGGCCGCGGTGCTGGAATGTACACCGCTCCTGGTCCCCGTAGGTGAAGTCTCTCCGTCTCCGGTCGACGCCAGGGGTTTCACTCTGTTACTGGACGCAGCGTCGGGAAGTGTTCCGGTCCTGGGTCCTGCTGTGTCCGTGTTCCCCTTCCGGCTCTCCTCAGGGGTGGTCGCTCCGCCTCGGGTCCTTCCCGGCTTTTCCCGGCTCCAGAGCGGTTCTAGCCGGGTCCCTTCAGGCCCTGGACGATCGGGAAGGCCCTCCTCCGAGTGCCCCGGCCCTCCGGGCGTTCCATGGGTTGTGGGCGTCCAGTGTTGCCCCTTCGGGGGGGGTGGTGTCAGGAATCCCCCTGCCATGCCCCCTGCAGAGGCTGTCATAGCCCGGGATTCCCGGCCGCACCTCGCTCCGGTTCTCGTGCATGCCCCGCCCGCACGAGGCTTAGTGCAATCGGGCTCATCCCGAACACCTGGGATCAATCCCAGGCCACCTATAAAACTCCCTCACACACACACTGGTTGTTGGTTATTGCATGTACGTGGTTGTGCTCGTGTGTGTGTCTGTGCAGGTTCCCGGTGGTGTTTTGCCGCGTCAGCCTTTCCCGCTCCGCGCCTTCTGCTCCCGGATTCCCCGCTTTCCCCACGGTGACGGCTTTCTTCCCCAGCGCACCTTGGATTTCCGACGCCTCTCCGTCGCTGCCTCCGCGTTGCGCTTCCTCCACGCCTCACCGCGGACATTACATAAATAACTGCCTTTTGCCGGTTTCATCCCGCTCTGCGGGTGTTTTGCTTTGGTTTTGCCTTCTTCCTTTAATAAAGATGCCGGCTTCTACTTCTGCCTCCGCCTCCGTGTTCGCCGCGTGACACAAACAACATACTCAGCTTTGATTAACATTTATTGAACATGCCCCAAAATTACAGCAGTTAATGTACTGCATTAAAATGATAGTTGACCCAAAAATGAAAATTCACACAGATCTGGTTAACCTTGACTTCCATTGTAGAAAAAATAATAATCATATGGAAGTAAATGGTGACCAGATCAGTTGGGTTATCAACATTCTTCAAAATATCTTACTTTGCATTCAACAGAAGAAAAAAAATACAGGTTTGGAACAACATGAAAGTAAATGATGACAGTATTTTATTTTTCTCTGTGACCTGTCCCTTTAAGTTATTTTTTACATTGGATAGCCAAAAGTATGTAGCCCAATTAAAATGGTTCAAACCCAATATTTTATTGAGGGTACAGGCATCTGCTAATAATTTAACACTGCTTAAGAAAAACTCACTGTGAGATTCTTGATAAAGAGCCTAACTGATTAGGAGCTGTTTCTTTGCGGCTGTAGAGCCAAATGGGAAAAACAGTGGCAGGACAGTAAAACCAGCAATGGCATGTGGAGGGGAAAAAAAAGAAAGAAACAAGATATTACATATGTGGGTATATTCTATACCACTGGTTTTTAATCCTGGTCTAGGAGACCCACTGCTCTGGACATTCTATATACAGTATCTCTGTGGAAAAAGACAGATCTTTGGATTTTAGGGGCTGGAGTATTAAGACCCTTTTCAAGTTGCCATTGGTGATGTGTCTTTCTCAGGCTCTTAGTCCCATCCTGCAACAGACTATGTTGTAAGTATGGCAATGACTAAAGCCCTGCTTTAACTTGGGCTCATGTTACAACAGGACAAACAACATCAGCATGAATTTACACTCTTACAAGTAAAATGCAAAAGTTTAGTCAACACTGGTTAGTCTCTACCCAAAACCATGTCATATCATCAACAACAGTCAAATACAGTAAATATGTTTGTTTTGTACACAAACATGAACTTCCTTTTGAGGCTACTGCTTCACATCCCTATTAACACATTGTACATTGACCAAAATGGTGAATGGAATATGTGATATGATTTCTTTTGATCAATAAAAAAAAAAACTACCAGTGTCCAAAAGAGCATTCAAAGTTTGTCCATTTACTGTCACTTCAATATATTGTGTTTTGCAATCATTGTTCACATCAGGGTCCTCCTCTCTAGGGACATTAAGTTTAGATTTCATCCTGTTTCCTTGTAAGCCAGTTGTTGGTTGCTAGAAGACTGGTAGCTTTGGCTCAGTTTGTAGCATAGGCTGGCTGCTGGACCCCTTTGTCGGTTAGTGCGTCTTGGTCTCTCAGGTGAGCTATACTTCTGCCATTGTAAGCACTTCATCTGTAAGCTCTCAACATCATTTGGCCTCTTCACTGGCTGAACAGCTTACAGAACTAATTCTCGCAGACCCCATAGCCCCAAAAAGTAATGCTGCTCTTTCTGCACTCAGAAAATCAGGCATCACAGTATACCTCCAGATGTTGCAGCAGGAGAGACATGTCTGGCTTGAGGTGAGGTGGACTGAATAATTCTTATCTTCTCTGTTGACTCAGCAGTGCCCCAGGTCACATCCTCTTCATCCACTGCTTTGGCCAGGGATCGAAGCACAACCCCAAGCTTCCTGCCTCTCATCACAGTCTTGTAAGTAGCCATCCCACTTCTGACACCAAATGTGAAACAACGTGTCTTTGTATACCCATTGTTATTCAAAACATGGTTTCACCCACAGTTAAAAAAATCTAAAATCAAATGATCCGAAAAATGTATTGAATACTTACAGAGAGGTTATAGTGTATGGGTGATCCTAAAGTAAGAGTTTAGTAAAAGTGTAGTGGAGGTGAAGAGAGTTTCTGATAGGGTTATGAACATAAAGCTGGAAGTTGAAGGGGTGATGATAAATGTCATCAATGCCTATGCTCCACAAGTGGGCTGTGAGATGGAGGAGAAGGAAGAACTCTGGAGTGAGTTAGATGAAGTGGTAGCGGGTGTACCTAGGAATGAACGATTAGTGATTGGGGCAGACTTTAATGGGCATGTAGATGAAGGGAACAGAGGTGATGAGGAGGTGATGGTAGGTATGGCTTTAAGGAGAGGAATGTGGAAGGGCAGATGGTGGTAGATTTTGATAAAAGGATGGAAATGGCAGTGGTGAACACTTATTTTAAGAAGAAGGAGGAGCATAGGGTGACGTATTAGAGTGGAGGAAGGTGCACACAGGTGGACTATTTTCTATGTAGGAGATGCAACCTGAAGGAGATTGGAGACTGTAAGTTGTTGGCAGGGGACAGTGTAGCTAGACAGCATCAAATGGTGGGCTGTAGGATGGTTTTGAAGGTGAAGAAGAGGAGAAGAGTGAGGACTGAAAGAAGAATAAGATGGTGGAAACTTAAGGAGGAAGGCTGTAGTGTGAGGTTCAGGGAAAAGGTCAGACAGAGGCTTGGTGGTGGTGAGGAGGTGCTGGATGATTGGGCAACTACTGCAGAAGTGATCAGGGAGACAGCTGGAAAGATACTTAGTGTGACATCTGGAAATAGAAAGGAAGACAAAGAGATGTGGTGGTGAAATGAGTGCAGGAAAGCATAAGGAGAAAGAGGTTGGAGAAACAGAATTGGGATTGACAGAGAAATGAGAAAAGTAGGCAAGAGTACAAGGAGATGCTGCAACAGGTAATGAGGGATGTGGCGAAAACCAAGGAAAATGCATATGAGGAGCTGAACACTGAGAAGTTGAACACTAAGGAAGGAGAAAATGATCTATACCAATTGGCCAGGCAGAGGGACCGAGCTGGGAAGGATGTGCTGCAAGTTAGAGCAATAAAGGATGGAGATGGAAATGTGTTGTCTAGTGAAGAGAGTGTGTTAAGAAGATGGAGGGAGTATTTTGAGCAGCTAATAAACAAAGAAAATGAGAGAGAGAGAAAGTTGAATGGTGGGGAGATGGTGAAACAGGGAGTGTATAGGATTAGTAAGGAGGAAGTGAGAGCAGCGATTAAGAGGATGGTAAGTGTAAAGTCGGCTGAACCAGATGAACTACCGTTAGAAGCATGGAGATGTTTAGAAGAGATCCAGTTGAGTTTTTAACAAGATTGTTTAACAGTACTTTGGAAGGTGAGAGGATGCCTGAGGAATGGAGAAGGAGTGTGCTGGTACCAATCTTTAAGAACAAGGAAGATGTGCAGAACTGCGGTAACTACAGGGAAATAAAGTTGATCAGTCACACCATGAAGTTATGGGAAAGAGTAGTGGAAGCCAGGCTGAGAGAAGAGGTGACCATCTGTCCACACAGGCTGCCCAGGTACTTGTTCAGTCTCTTGTCATTTCAAGACTCGACTACTGCAACTCTCTGCTGGCAGGTCTTCCCCTGAACGCTATTTGTCCACTGTAAATGATCCAAAATGCAGCACAACTTGTGTTCAATCTGCCCAAGTTCTCCCACACCACCCCGCTGCTGCGCTCCCTTCACTGGCTTCCAGGAGCTGCACGTGTCAAATTCAAAACACTGATGCTTGCCTACAAGGCCAAAAATGGACAAGCGCCATCTTACCTCAGTGACCTCATTACATCTCGCACTGCACCACGCTGTCTGGGATCCTCCATCACTGCTCAACTGGTACCACTTTCTCTCAGAATGAAATGTAAGTACACTTCAAGGCTCTTCTCTGTTCTGGCACCGAGGTGGTGGAATGAACTTCCCCTAGATGTCCATACAGCGGAGTCCCTGACTATATTCAAGCGACGACTGAAGACCTACCTCTTCCTGAATTAGCACTTTCCAAGTTTGTAGAATTCAAGGGTTATATTTATATTAAGTTAGTCTTGCATACCAGTGTAGATTTATTCATTACTAGAGACTCAAAGCACTTTTGTACGTCGCTCTTGATAAGGGCGTCTGCTAAATGTAAATGTATATGATTTTTGTTGCAACTGGAGTTTTAGTGAGCTCTCCCTTCACCCTGACTCAACGCGTTACAATGGCTTGTATCTAAACAGTAGCCGTCCAAGTACGTCATTGTTCTCTGTCTTCCTCCTTCCTTTCACAACTACAGTGGTACCTTAAACTACGAGTGCATTAATGTACGAGTGGTTTTTGCTTTGTTACGCGAGCAAACAATTGAGCTACAACCTCGAGACGCCGCTGCTAGATAGCGAAGCAAAAAAAGTAAAACATTTTAAAGTTTAGGGATACGTAGTGTACAGGAGTGATAGTAAAAAACGAGTTTTCCCTCCACCTCCGCTTATCGCCTCAACCCCCCCTCCACACACACACATACACACACACACACACACACACACACACACACACACACACACACACACACCCCACCGGCATTTTCGTTAGCTCAAGTCGTCTCATCTGCAAGGAAAATACATTAAATAAAACCTTATTATATCTTTACATACTCTTTCTATTATGTTTTTATACAAGATTTGTTATTTAGAAATGTATTTTCCAATTTAATAACATGAAACATAAAAACGGGGTGTCATTTTGAGGGTTGGAACGGATTAATGCCATTTTAAGTATTTTCAATATGGAAAACTGATTTGATGTGCGAGCAAATTGAGATACGAGCTCGTCCACGGAACGAATTAAACTCGTAGGTCAAGGTACCACTGTATTTCTCTGGGAAGTTTATCTTTTGTCATCGTCGTGCGCCACCGGTGAAAGTTTTTCTCCCGAAGCCGTGTGTTAGTGTTAAGACGGTTTTCACACTGTTTCACACACATTCCTTTGTCTGTTCAGTGTCTATAGAATATTTACCATGTTAGCATGTAAGGTATACAGGGAGTCTTTATCTGGCTCAAAAAGGAAACAACTTTAGGTCAGCTTTCTCTCCTCTGTGTGTATATATATGTTCTGCCGCCTGCAATAAACCGAAGAAGAACATTTCCTGTGTGCTGTGTGATTCTTCCCTAATCAGAAAGGCCTACGGGCATCGCAGGTCGTATGGAAAACCTCTCCAAGAATTAGGTTTCGTTTGGGCATGATAAAAATCTAACAGTTTTGGTGTCGGAAGCGAGATATTTTCCGGCAATATCTGACGGGAGATCACGCATCAAGGTAAGTTTTAGGATACTTCCTTGTTTGCGGGGATTGTCCCGTTTGCCAGCCAATAGGGCTGCATGTGTGTTCGTGTCTTGGTTATGCATTAATTGTTTAATTAATGATAATTTCCTTTGGTGGGGTGATTTCGTCACGACATTGTTTTCCTCACCTTAGATGTAAGATGCAAGATTAAAGGACGTTTTTTACAGTCTGGCGATTTACAATAGGCGATATTGTCTGATATAAAAAAATTTAAAAGTGAGAGAAAAGAGAAAAGGAACTAAAGAAAAACTTTTTGAAAAGACTTTCACATTTTTCAAAAGACTTCAATCTTGTTTTGGCTTTTTATAGTCTATTTTTTTCTCCTAACTTACAAAATTTGTGATCCAATTGGATTACCTTTTTTGTTTGAAGACTGCGATCCCCCTGGTGCCTAGTGTTGTGTGTATTGTCTGAGTGTTAAGTGTTGTGTGTCTGTTCTTTGTTCTGTGTAAAGATGGGTCATGACATTTCTCGCTTACTGCCGGAGGAAAATCCCAAAGATTTTATGTATAGGAATTGTGCCGGTTATTGGACTAATCCTTATTTAGACCATTTGGCATTATGGAGTGAAATTGTGTCACATCTAGATACTTTTTCCTAGAGATTTAGATGCTGCTAGAGGTTTCTACTATGCTCCAGGTTTTGTTAACCCTATATGCTCTGCACTGCAACAGAAGTGGTGCATTTCAGCCTCAGCACAAAACTCAAGGATGAGGTCCTAGGAAAAAGGGGAAGTTCATCTATTAGGAAATAGATAGAGTTCCAATTTCATGTCCTGTAACTCACCCTTTGCCTGTGGTGACACCGACTGGTACAAATCTTTATCATAGCTTTACAATAATTCCAAACTCGCCTTTAAACCATTTAGGAAGAGATATGATGCACAAAATAGGAATGGAAATTCTGTTTTTTGAAACCAATGCTCTCAACTGAGCCACAGCCACATCCGGAAGTGTAAATGCAGCCGGTTTTTGAATTTATTTTGAAAATACGTACTTTTATTTTGACATGGTTAAAAACCAGAAGTAGCGCCTGTAAGCGCCGTAAGCCACTCACGGTGACCAAAGCGCACATGTAGCGGTGATGTTACCTGCTAGTTTCTTTCTTTATCACTCCATGCTACGTGGTGTTTTCTACAACTGTGTGTGAGTTGAAGGATCATATTTTGTTTGACTGTGAAGACTGCTTCTGGGAAATGACTCTGCCGTTGGTTGAGAAGCAGGCTAAAGTGTTCTACGGTGTTAATAAATATCTGTAAATGGAACCGGAGTCTCGCATTCAATCAATGGGCGGCATAGTAGAACACTTCTGCATCGGTGAAGACTCCGAGCGGACGAAGACGGACCAGTTGCAGGCCACGTGCGGTAAAGGAGAGGCCATCATGTGAATGTGAACTGTTCGTGTGAATCCAAAGGGCGACGGACAAGGCTACACAAGCAAGCATGTGAGAGTGTCTTGAAAGTAGCGCAAGTACTGCCATTATAACACACGGACATTTCATTTGTGGTTTTTTTCTTCTTAAAGCAGCAGTGGACATTCTCTTTTCCTGCAATTGATTATCTAGCAAGAAACTAAGTAAATAAGTAAATTAACCATTCTCCCAGTTGAATCTAAGATGTTGTAAGTTAATATCAAAGTATTGTTCATACAAGTGAGTTTTCATATTTAGACTGTGCCAAGAGTTTTTTCACACTTTGTTAATTGCCTTTTTTTATTACTCATTCATTGAAGTGTGTTATTATGATACTGTAGTGTTTGTTGTACAATATTCAAAGGTTAAGCTAAGGTATTCAAAGAGATTTATATTTACATTTCATTTCATTTTCAACATTTCATGTTATTTCATATTTGCACACATTAGAGAACAGAATACATTTTATTCAAATTTCAACACATTTAAACCTCTGTACATTTAATATGTCACACTCAAAGGAAAGCACTTTTCCAACTGAAGAGGTCACTCTTGGAGACCTTCAAGAAGATAGTGACGCAGAGCAGACTACCCTATCACAGCAAGGTGACGCTGATGAGCAAGTTGAAGACACAGCGCAGGAAACACAATCTCAGGTTGGTGCGAATGATACACAACTCCCTCCTGGAATTAGGAAATCTGGACGCACACAAAGGCTCACTGAAAAGGGAAAAGCTTTGTTAGATGACAAATTGAAGGATCTAAATGTGAGATTTGTAAGGACATACAGAAGATGGAAGTATCACATCAATGGCTTAAAACGGTCCATTAAGAATAATGATGCTGATGATCTGATTGATGAGATTGTAAATGAAATCAACACCATTCAAGTTGACATGGACAATACTTACCTCAAAATAAGAGCCATTTCAAGTCCTGAACCTGACATTCGGAGAATGAATGACACATGCCAGGCATTCACTAGGATTGCAAATACAAATGTTCAACGTTTCCGCAATGGTGATGATTCAGAAATCATATCTTGGCCTGATGCTAAGTCAGTGTTTGACAGCACAGTTTCTAGTGTTTCCTCAGCTAAAACCGCTAAGTCAAAAGCTTCTTCTAAAGTATCCAGACATTCTTCCACCCTGTCCCTTAATGCAAAACAAGCAGCAGCTGAAGTTGCGGCTACGCAAGAGGTGATAAAGATAACAAATGCACAACATCAGCAGAAGGAAGAAATTCAAAGACTTGAGGTGGAAGATCAAATTTTGAAGGCTGAAAGAGAAGCTAAAGAAAGGGAAATTGAAGCAGAGAGTGCTAAAAAAAAGAGTTCAGTTCATAGCAGAAAGTGCTGATAGAAAAATTAAGTTGGAAGGGAAAAGAAGAGAAGTAGAACGGCTAGAAGAACTTAAAGGGCATGTTGCAGCTCAAGCAAGACTGCAGGTTTATTCAGAATCTGTCGATCCACCACTTGCACTTAACCCTTTGATGGATCCATTTTTCCCTCCTATCAAGCATCAGTCTCCCAAGCTCTTCCTGCACAACAAGCCAAGCCCAGTCAAGTCCATCACTTACATGAGGTCAAAGCTACTAAAAACCCTCTCCCATATCCCTCCATGTACACCTCATGTTCTGGTCCACAGCCAGCCACATTTTCTCAAGTCCCTGTAAATCAAGTCATCACCCCAACTGCACTTCCACTCATGCAACAAGTCCCAATCACTCAAGCTCCAGCCACTCAAGCCTTTTTAGCCTCTCATGAAGCCTCCAATGACCTTGTGAGAACTCTTGCTGAAGCAATCACAGCTAATCGAGTTCCAATCCCAGAACCTGAAGTTTTTAAATGAGATCCTCTCAAGTATAATGATTGGAAGCTTTCTTTCTTTACTCTGATTGATCGCAAGAACCTGCTGACTCAGGAAAAGCTTTTCTTACTATGCAAGTATGTTGGTGGCTCAGCCAAGAGAGCTATTGAAGGCCATTTCCTTGTAGGAACAGAAACAGCTTATCTTGCTGCTTGGGACATACTTGAAGACAGATTTGGTAATCCATTCATAGTTGCCAAGTCATACCGTGACAAGATACATACATGGCATAAAATTGGCCCCAAGGACAGCAAAAATCTTTGTGAGTTAGTTGATTTCCTGAGCAGTGTGGAATCAGCTATGCCATATGTTCAAGGTCTACAAACTCTTAACGACTGTGTGGAAAACCAAAAGATTACTGTCAAGCTCCCGGATTGGTTGAGCTCACGCTGGAACAGAGAAGCCACGATTTATTAAGATGAACACAAAATGTTCCCTGTCTTCAGATACTTTGTCAGATTTCTCAACGTGGAGGCTCGAATTGCATGCAACCCCATCACATCATTATATGCAGTGAAACAAACTGACCAAGAAAGAACAAAGCCAACAGAACGAGAACAGTCTAAGTATCAACAAAATCAAAACATCAGTGCTAAGACTTTCACCACTAATACAAGTGAGAAGACAAGCATCACATGCATGTTTTGCAAAAAGAAAGGCCATACTCTCCATAGGTGTTTCAAGATCATGGAAAGACCAGTTGAAGAGAGAGTTAAGTTTGTGCAACTGGAGAAATTATGTTTTGGCTGTCTTAGGTTTGGCCATAACTCCAGAGCTTGTACATCCAGGAGTGTGTGTGACTTATGTGGAAAACGCCACCCCACTTGCCTTCATCAAGATCGTGGGAAGAAAGACCAAGAACAAGGAGTAAGAATAAAACAAGAAAGATCAAAAGAAAACAAAGGAGACAAGAACCAACAGTCTGAATCAGTTGAAATACAGCAAGCTACCTCTAACAGAGTTGTTCAAGAGAAGAGCAGTACGCATACTTCATCTATTGTTCCAGTCTATGTCTCCACGACAACGGAACCAGACAAGGAAGTTTTAGTGTATGCTTTACTTGATAGTCAGAGCGACACAACCTTCATCCTGAAGGACGCAGCTGTAACATTGGGTGCCAAGAAAGAGCCAGTAAAACTTAAAGTGTCCACGATAACATCAAAAACAAAAGTGGTGAATAGCCAAAAGGTGCAAGGACTACAGGTAAGAGGCATCAGCTCTGACACAAAAATCAAACTCCCAACAACCTATACCAGAGATTACATACCAGCAAACAGATCCCATATACCCACAAGCATAACCGCAAAGTCATGGCCTCACTTGGAACATTTGGCAGAGGAAATGTCTCCAGAGCTCGACTGTGAAGTAGGATTGTTGATCGGGTATAACTGTCCACAAGCTTTACTTCCCAGAGATGTCATCACGGGCAATGAAAACCAGCCATATGCACAAAGGTCTGTGTTGGGTTGGAGCATTATCGGCTACAGCAGCACTGAAGTTGATTATGGTCATGAGGATGAAATCGGTGTGAGCCACCGTATCATCATAAAGAAAGTTCAGCCAGCTACCAAGCCCTCTACAGAGCTCAAGTCTGAGGTCCATTTTGTTTATAGAACTCAAGTTAAGGAAATGATCACTTCGTCAGATATACTCAAGGTCTTTGAGTCAGATTTTACTGAGAAGTTTAGTGAAGAAGTTCTAATGTCGCAAGAAGATATTAGGTTTGTGGTGAAACTGAAAGAAGGAATCAAGCAAAAGCCAAATGGGCATTACGAAATGCCATTGCCTTTCAAGGAAGAGAGGCCAAGTCTGCCAAACAACAAAGTGTGTGCAGAACATAGACTCAGATGTCTGGAAAAACGTCTTAAGAAAGATAA
Organism: Silurus aristotelis; assembly: GCF_946808225.1. NCBI lineage: Eukaryota > Metazoa > Chordata > Actinopteri > Siluriformes > Siluridae > Silurus > Silurus aristotelis. The sequence continues at coordinate 30,040,786 of NC_139578.1, forward strand.
TCAATATCACAAGGATTATGTGGCTTTTATAGAGGACATGATTGCAAGAGGTGATGCTGAAAAGGTTCCAGAGCCAGAGGTAACCAATCAGACCACGTGGTATATCCCTCACCATGGAGTTTACCACCCTCAAAAGCCAGGAAAGATTTGCGTGGTATTTGATTGCTCAGCTAAGTTTTACAATACATCACTGAGTGAGCATCTACTCACCGGGCCAGACCTTACAAATACCCTTGTAGGGGTCTTGTGCCGTTTTCGCAAAGGACAAGTAGCGATCATGTGTGATGTACAGCGGATGTTCCATCAATTTCATGTTGCACCAAGGGACCAAGACTACCTCAGATTTCTGTGGTGGGAAAGAGGCAATATGAAAGCTCCACCGTCAGTGTTCCGCATGAAGGTTCACTTGTTTGGTGCTGCATCGTCACCTGGATGCGCAAACTTTGGGCTCAAACACCTGGCTGCAGAAGGAGAAGGCAAGTTTAGTGAAGCTACAGTGAGATTTATACAGCGCAACTTTTATGTTGACGATGGATTAACAAGTTTGGACAGTGAAGAGGAAGCTATCGAGCTTGTTAGAGAGGCAAGAGACCTCTGCAACACCGGTAAACTCCGCTTACACAAATTCATTACCAACAACAAGAAGGTTCTGGCCACAATCCCAAAGCAAGAAATTGCTGAAGTTGCAGCTGACCTGGACATGGCCTTGGGCGAGCAAAAGATGGAACGGGCTCTTGGGGTCCAATGGTGCATTAGCTCAGATAAATTCCAGTTCAGAGTGAGGGTAAAAGAGCATCCTTTCACCAGAAGAGGAGTACTGTCAACAGTTGCCTCAATTTTTTATCCTCTTGGATTTGTGGCACCTATCATTTTGAAAGGTAAACAGATTCTACAAAGGATGTGCCAAGACAAGGTAGGATGGGATGAGCCACTTCCTGATGACCTCAGACCGCGTTGGGAAGCATGGCTCCAAGACCTTCATAATCTGTCTTCGGTAGAGATACCACAGCACTACATACCATTGGCAGCCAAGGAAGTTCTACAGTGTGAACTCACCATTTTTCCGATGCTAGTGTTTCTGGCTATGGAATGTGTTCTTACCTTAGGGTTGTTTCGAAGTCTGGAGAAGTCCATTGCGCTCTTGTTATGGGGAAGGCAAGGGTTGCTCCGACGAAAGTAACAACAATCCCAAGATTGGATCTCTCCGCTGCGGTCATAGCCACAAGGACAGGTGCTCTGCTAAAGAGAGAAATGGAGATCGAAAATCTGCAGGAATACTTTTGGACCGATTCCAAGGTCGTCCTTGGTTACATTAACAATAATGAAAAGCGATTTCATGTATTCGTAGCCAATCGGATCCAGCAGATCAAATCGAGCACAGAACCAAGTCAGTGGCAATATGTTGCCTCAGAAAATAACCCGGCTGACCACGCCTCTCACGGACTCATGGCAAAGGAGCTTGTAGAGTCTAACTGGTTCACGGGACCTAGTTTCTTGTGGCAAAAGGAGCTCCCTAACAAAGAAGAGATTCAGGTGCGAGACCTCAATGAGGACAACCCAGAAATCAAAGGAGCACAAGTTCACACAACGAAAGCAAATGAGAAAAGGTCCCTATCAGATCGACTTCATAAGTTTTCTGATTGGAAGAGAGTCGTAAGAGCCATAGCAAGACTTAAGCTTTTTGCAAAAGAGGTGAAAGGTCTTAAAACAAGATCCAATGAAGTTACGACACTTGAAGAAAGAATGGATGCTGAACAATTCATAATCCATGCAGTTCAAGAAGAGGCATTCAGTGATGAAATCAAGGCTCTTAAACAAAAGAAAAAGGTACAAAAGAGCAAGTCAAACGAGCTGCACAAGTTGAACCCTTTCATGGATAGCCAAGATATCCTGAGGGTGGGAGGTAGATTGACACAAGCAACACTCCACCCTCATGTCAAACACCCAGCTATCCTCCCCAAAGGACATCATGTATCTTGATTGTTGATAAAGCACTATCATGAGAAGGTGAAGCATCAGGGTCGTGGAATGACCATCAATGAACTACGAAGTGAAGTGTCATCACTCATTTTCAAGTGCATCAAATGCAGAAAGCTCAGAAAGTGTAATCAAGAACAAAAAATGGCCGATCTTCCACCAGAGAGGATGGAAGCAACCCCTCCATTTACTTATAGTGGTATGGACTGTTTCGGACCATTTTATGTCAAAGATGGAAGGAAAGAGCTGAAGAGATATGGGCTTCTATTCACCTGCATCCACATTGAGGTATTGGATGACCTTTCTACTGATGCCTTCCTAAATGCATTGCGCTGTTTTATTGCCATAAGAGGCAATGTAAGTCATCTACAAAGTGATCAAGGCACAAACTTTGTGCAATGAATTTCAAGTATTAATGAAAGGAATGGAGCAAGAACGTGTGAAAGAGCTAGGATGCAACTTTGTCATGAACCCACCTGCTTCCAGTCACATGGGCGGCGTCTGGGAGAGGCAGATACGGACCGTGAGAAGTGTCCTCACATCCATCCTAGACCAGTCTGCTGGAAGATTAGACAGTTCTTCATTAAGAACATTCCTGTACGAAGTGATGGCTATAGTGAATAGTCGACCATTGACCACGGAACATCTCAATGATCCATTAGGACCTGAACCCCTAACTCCAAACCACATATTGACAATGAAATCGTCAATAATCGCACCACCACCTGGTGAGTTTGTAAGGGAAGATCTCTATCTTCAGAAGAGATGGAAGAGAGTACAGTTCTTATCCAATAAATTCTGGACCAGGTGGAGAAAGGAGTATTTGCTGAATCTACAGCAGAGGAGCAAATGGAACAAGGACAGGAGAAATGCTAAAGTGAATGACATTGTCCTGTTGCAAGATGATGGCACACCAAGAAATCAGTGGAAGCTGGTGAAGGTAGTTGAAGTCTTCCAAGGAGCTGACGGAAGAGTCAGAAAACTCAAACTGTTACTTAGTGACACAACACTAGACCGTAAAGGCACACGCTCAAATAAACCAGTTTACTTAGAAAGGTCAATACACAAAACAGTACTTTTGCTTGAGGCTGATTAAGTAGGTTAGCTCTTCAATGTCATTGTTTTGTTTATATTTGAAGGTATATTTGTGTATTTACATCAATGGTTTATAAGGTTCTGTTAACAATGTAATTTATTTATTGTGAATCACACATTGTGTGATGGTGGGAGTGTAAATGCAGCCGGTTTTTGAATTTATTTTGAAAATACGTACTTTTATTTTGACATGGTTAAAAACCGGAAGTAGCGCCTGTAAGCGCCGTAAGCCACTCAAGGTGACCAAAGCGCACATGTAGCGGTAATGTTACCTGCTAGTTTCTTTCTTTATCACTCCATGCTACGTGGTGTTTTCTACAACTGTGTGTGAGTTGAAGGATCATATTTTGTTTGACTGTGAAGATTGCTTCTGGGAAATGACTCTGCCGTTGGTTGAGAAGCAGGCTAAAGTGTTCTACGGTGTTAATAAATATCTGTAAATGGAACCGGAGTCTCGCATTCAATCAATGGGCGGCATAGGAAGATTTCTTCCAGGGTAGTACAGAGGTCCTGCCTGATGAACCAAATTAAGGTGAAGTTAACCCTAAATTATGGGCCTCTCACAAAGATGAGGCAGGTTTAATCCAGGTAAAACCGTATCATGCACTCATGAAAACACACCATCCGATTTTTGTTAAACAATATCCATTGTCGAAAGAGAAGAATGTTGGCATTGCTCCAATTATTGACAATTTATTGTCACAAGGTGTTTTGATCAAAATACATTCACCGTATAACACACCGATTAATCCTGTTTTAAAAAATAAAAAATGCTGGAGGCTGACACAAGATTTACGTGAGATTAATAAATTAGTTATTCCGTTAGCTCCTTTGGTGCCCGATGTAGCTACCATTGTTAATTCTATACCAGCGACTCAGATTTTTTACTGTGATTGATCTTTGTTCTGCTTTTTTCAGTGTCCCTTTGGCCTCAGAGACGCAGACGCTTTTTGCATTTACCTATAGAGGACGTCAATTCACCTGGACCCGTCTTCCTCAGGGTTTTGTTGACTCGTCAGCCGAATTATACTAAGCCTTTTCACCTTTATGTGAAGAACGTGGTGGTACGGCTGCGGGGATCCTAGCCCAGGAACACGGTGACAGATATCACCTGTTGCGTATCTTTCCAAATCTTTAGACAATATAGCACAAGGGTCTCCCTCGTGCTTGCGTGCAGTGGCTGCTGCGGCTCTGATGGTCCGAGATGCTGAGAAAACGGTGCTGTCACATCCTTTGATACTGTACACCTCACACCAGGTAACAGCTATTTTACACAACCTCAACACACAACATATGACAGCACAGCGTAGATCTGGGTATGAAACCACACTCTTGGCAACGGAAAACTTAACTATTAAGCCTCTTCTCAGCCTCATTCAGATGTAGTCACTCTGCGTGATCTGCTAGACGATATTGACTTAGATGGTTTTGATGACGCACATGATTGCCTTAAACACATTGAACAAGAGACCTCTTGTAGGCCCGATCTTTTAGATACAGCCCTGGAAGAGGGGGATTGCTTATATGTAGATGGTTCATGTTCAAAACCCTCTGATGGTGTGTATTTATGTGGATATGCGGTTGTAAGATTACCTGATGTAACAGTTGAAGCTAAATCATTACCATACACATCAGCACAAGCTGCAGAATTGGTCGTACTTACAAGAGCATGTCAGTTGTCTGAAGGTAAAGTAGTGACTATATACACTGATTCTAAGTATGCTTATGGTGTTGTGCATGATTTTGCCGAAACATGGAAGCAAAGAGACTTTAAAACAGCTGATGGAAAGCCCATAGCACATTTTAATCTCATAGGCGACCTTGTAAAAGCTGTTTTGTTATTCGTAGACCTGCAACGCATCCGCAACAGCTATTGGAGCCTTTGATCCTCTGCCTTTAATCTGACAGAGCAGCAGTACTCAGTGGGCAAGTGGGAAGAACTAGCATGCATCTGGGCCTTCAAAAGATGGCACCTGTACCCTTATGGTCACCATTTTACGGACCATAACGACTGGTTACGCTGTTGGCAAAATCAGAAACAGGCCAAACTTCTGAGACTTCATCGCTGACACGACCATTTTTGCCAGTATTACATATTGTCTGCTTTATTATTTATAGTATAGTTTAACCCAGACCGTGACAACATTGTAGATGATTTTTTGTCCCGATACACAGGATGTGGTTACAAATGAAACAGAAACAAGCTGATGCGTAAGCCTCGCTTTTCACCGTCTGTTGCACCTATTATATTACAACTGCAACTGCATTATATTTTGCATGTAGTATTTTCTGCATGTCAAAGCAAAAAGAACAAGATTAACAAATAGGTTCAAACTTTACACATTAGATTTAAAACACTGATATTTGCCTAAAAAGACCAAAATAAACCAGCAACCCTTTACTTTTATTTTACCCCATACTGTAACACACTGGGATAGAGGAGTTTGGCTTTATTCAGCTGAAATTAACGATGCTCCTGGATCTTCTTTGCAGGCCACATGGTGTTGAGACATCCAAGACCACCCTATTTCACCAATGTCATTCTGACCCATTCTGAATCTCCAGTATATGCAAATACTATCAAAAATTACTTGGAAAACAACATGGATGAAATGTAATCTGCAAGTATTTACGCTTATTTACACACAGGGGAAATTTGTGAGAATCTTAAGACCTAGAAATTGATGGACCCAAAGAAAACTAGTAATAGTATTTTTGCTTAAAAAATTTCTTCAGAGAAAAACAGAAAGCATTAATGAAATCATGAGGTTTACAAGGCTCAAGTCATGCTTTAATTTGTTTGTCTAGACTAGTTCCTTCTGATCAGGTTGTTTCTTACTTCAAACAAATCAAATTTAATTTTCACTTTCACTAAGGTACATATCAATACACAGGATGTGGTCACAAATGAAACAGAAACAAGTCAATTGCTTAAGCCTCGCTTTTCACCGTCTGTTGCACCTCTCATATTACAACCGCAACTGCATTATATTTTTCATGTAGTATTTTCTGCATATCCAAGCAAATTGTACAATAATTGTAAATTATCTTTTTTTTTCTAAATTGTCTTTTTTGATAAAATTTAATAAAAACTTTTTTATAACATGGAGCTTTTGCTTATTATCCTTTGTTTGCAGCTGTTTGGCTCGGCTATATTTTTCTATATTAAGCTGTGGAATACTAAAACAAGCTAGAAGGACTTTTTGGTACCTGTTGTTAAATACGTCACTCACTGAGCCACTGCTAAACTTTACAAAACTGTTAATCCCAACTACACTGTAGAATTGATTTAAGCCATTCAAACTACCTGCAGATAAGTACATTAATGGGGGAAAGGTTCTCTTTCCATGAGAGTGAATATCATTGTATACTAATGCAATTCCACAGAAAATTCATAAATCACTTCTGTACAAAGGATGAAAGAAGTGAAAATGTGGATAGAGTAATTAATTTACATTACTTTCAGCTAGAAAAAGATGCAAATTAACAAATAGTTTCTAGGACTTACTATTACACTCCTCCATTGGATTCCTGTAACTTGCCACATTAAAACAATGATGTTCACCTATGAAGTCAAAAACGAACCAGCATCCCTCTACCTTATCCAACTCATATTTCTTTTGTTTACATTATTAAAGATATGATAGATCAACTGATGCAGGACAATCAAACAAAGGACCAGATTTGTTGGTCCCAAAGAGCCACAGTGAGCTGAACGATGCTCAGAATTGGGATAAGTTGCTTGAACCCATTTTATTTGTAGTTTAAGAGAGCCCACATGCCTCCACTAGGTTTTCCAAGATGTCATTAGCGAAACTTTTGAGGAGAGACCCTCTAACAGCATAAAATAAATAAGCTCCACACACTGAGTCACATAACAGCTGAATTTGCATAAGGCTGAAGAATGACAGACCCAGCTGTAAAACAAGGGTACTCAGTACTCAGGAATTGCATTACAGGAAATACACCAGAAGATAAAGTGCTTGTTTTGCTCCTCATGTCAAATTATTAATTAGCCGCAAAGTGACAAGGCCCCTTTGAGGTTACAGGGCAAGTTAGAATTTGACTATGTGGTAAGTCACACTGATTGAGTTGATGCACTTCAAAATGATCACCCGAATCTCCTGCATCCAAAAAAATGCAGCCCAATTTACCCTGTTCCCCCTGGTACATTCTGATTGTCTATAATTATTAGTACCTCTAATTATCAAGCAGAGTTTTTTTTTATTATTATTGACAAATATAATGTACAGTATAATTACCAAGAAAAAACCTTTACATCCTGTTGACTGATTCTGAAACTCAAGTCTGGTTAGCTACAGCCCACACACACACTTTCTCATGCTGCCTACTCATGCGTCTGGGTTCTGGTCTGGCGTCTGAGTATTTAGTCAATCAAGTTGTTGCTCTAAGTGTGTGATCTTTTTTTTTTTTTTTCACTATGCCATTAGGAATGCAGACAAAATTAAAGGGAATTTATTACGTTGAAAACTGAAAATAAAGGAGAAATTAGCTGTAGCAGGACATATATTACTACAGGAGAAAGATCAGATCATTCAAGGACCTTTTGAGGAATTGATCTTGGGTTGATTGCAACTTTGTGCAACAAACTCAATTTCTGCTTTATTCATCCACCGAGTCTGTGAGTATTATTTTGTTAAAGTGTTAATTTGTGTTAATTTGTGTCTGGAATAGTGTTACTGTACACCCAGTGTAGCTTAGCGGTGCCTATGATTTTATATGATGATATATATGTCTGTATGAATATATATAAATACTTTCGTACTTCAGACAATAAGTAAATGATGTAATCGATATTGAATAAATAGTAAATGGTGAAATAAATGTAAAATGTAATGAAATAAATCATCATGACACAGGATGAATAAGGTGGCTGTTATAACCTTTACTGTTCAACTACATTACAACTAATATAAAAATCTTTGTTCTTTGAAAATCACTATGTTACTAGTTGGGATAAGAATTTTTAATACGAACTTTTATATTTATAATAGATTAAGTTTATACTTTTCACAGGTTCTTTTCTACTAGACTTACTAGAACTTTTCAAATAGAAATCTACACATTATGGCTATTAGGTAAGTGACCAGCTGCAAAATGAAGTGTTAGATTTTTTTTTTTAAATACATTTTATAAAATAATACATGTTAAAAATATATTTGATTTTTCAGGCTTTACAAAATAACTTTTTATCGGTTAAAGGCTTTACAGTTGTGAGAAATGTACTGATGTATCTGTAATATATCACACAATGTTTAACAGCACAGAAAAAAATGGAATAATATATAGATAATATGTAATGTAAATGTTCATGAATGTCTATTTGATTTATCAAGGTTCCAAAAGGCATCGGTGGCTGTACATGATGCACTCAATTTGAGTTATTTAATATCCTCACCTGCTGAAGGTCCTCCTAAACAATATCGTCTCCTCACCACCAAATGTAATCTGGATGAAAAAGGCTCAGTGAGAAAATGGGTATTTGGGCCGCGAAAAAACAACATGCATAACAAAATTCTACTGATGGTAGGAGAAACTGGAACAGGCAAAACTACTCTGATCAATGCCATGGTGAATTATATACTTGGGGTGAAGTTTACAGATGAAATTTGGTTTGAGATTACAGAAGAGGGAGAAAAGTCAGATCAGTCAAAAAGTCAAACAAGTGAAATCACTATGTATGAACTCTTTGCTCAAGACAACCCAATCTGTCTTACTGTCATTGACACTCCTGGTTATGGAGACACCCGTGGAACAGATCTGGACAAAAAGATTGCTGAGAATCTGTACAAACTGTTTCACAGTGATTCTGGAGAGAAAGAAATTGATGCAGTATGTCTGGTAGTGAAGGCATCTGAGAATCGACTCTCCAACAGACAGCAATACATCTTTGATGCAGTTTTGTCTTTGTTTGGTAAAGACATAAAGGACAATATTGCCATTTTTGTCACTTATTCAGATGGAATGCCTCCAACAAATGTGATAAATGCCGTTAAGCGAGCAGAGATTCCCTGCAGGAAAGATGAAGAAAATGAACCTGAGTGTTTCTTATTTAACAATCGACAAACTGAGAAAAGGAGCAAAAAGTATAACAGACCTCTTCAGTCAGCTTGGGAACAAACAGTTTAAATTATTTCTTTGACTCACTGAAAATTCAAAACAGAAAAAGTTTGGAGCAAACTAGTGGTGTTCTGTCTGAGTCCAAACAACTTGAAGCTTGTATTGAAAATCTACAATTCCGCATTGACTTTGTGGAAAGCAAAAGTAAAGAACTGGTTCAGATTCAGAAAGCTCTCCAGGAAAACCGAGAAAAGATAAGGAAAAACGGAAACATTACTTTTATAGTCACTGAACATTACAAAGTAAAAGTTCCAATTAAAAATGCTTCATTGAAGGACAGAAAGGCCACCACTTGTTCTGTCTGTGAGGAGAACTGTCATGAGTATGGCTGCTGGTTGGCCCCCAATCCACAGAAGTGTGAAATCATGAAAAATGGCTACTGCACATCATGTACTGGTAAATGTTGCTACAGTAAACATGTGAAAGAGAACAAGAAATATGTTACACACAGCAAATTGGTTACAAAGACATATGAAGCTATTAAACAACAATATGAAAGCAGCAAGAAACAGGAAGGGGAGAATCTAAGCATAGAGAACAGACTGAAATATGAACTGAGAAAAAACGAAAAGGAAAAATCTGACCTGGTGGAAGAAGCTTACCGTTCCATCATGAAACTGTATGAGATTGCTTTAAAGCCAGATTCTGCTTTCATTGTTCAGTGTCTGGACTTCTTGATCCCTCGAGCTGAAGAAATTGGAAAACATGACTATGCTCGGGAACTCGGTGATCTGAGGGAAATGAAACCTGAATCACAGGAAAGAGTTTATTCATTAATTGGGTACTTCAATATGCTAAGTGTTACTGGCAGAAAATGATTTCAGGAGTTTAACACTGACCATGTAGCATCAATGAAGAAACAATTCTGAATCAAAAGTCTTTTTTTTTTTCATGATTAAATGCATTGTTTATTCATCATCCAATATGTAATTCGATGTATGCTATTGTACAAAACAATCTTTTACTTCGTTCTAATTATTTTAAAACTTTTAATAATGATCATTTATAAATAAGGGGTATTTTTTTTTACCTTACAAATAAGTTGTGAAGTGATAATGTTCATGAACAGAGATTTATCCTTTTCTTTTAAATTGACTTAGTTCATTAGCTTACATTGTTAATTTAGTTATCGATAGTGATGTCTATGTAACTAATCTGTTTACCTGACTTTCAATAAATATCTATTTTCTGCAGTTTGCCCGAGTTTGTCTTGTTCGGATACAAACCTACATGTGCTTTTTTTCAAATAACATTAAATCTTCAGCAGTTCATGATACAGCTTAGTAATTACTAAATATTAAATAGGGCATTAATAATAATCATAACCTTTATAATTACAGGACAAATTGAACTTATTTTTTTCAAAAGATAAAAATGTACCAAATGATTTGCTAGATACTAAACTTTCCACATTTTTACACAAAAACATAATTTTATTCTCAGCAACATATTTGTCTTACATTTTTATGGCTTGAACTTAACTTTAGGGGCCTCCCCATCTGCCGCTGACATAAACTTTGTTTAAACAAAGGCCTCCTTTGGGTCCTTGAATTGAACTTGGCTTGAGGGGACTCGTTGTTGACCTTCACTGATGGACATTAAAGGGAACTGTAGCCCTAAACCATTGTAGCTAAATAAATAGTATAAATAGTTTATATTAATTACACACCAAATGCATTTCCATGGTTTTTCAATAACCCGATTAATCTTAGTAATCTCACAGTAATCTATATATTTAGTACAGTCAACCCCCGAGATATGAAACATTGCCACAGCCAACCAACCCCCCCCCCCCCCCCCAAATAAAAAGGAATTCAGGAATATGTTCAAAATCCATGAGCGCTATTCAGATTTCACAACACCGCAAACAGAGGGAGAAGAAGAACACCTGGCAGGCATGCATTGTGGGACCGAGACACGTACGTCTCACTCTTCTCTTCTTCTTACATATAATCCATTTACGAACACTGTATATCTGCTTTTACTGTAGATTGACTCTCAATGTAGTTGTGAGTGACATCTACTGGTGATGATTAAGTAGTGCACTACACCAAACATAAATAATTAATAGATATTTTCTATACTCCATGTGAAAAGAATGAGCTACGATTTTCTAGCGTCGCTTGATGGTGCTTTTAACTTTTAATCTTTTTCATTATTGTGTTTCTGTATAGTCTGCATAAAATATATTATTGTGGTACACAGCAGTCAGTATATTCAAAGAGGTGATTATTGTGTGATTAGAATCAGCACATGGCTGAAGAGGGTTTACCAAGACTATGTATTGACTGTGTTTTTGGTACTTGCATGAAAAAGCCTGGCTTAGTTTCTGCTAAATAGAAAGTCTTCCTCTTTGACACTACAAGCCTGGATCCTGAACTTAGTTGTTTCTCTTACTTGGTATTTTTACTTTTTGAATTGTTTTTATTAAATTTGTAACTACTGATAATAATTGGCCACGACAGCTACTGTTAACATATCCATCATGTTAGGCAAAGCAACGTAAGTAACGTAACAATTTAACAATGCAGTAATGGAACAAAGGAAATTATTTATAATAATTTGTTCTTTTTTAATAAATTCAATTTAATTCATTTTTATCTGTATAACACTTAAAGCAGCTTTACACAGATAATTTGGTGATTAAAATGAATATAAGTGTGAGTTTGTCCCTGATGAGTGAGCCGGTGACAGCTGTGGTGAAGGAAAAACTTCCTGAGATGGCATAAGGAAGAAACCTTGAGAGGAACGACTCAAGATGTAACCCATCCTTTATCTGGGTTGCACCGAATGTCCATTTATTACAGATAAATAATGATGAGGTGCATTGATGATGATCAGAAGCAAACTGTAGTCCTGATTCAGTGTAGGAGACTGTTGACATTAACTACAGTCCAAATCTATCCTCAAAGCTCCCATTCTTACTCCGGAATTTCATGGAAACCCAGGCGGTAGATGTGAAACCATCCCCAGCTGCACAAAGTGGCCTTCAATCGAAGAGAACACTATCCAGAGTCAGGACGAGGCGGGCAGATATGAGTAGAGGGGAAGAAACAGGGGTCAAAAGTAAATGCAACTAATCAAACTGACTACCTTGGTGATTAAAGTAAACTCATAACCACTACTGTGGTGAAAGTGGTATTTTAATATTTTTTATTATACTTTGTCTTATTTGATTAATTATACTCTACCTTCTATTGGTTACCTGGTTCAAGTGAACAGCATTCTGCCAGGTTTAGTACGATATACATGTGCTTATATTACAATGCCTGGTCAAAATAATTTCCTGTTAAAGAATATTTACAAGAATCTACCTTTCTGTTCATAAGACTTTAGGTGGAGCTGTTGTCACACTTTGGGTCTAATAGATAAACTAATCTTGTACAGTAGTTCACTCTTTAAAAAAAAAAAAATTATTAATAAAAAAAAAAAAAAAAAAAAAAAAAAACAGAAATCACAAGGACATAAAATCTTCCCTCACCACATCCATAAACCTACTCCTTGGTCTTCCTCTTTTCCTCCTTCCTGGTGGCTCCATCCTCAGCATTCTCCTACTGATATACCCCATGTTCCTCCTCTGCACATGTCCAAACCATTTCAATCTCACCTCCTTCGCCTTGTCTCCAAAATGTCCTACATGTGCTGTCCCTCTAATAAACTCGTTTCTAATCTTGTCCATCGTCGTCACTCCCAAAGAAAACCTCAACATCTTCAGCTCTGCTACCTCCAGCTCCACCTCCTGTCTTTTACTCAATGCCACTGTCTCTAATCCATACAACATCTCAGGTCTCACCACAGTCCTATAAACTTTCCCTTTCACTCTCACAGATACTCTTCTATCACAAATCACTCCTGCTATCACTCTTCTTCACCCACTCCACCCTGCCTGCACTCTTTTCTTCACTTCTGTAAGAAAAAATGATGAGGACAACGAAGATCGTAATGAAGAAGTTGATAACAGCGTAGCAGTGACAAAATACACGAAGCACTTTGGGTTCATTGAAGTCAGAAAGAACCCAGAGCAAACTCTGCCCAGATATTTTATATTGTTCTTCCCTTTGAAGTATAGACCGGAGTTATCCTTTGAATGTAAATTAGATATAGGACATCTGTGAGGAAACAAAAGGCTGGGGGATACCATTCTCGGGGCGGAGGTCAGTAGGTGGTAATCACCAGTATTCGCACCTTTGCTGGTGCCGGCCCCCCAGCAGGTCAGGAAGGGGTATTGTGTGAATGATAATCACGGTCTCAGATACCTTTTGGTTAGAGATAGTCCTTGGGGCTTGCTGCTTCTCCCAGACTGATTAAATTATGTCTATGATTCTGATTGATACAACTGAAATTCTACATAACTACTTTTGTGAAATGTAAGCCGTTTTGTGGTTGAGCTTATTTTGATATAGCGTAGGGTGGAATCTGGTTTGAGGCAGTCTGTAATTCTTACACTTCTCTAACACACTCTCCATTACTTTGCACTGTTGACCCCAGGTACCTGAACTCCTCCACCTTCTCCACCTCTTCTCCCTGCAACTGCACCCCTCCACTGCCCTCCCTCTCATTCACACACATGTACTCTGTCTTACTCCTACTGACTTTCATTCCCCTTCTCTCCAGCATGTTCCTCCACCTCTCCAGGCTCTTCTCAACCTGCTCACTACTCTCACCACAAATCACAATATCATCCGCAAACATCATAGTCCAGGGAGACTCCTGTCTGACCTCGTCCATCAACCTGTCCATCACTATCGGCGCTTCACAGGTTAACACTAAAAGATTTTACTAGTAAAATAATAAGCAAAGACTCCAAGAATAAAACAGTTTCTGATTAACTTTTATTTGTGCAATTAATGAACAACCTGCTTGGACTGACTCACATTCGATTCGATCCCTCTAAAAAGAGCAGCGTATTAGGACAATTTTATAATCATGTTTGAGTCATGATTATTATTTAGTTTTAGTCGAAGGCTTGTCTGACTGTGAAGAGTCTTCAGAGCTTCTCTCTGGTGGAGAGTCTCTAAAAGAGAAGGGAAGAGAAGCGGTGCTATGAGGAGGCATCCTGATTGTGAGGACTGTGGAGAGTAATGTGGGAGTGATCGTCTCAGGCTTTGTGCTGGATTTCAATTTACAGTTCTTTTTCTGGGAGAGAGGGATAAAAAGGACAAATATTATGGGCGTAACGATATATGAGCATTTATTAATACATTAGGAATGAAAAGTGTGTGTGTGTGTGTGTGTGTATGTACCTTTTTAATCCCGGTTGAATTATTTCGAGTTTCTACATTGTATGGTTCACTTGGACCTGTTAAAAAAAATTTTAAAACGTAATAAACGAATGAACAATTTGGGTAAATAAATGATCAAATCTGCAGCAGTCACATGATCAGGTCCAGAAGTAAAAACAATGTCTACTTATTTGGCTCATACGCTGATTTTATCAGTTTGAAATTTGATCCATGACCCTATATTGCGGGTTTTGCAGACATTTACATTTACGGCATTAATCAGAGTCCTTATTCAGAGCGACTTACGTTTATCTCATTCATTCACCTGAGCAGCTACTGGGTTAAGGGCCTTGCTCAGGGGCAATGAAACAATGACTGCGTGTAAGACTGGAGGAATTAAGTGCGGCAGATGGCGGATTGCAGAAAATGCTACCGATATCCTACATTTATGTTTTAATATAAATGAAAACGTGTTTTGGGATTTATTTTTTTTTGCCATTTAATCTGCTTTTCTATTGAATTATCATTCAAATAAAATCTGTTGCTCAAGGGCGCCCCCTGTTTACTGAAGAATTGTACCAACACATTTGGCACTGGTAATGCTATCTTGCTTGAAAGTGCATCTCGGTTCTACCTTCAGTCGTCGCAATCTGCATGGCCGAGTGTGAAAAAGGATAAGACGCTCTCCGCTTTGGGTTCACGTCCTCATTCTCTGGGGAATCCCTGAAAACCAACATGTCTGGATTAAAGCAAAAGCAGCTGAAATAAAACCCATCGAAACATATTAGTAAATCATGTTTGAGCCCTGAGGCTCTCACCTGTCAGGGTAGCAGCAGCTGTAGGATTTTGGGATGGAAGTTTCAGGTTCTGATGAGAGATTTAAATCCTGCATGAAACAGTAATGGAGATAGATGATGATGAGGATGCTGAGGACCACAGAGAGTAGCAGGTAGATTTGGAGGACCGAAACCTGCACAACAAAGCAACACTGAAAATATGTAGTGTTTGAACCAGGATCGTATACGGTAGATTTGGCAAGGACAGGAAGTGGATACCTCTCTCTGTAGATTGCTGACTTGAAGTGACAGGTTCTCCATCTGTTTCTGCAGAACTTGTATGGACTTGCCATTTTTCTTACACTACAGAAAGAATATTACTACAACACTACAGCAAAATATTCTCTGATTTTAGAGCTGAACTGTTCCATACATTGTGTATCACATACTATATATGGACAAAAGTATTGGAACGCCTGACTTTTCCAGCCATATGTGGTTCTTCTCCAAACTGTTACCACAAATTCGGAGGCACACAATCATATTGGATGTTGTAACAACTTTTCCTTCACTTGAACTTGGAAACCCAAACCTGTTCCAGCATGACAATGCCCCTGTGCACAAAGCCAGCTCCATGCTCTCCTTGGTTTGGAAGATCTCCTGCTATTGAGCTCCAACCCGTTTGATCAAGAACACGAACTCTGCACCCCCAGACCTCCTTACCTCCTCTACATTAGTATCCGACTTTTCTAACACCCTTGTTGCTGAATGAACACAAACGTTTACAAGCACAACATATGGCAGGGAAGGTCAGGTGTCCCAATACTTTTGTCAATATAGTGAAGAAATATTATAGAGCAAAATAACAGAACGATTGAGTTATTCATTGTGCTGACCTGCTCTTCAATGATCCACAAGGTGCTCTGGAGATTGATGATGGCTTTATAGAAAGCCCTCTGCATCTCTTCCATCTGCATTCGATACATGCGAAAATATAATGGGTCTAAAATCTAATCAAATAGAAGATGAGCACCTGCTGTCCTCTGTATTTAGAATATTGTTCTCTTCCAGTAAAAACACAGTACAGGATTCTAAACACTCAAACGTCTGTTATCCGGCAGCTGCTGTTCGATAGGTTGCATGTCGTTTGCTCAGTGTTCTAGCCTGCACCCGATCGAGAGCGGCACACTGTGATGTCACAGAGGTCACTTTTAATTAATGGTAAACTGTGAATCTCCCTCTAGTGGTTAAGCATAGAAATACATACAAACTGAAAACTGTAGTCACCTTTGACTGAGCTATTCCAGGTAACGCCCGCTGAGTGACATCTTCACCTTCAGGGTTTTAATCCGGTTGTTTAGCCTCATGAAGATGGACTTTTGGTTGGCGCCATGGATCGGTGCATCGGTGGAGCCGGGGATTTCAGCATAGAGGTCGGATGAAGATGGCGGACACGAAAAGTTGGGGAGCACCCGCGTTTAGGATGATGAGATCATCACTAGGACTGAGGTCTCTGTTTTGTGGAAAGTGTTCGATTGCGAATGTGATTCCCGAGATTTCGTATTGGTCTTCTTCCTCAGCTGAAGTGGAATGGATAAACGCCTCTGCAGGAGGGACTCTGATTGAAATAACAAGAACGGGAGACAGAAACATGTCCCTCCTTTTTTGCTCTTCAGTCTTGAGCACTGCTGATCCTGGGGAGCCTTCACACTCTCCTGCTCTGCTTTCTGTAGTGTAGACCTGGAGGACTTGTCTAGATCATCTGACTCATCTTCAGGTAGCAAAGTAACAATCTGATCCTCTTTGGTGAGTGTTGTCTGGACAGGCTCTGGAGTCAGCGTCACTGTGGTCTCCGAGAGCGAGGGGGAAATTAAAGAAACTGTCGGACCCCTGTGTCCACCTTCAGTCACTGAGAGAGTTTCAATGACCTTTATTGACTCAAGCTGGTCCACTGCCACAGTCTCCATACTGAATTATATAAAAGGAAAGAAAAAATAAAGGAAGAGTTTAACCAAGACACAAGTCTCAAGAACAAACTGAAGGGAAGGAGTCTGTTGCATGCTTCTAACTGCACCTCATGTCCTGCTTACCAAAGACTCTAATAAGCAATGCAAATCTGGGTCGTAATATTGGCTATAAAATCTACAAGTATTTATTAAATCAGTTGCGAATTAAACAACTTACTCGGACTTGGATGGAGTTCCTGATGTCTCGGTCAAATTTAAATGCAGGGAGAAAGAATTGCCTGTTGAACACAGTGTAAACTTATTTCCATTTCTTCTCAAATTGTTCATTCGAGGTCAACTGATTAATCGGTTTTGACGATCAATGGTCGATTGCTGGAACTATCCGCAAAAACATACCAATAGTTTTTCCGGCTTCCGGTCTGCTGTCGGTACGAGAGCGGCCTCTAGTGGCAAATCACTGAAGCTTTAATTAATTTCCTAAAGATATGATCTACTCAACTTGTTACAACCCGCAGTAATTTTGCGGATTGTATTGCATTGTATGGGATGTGGGGTTTATGTGAGCAGGTACCATCCCGAGACTCTTGTCCAGACATTTTCTGCACTCCAGTTAACTGAAGCCGCACCCACCTCCCGTGGATGACGTTCCAGATCCGACCCCATAAAGTCGGTTCAGAAGCTAGATTTAGGAGCTCACAAGGCCGACGCTTGCTTTGTTCATTTTGCTATTCAGTTCCGCCCGTTCCGAATTCAAATTTGCCCTGTCCCGATTTGAAGTTTACTATAGGATTGTAAATACTCACTGTATTATACGGTTGTAAATATATGCACATATGTGTGTTGCTTTGTTTACCGGTAGTAGGGGTGCGGTTACCATTTCTGTTTGGTGTGGGTTTATTCCCTGTTTTTGGTGAGGCTGCTCGAACGCCGGCATTCACCGCTGGATCTAAATCCGAACTCCATTTCCGTATTGGATTACTCATTGCCGGTGGCTTTACTCACAGTTTGATATTACTTTGGACATTTGCGCTCTTGGTGGATTACTCGTCTCGAGCGGATATCTTTGGTTGGTTTTCTCCTCGGCTTGAGTGTTTTGTTTTGTACTGTTTGAATTAAAGACAATGATAGGACTATATCTGCTTCCGCGTCAGCAGCCTGAGAGTACCAAACAGTTTTGCTTATTTCAGCATATTTTAAAATGTCTTCATTCCTTCCAATCTTTATTTATTCACTTCCTTGATATGTGGAATAGTCTGGATCTTCTCCTTTTGAGAAAAATTCTTGAAGCTGAACATAAAAAGCTAAAGAATCCATAGTTTTAGCCGCTAGCTACTTCCTGGTTATTCTTTAGCGTTTTCATGCATGCACAGAACAAATCTTATTTCCGGTACTAAGTGAGCAGCCACAGTGACACTGCGCTAACTCTAGTTTCTTTTTAAAAACCTTGGCATTGTTTTGTATGTTTTCCAGTATAAATCCCTTTAGCCTTCAGCGCTGTGCCCCTGCGGCCGATATCCCATTGTTCTCAGGTGTTAATGTTTAACAATAGAATAAATAAAAAGGGACAAGATTAACCATGACTAACTATACATCATTCTAATGGAGATTGCATGAAGCAGCAATGAGGGAAATATTATTGGTGGCGGAGTGACGACGGAGACTTGGAGATCTGCATGGGGATGGAAAAATCTGAGCTGTTTTACGTCTGTGAGTTACAATATATATCTCCCTTTACAGTTTTATATGATGTTATACGTTTTATTGTTTGTTTTTTCTAGAAAAATGATTGAAAGGCATGTGTGTGTGTGTTGTTGGGATTCGAATAGCAGGACATCAATATGAATGTCCATGACTGTAAAACAATAGCTTGTTGCTGCTTCATGCAATCTCCAATAAAACAGATTTGACTGTCTATTCTTTTTTTTTTGGTTTTCTTTTTTTCTTTGTAAACAAAAACCTCCAGGTGCATCACAGTGCACGTGCTCCTCTCTTTGACCACTAAGAGTTTTTAAAGAGTAATAAAACTAAAACTCACCCATGTGGGGAATAAAATCCTCCCATATATTGTTAGAATCCTGCACTCATTGGCTACATTTTCCATCAATCATGTTGTTTCCACAATGCTACTGGCTGGAAATAAAAGGTTTGAAATAAAGGTGGTGCAGAACAGAAAGTCACCACACCTGCAGAGAGAGTGGATGCTCAAACCCGAGATTCCGCCTCTTTTACTTTTTTTTGTGTATGGTCTCATTTTCTTTTTTAAACCAAGATGGCGGTTTTTACGCGAAAGTTATTCCGAAACATTTATAATTTATAAACCCCCGATATACTGTGATGTAAACAAAGATTTACCATCTAAATTACAACACTATTGTTTGGTTGGAGCAAAAATGCTTTACAGCATGTTGTTCAGTGGAGCCTCATATTTCCTAATAATCTGGGATTAGCAGCAGTGGATGTGTTTGTGACTCTGAAAACAGTGATCTGAAATCGCCGCTTGAGGTTTAGAGCTCTGGAATGATCATGGTTACTCTTCTCCCTTTATATTTAGTCTATTGCTAAACATTAACACCTGAGAACAATGGAATATCGGTCACGTGAGCGCGGCGCTGAAAGCTAAGAGGCTAAGGGCCTTGCTCAGGGGCCCAAGAATGGCAGCTTGGTGTGGCTGGGACTTGAACTTATTCCCTTCAGCTCTAAAGTCCAATGCCTTAAACATTAAGGAAAATGATCAAACACCAGGCTGATCTAAAGTCCTGAAGTGCTCCCCGAGTGTTTGATTCCTCCTAAACCACAGCAATTAGAAAATAACATTTTTATAATAAATGTATTGAGGTAATATACATTATTCTTTCTTGCTTTGTTTTTTGTCCATTTGCAGTTATGTTTAATTTTGTTGAACGTCTGCAAAATAAAAATTCCTACCTGATTCTATGTTCAAAATGTATTTATTTTTTTACACAAAGGAACAAATTATAAATTCTTTGTGCACCCGGTTTCATTGTTTAGAATGTTTCCTAAGATTATTATTTGGTTATATCGAGGTAATTAATTCCTTATATTCATGAAACCATTCCAACAAAAGGACGGCTGCACCATCAACAGGAAGTCAGCAAGTCTATGTTGCCTTCTATCCTTTGATCTCATGTAAAACATATGCAGAAAATGCTACCAGTATGCTACAGTTTAAGAATAAAGCTGATTTTATTTTTTAATCTATTTAATCTGCTTTTCTTTTGAATAAAATCCATTGCTCAAGGGCGCCCCCTGTTCACTGAAGAATTGCACCAACACATTCGGCACTGGTAATGCTATCTTGCTTGAAAGTGCGTCTCGGTTCTACCTTCAGTCGTCACAATCTGCATGGCCGAGTGTGAAAAAGGATAAGACGCTCTCCGCTTTGGGTTCACGTCCTCATTCTCAGGGGAATCCCTGAAAACCAACATGTCTGGATTAAAGCAAAAGCAGACGAAATAAAACCCATCGAAACAAATTAGTAAATCATGATTGAGTCCCGAGGCTCTCACCTGTCAGGGTAGCAGCAGCTGTAGGATTTTGGGATGGAAGTTTCAGGTTCTGATGAGAGATTTGAATCCGTCATGCGACAGTAATAGAGATGGATGATGACGATGAGCATGATGAAAATGCTGAGGATGCTGAGGACCACAGAGAGTAGTACGTAGTTTTGGAGGACCGAAACCTGCACAACAAAGCAGCACTGAAAATATTTAGTGTTCAAACCAGGAACATATACAGTACATTTGGCAAGGACAGAAAGATTGCTGACTTGCAGTGACAGGTTCTCCATCTGTTTCTGCAGAACTTGTATGGACTCGGCATTTTTCTTACACTACAGAAAGAAAAGAAAAGATCAGATTCACAATATTCAAGGTCAAGCTCAATCTTATCAGCAAAATGACCTCAGATTTGAGAGCTGAACTGTTCCATACATTGTGTATCACATACTCTATATCAGGGGTCACCAACCTTTTTGACACCAAGAGTTACTTCTTGGGTACCAACTAATGTGAAGGGCTACCAGTTTAATACACACTTCTGAAATAACAAATTTGCTCAATTTACCTTTAATTATGTAAGGTCCCCTGGTGGTCTAGTGGTTAGGATGCAGCGCTCTCACCGCTGCGACCCGGGTTCGATTCCCGGTCAGGGAACCATCCCCAGCCACTCTCAGTGCCGGTCCCAAGCCTGGATAAATTGGGGAGGGTTGCGTTAGGAAGGGCATCCAGCGTAAAACATGTGCCAAATTAAACATGCGGAGGATCCGCTGTGGCGACCCCTAACGGGAGAAGCCGAAAGAAAGTTTTTTACCTTTAATTATGTTATTATTAATAATTAATGATATTCATCTACATCAGGGCCAAACTCAACTGCACAGGGGCCAAAACTCAAAGCACACTTTAGGTCGCGGGCCGAACAGGATAAACATTTATTAAACACACTAAAACAATGTTTTTTAAACATAAATATGAATAAAAACAGACAGGAATATTATTCCAGAATAAATAAACTTACACTTTAAATAACTTAAAATATTTTGCTCTCCATAAAAATATCTCCAGTCAAACACCAGACGTCTCACAGCTTCATCATGCAGCTCTTCAGAAACTCTCCCTCAGTAAATAACCGGCTGATGTGACTCTGATTTCTCCTCTGTTTTCACACCAGCTTCACTTTGTGATTTTGCTCTGGTAAAAAATGTCTGCTGAAATGTCAGATTCTTCTTTAACTCTTCTCCTTTCTGGATCTTCTGCTCTGCATTCGGGTTTTTTCAGCTTCTCCTGATGTTTTGTCTCGTAGTTCAGTCTCAGATTCACTTTCTTAATTACAGCCACATTCACTTCACTAATAAGACACACTTGTTTACCGGCAGTGTCAGTAAACACATACCGTATTTTCCGAACTATAAGCCGCTACTTTTTTCCCACGCCTTGAACCACGCAGCTTAAACAATGAAGCGGCTAATTTATGGATTTTTCCTGGGTTTTTCCCGGTTTCACAAGTTTCAAGCCAAAAAACTGACCACCATAACATTAGACCAATGAAATTGCTGAATGGGTTCAGATGAACCAATGAAACTCTTTATATTAAATCAGATGCGCTCCCACTGAATTGGGCCGCGCCACATCATAAATATGGATGATGTTCCTCTGATGTTTGACCTGCCGCTCACTCGGACTGTCTACAGGAGAAAAACTCTTGAGAAAAATTGTTGTGAAAGGAAGGAGGAAGACAGTGAACAAGGACTTTCTTGATAGGCTACTGTTCAGATAGAAGACGTTGTAACGCGTTGAGTCAGGGTCAGGGATAGCGCGCTAACTCCAGTTGCAACAGAAACCATATAAGCACAGACAGGTTTCCAAAACTTGTGTTTTTTTTTATTTTTCTTGGCAACAGCGTTACGGGGTTTGTCAAAGAAACTTAAAAATGAGCATCAGAAAATAATAGGGACATAATCCTCAGTCTTGCACACATGCAGTAATAGTGGTAAAATGCGGCGGCAGGCTATTCCCAAAATGCCGCTCTGCTCTTAAAGGAGCCACAACATATTTTACCCGTTACACCGTGTAGCAGACACTCTCTTTCGTTAAAGCCTGTGTAAAGTTAATTAGTTTCAATGTAGACATTGAAACTAATGCAGCTTATAGACAGGTGCGGTTTATTTATGTTCAAAATATTTGTAAAATTCAGTGGGTAAAGTTTATATTTGGGTGCGCTTAATAGTCCGGAAATTACGGTACTCAGAATCCCATCTGTTTTAAAAGGCTCTGTTTTCAGAATCAACTTTTCTCTTCGCCACTGTGAGGCGCTGTTTCACAAAAACTTTACAATAGGGTTAAATACATCAATAGAAGCTCGACCTGATTGACGCTGGAATGTTCTCAGGTAGTCTAGCGTTCGGTAAGGCAGCTGAAGCACTGCATTATGGGATCTGAAGTTTGTGTTATCAGCGCTTCATATCGCCGGAACATTAATAACAATAATAATAGATCTTGATAAAATCATCTCGCGGGCGGGATATTATTGTACGTCGGGCCGGATTTGACACCCCTGATCTATGTGAAGACACTAATCATGTTATTGATTTCTCACAATAATTATCAACAATGATTTAACAAGGTAGGAAACAGCTATTTTTAGAAAAGGACCACAGGCGAGTCATGTGGTCCTTGCGGACGACCTGGCACTATATGGTGACCCCTGCTCTATATGGAGAAAAGTATTGGAACGCCTGACTTTTCCAGCCATATGTGGTTCTTCTCCAAACTGTTACCACAAATTTGGAAGTACACAATCGTATTGGATGCTGTAAACCCAACCTGTTCCAGCATGACAATGCCCCTGTACACAAAGCCAGCTCCATGCTCTCAATGGTTTGGAAGATCTCCTGCTATTGAGCTCCAACCCTATCGAACACAAACTCTGCACCCCCAGCCCTTCTCACCTCCTCTACATTAGTATCCGACTTTTCTAACACCCTTGTGGCTGAATGAACACAAACGTCCACAAGCACAACATATGGCAGGGAAGGTCAGGTGTCCCAATACTTTTGTCAATATAGTGAAGAAATATTATAGAGCAAAATAACAGAACGATTGAGTTATTCATTGTGCTGACCTGCTCTTCAATGATCCACAAGGTGCTCTGGAGATTGATGATGGCTTTATAGAAAGCCCTCTGCATCTCCTCCATCTGCATTCGATATCTGTTAAAAGAAAGTGGGTGTAAAATCAAATCAAATAGAAGATGAGCACCTGCTGTCCTCTGTATTTGGAATATCGTTCTCTTTCAGTACGTCATAATCAGCGATTGGGCCGGGGTTGGAAATATCAAAGAACAACTGTGTAAGAAGAATCTAGTAAAAACACAGTACAGGATTCTGAACACTCAAACTTCACTGGGTTTAGGGATTTGATTGTGTGTGGAGATTATTGCTGTCATCTGCTAGATAGGTTGCATGATGTCGTATTTCGGCTGCTGCTCAGTGTTCTGGCCTGTTAAGCTCACAATCAAGACCGGCGCACTGTGATGTCACAGAGGTCACTTATAATGAATGGTAAACTGTGAATCTCCCTCTACTGGTGAAGCATGGAAATACAACCGAATGGGGGCGCCACATCGGATCATCTGTCTCCATTCTACTCTGTCCTTCACATCTGCCTCTTTCAAACCAGTTACCTGCAGGTCTTCCTTTACCACATTAATGAACCTCCTCTTTGGGCTTCCTTTTTTCCTCCTTTCTGGTGGCTCCATCCTCATCATTCTTCTACCGATATACCCCATGTCCCTCCTCTGCACATGTGCAATACATCTCAATCGGGCCTCTCTCACTTTGTCCCCAAAACGTCCTTCATGTACTGTCCCTCTAATAAACTCGTTTCTAATCCTGTCCATCCTCATCACTCCCAACGAAAACCTCAGCATCTTCAGCTCTGCTACCTCCAGCTCCACCTTCTTTCTTTTACTCAGTGCCACCGTTTTTAAACCGTACAACATCTCAGGTCTCACCACAGTCCTATAAACTTTCCCTGTCACTCTCACAGATACTCTTCTATCACAAATCACTCCTGCTATCAATCTTCTCCACCCACTCCACCCTGCCTGCACTCTTTTCTTCACTTTTCTAACACACGTGTCATTACTTTGCACTGTTGACCCCAGGTGCCTTAACTCCTCCACCTTCTCCACCAATTCTCCCTGCAACCGCAACAACCCACTGCCCTCCCTCTCTTTCACTCACATGTACTCTGTCTTACTCTTACTGACTTTCATTCCCCTTCTCTCCGCTCTTCTTCCTGCTTCCTACTCTCACCACAAATAACAATATCATCAGCAAACATCATAGTCCACGGAGACTCCTGTCTGACTACGTCCGTCAACCTGTTTATCGCCACTGAAAACAGAAAAGGGCTCAGAGCCGATCCTTGATGCAGTCTAACCTCCACCTAAAAAAAGCCTGTCGTTCCTACTGCACACTTCAGTGCTGTCACACTGTCGTCATACATGTCCTGCACCACCCTCACATACTTTTATGACACACCTGACTTCCACATACAATACCACAACTCCTCTCTCCACCCTGTCATACACTTTCTCTAAATCCGCAAACACACAATGCAACTTCTTCTGATCTTCTCTATACTTCTGCATCAACATTCTCAAAGCAATGCGTCTGTGGTGCTCTTCCTTGGCATGAAACCATACTGTTGCTCACAGATGGTCACCTCTTCACTCAGCCTGGCTTCCACTACTCTTTTCCATAACTTCATGGTGTAACTGATCAACTTTATTGCCCTGTAGTAACTGCAGGTGTGCACATCTTCCTTTATTCTCAAAGACCGGCACCAGCAATCTCCTTCTCCATTCTTCAGGCATCCTCTTAACTTCCAAATTCCTGTTTAACAATCTGGTTAAAAACTCCACTGCATCTTCTTGCTTCTACCTCTATGTCATCCAGTCCTACCGACTTTCCCCTCTTCATCCTCTTAATCGCTGCTTTCTTTTGTTCCTTGCTAATCCTATCCCTTTCCTGCTTCACCACCTCATCCAACCTTCTCTCTTATTTTCCAACAAACTGAAAACTGTAGTCACCTTTGACTGAGCTGTTCCAGGTAACAACCGCTGAGTGACATCTTCACCTTCAGGACTTTGATCCGGTTATTTAGCCTCATGAAGATGGACTTCTGATTGGAGGCATGGATTGGTACATCGGTGGAGCCGGGGATTTCAGCATAGAATTCGGAAGAAGATGGCGGACATGAAGAGGTGGGGAGCACTTGCGTGACTGAGGTCTCTGTTTTGTGGAAAGTGTTGGTTTGAGAATGTGATTCTCGAGATTTAGTATTGGTCTTGTACCTCGGCTGAATTGGAATGGGAAAACGCCTCTGCAGGAGGGACTTTGATTGAAATAACACAAGCACTGGAGTCAGGAACATGTCCTCCCATTTTCTCCTTCAATCTTTAGCACTGCTGATCCTGGGGAGCCTTCACACTGTCCTGCTCTGCTTTCTGTAGTGTAGACCTGGAGAACTTGTCTTAAACATCTGACTCATCTTCAGGTAGCAAAGTAACAATCTGATCCTCTTTGGTGAGTGTTGTCTGGACAGGCTCTGGAGTCAGCTGTGCTGTGGTCTCCGAGAGTAAGGGGGAAAATTAAGGAACTGTCGGACCCCCGTGTCCACCTTCAGTCATTAAGAGAGTTTCAATGACCTTTATTGACTTAACCTGGTCCACTGCCACAGTCTCCATACTGAATTATATAAAAGGAAAAAAAATACAAAAGGAGTTTAACCAAGACACAAGTCTCAAGAACAAACTGAAGAGAAGTGGCCTGTTGCATGCTTCTAACTGCACCTCATGTCCTCCTTACCAAAGACTCTAATAAGCAATGCAAATGCCAATCTGTGTCGCAAAATTGGCTATAAAATCTACAAGTATTTTCGTAATCAGTTGCAAATTAAACAACTTACACAGACTTGGATGGAGTTCCTGATGTCTCGGTCAAATTTAAATGCAGGGAGAAAGAATTGCCTGTTGAATACAGTGTAAACTTATTTCCATTTCTTCTCAAATTGTTCATTGTGTGAGTTGTAAATTCAAAGTCGAGGTCGACCGATTAATCGCTTTTGACGATCAATAGTCGATTGCTGGAACTATCTGCAAAAACCATACCAATAGTTTTTCCAGCTTCCGGTCTGCTGTCGTTACGAAAGCGGCCTCTAGAGGCAAATCACTGACACTGCATGGTGTTTGTTTTTACAGGTGAGACTGTGTGCTGCACAGAGAGTGCAATGTATTACTTATAATTTATTAATTATGTAATGATAATAATTATTTAAAATATTCATATTTATTTCATCAAATTGGAATGATTGGAATGTTTGTTTTAGTTTTTTTTATCCAGTATCCATTTTAAAAACGGATTAAAAAAATCCATTTAATGGTTGATTAATCAGCATGATATTGTAGGTAAAAACCACTATCGGCCGACCTCTAATTTAAAGTTTTAAACTTTATATGCATAGAGCTGGATATTGCAGGGTTTTTTCAACCAAGTCGAGCCACACTTGATTCCACTTGTGTCACTGAACAACTCAACAACTTTGAGGATAGATTTGGACTGTAATTAATTAACAGTCTGCTACAATGTGCTCAGGACCACGGTTCGCATGAACGGAATGGACATCTGGTGCGGGGTTCCCTTTCGAGTTTGGTCCATTAGGACATCTCAGGTAGTTTTTCCTCATCACAGTCACCACTGTCTCGCTCATTAAGGACAAACTTACAGTTATAGTATACAATAGTATCTACTACACTATCAATTTCATTGCACATACGCTTCCATTATTTTTTTTTTACAGCCACCGCAAACCTCAGCAGAAAGACTTACCACCCCCTAGTGGACATCATTGTTCATTTTGTATCTGTAGGATTGCGTGTGTATAGAATTAGCTCCATTCTGAGGTCGGTATTCTGGATTTGCACCAAGCACATAAGCAGCAACAGGTTTTAAAGAAGAATGAAAAGAATAAAAAAGCAGTGGAAATAAAAGTTCTAGATAAAAACGAATCAGCTATTCGAAATTCTCACTATCGTCCTCATCCTGGTAGTTCACTGTTTCAGAGAGCTTCGAATTCAACTCCTCTACCATGCATGTGCCAAAAACCCTTAACACACAAAACAGTGAAAGACACACACTTTAATGCTGTATATATACACTATATCGACAAGTTTGTGGACACCTGACCATGTTTTTTTTTTTTTTTTTAAACATGGGGTGGGGTGCAGTCAGCATTCACAGGTGTTTAATAGGGCCCTCTATAGCAGGAGATCTTCCACTTCAAACCATGGAAAGTAGCTCTTCATGGAGCTGGCTTTGTGCACAGGGACATCGTCATGCTGGAACAGGTTTGAGTCTCCTAGTTCAAGTGAAGGGAACATTTCATGCCACGGCATCCAAAGACGTCCGATGCACGTGTGTTAACATTTTGGGAAAGAACCACATATGGCTGGAAATGTCAGGTGTCCACAACCTGTCTATTTGGGGTGTAACAGTAAAATTCATACTGAACCTTTTTGTTAAAGAGGCATAGTTCAAATCTGATTTTAAACCAAAGGTTCAAACTGAACCGTGACTTTTGAGGTACCGTTACACCTTTAGTGTCTATGCATGTTGTACATCCAATTTTACCTGAGCAGGCTAATAGGACAAAAGTGCTCAGCGCCAAAGTGTGACAACAGCTCCACCTGCAGTTGGCATGACAAGAGACGAATCAGGGACATATGGGGTTAATGGGATTTGACCTGATCCCTATCTGGTTGTTTGGCATTTAGCTTGTACACCCTGCTCACATACCTTGACATATTTGGCATATAAATGCTCATCCAGGGGAAAACTCTGGACTGTGCGCTCCTCCCGAGCATGAAAGGACCCAAGCTTGGCCCATTTTTTAGTTGGATATCTGTGGACAAACCAGAATGTTCATTTGCACCCATTTTCAGAAGACAAAAAGGCAATTAAAGTGCAGCTGTATGCGTATAATGTTAATGTGTAATAAATGGACCGGTGTGGCTGATCAGCGAGAGCCAAAAGCAAAACTGTGGATTAATAACAAACTTATTATGCAACTGAGAAACGCCAGCATTGGCAGCAGCACCATTACCAATCCAATCAGCCTCTTCGTCAACAGGGTGCAAATCCATTTTTTTTTGTTTATGTGACTCAGAAAAACGTTGCATTTTCACTATTCGTGCATGTAAATGTTTACATTTCGCAAAGAAACTCCCACTAGATCAATCAACACCTTCTGACCAATCAAAATCAAATATGTAATGCATATTAATGGAGGAAATATGAAAAAATTAAATACTCTAATGAACTGAAAGACATCAATTTCATTAACTACTGCAGTAGTGTAATTTTTTTCCACTCTAATGAATGCATTTCAATTCTATTCCCAGTAGGATGATGATGATTACAAGTGACAATATAGAAAATTAATAATGACTTTTATGTCAGAAAACGTCAAAGACTCACACACACGCTCACACACGCTCACACACGCGCGCACACACGCGCGCACACACGCGCACACACGCGCACTCACACGCACACGCACACTCACACTCACACGCACACTCACACGCACTCACACACACACACTCACACACAAACACACTCACACACACACTCACACACACACATAAACACACACACACTCACACACACACACACACTCAGATTCAGATCCGACTTCTGGTTCTCTGTAACACGTACCTTTTCTTTCAGGATGCTGGAGGCGTTGGTTCCCTGATTCGTCCGACCTAAACTCGGCTTAGTGCTCTTTCCAGTTCCAGCAGTGCTGCCGTTCTCCAAAACCATGGGAAGACTGTAATAACACATGGGGTGAGAAATCAGAACACAAAAGTCATTGTTATGTGCCAATAAAAAAACAGAAAAATCTCTAACAGACACGTTATCTACATTCCACCCGTCTTGCTTTTCCATGCCTCCGTCACACGAAGGCGTCACCTTAACAATTGTATTGTTGACTATTTGTCCAGTAAAAAACAGAAAAATTAAGAATATTCATGTCTCTATATTTACAGTAATGGCACTGGGCAGAAACCCTGATCCAGAGCGACTTACAATTATCTCATTAATGAGAAAACCACTCCAGACGGTTAGGGGTCTTGTTCAAGTGCCCACTCTGTTTGAGCTCGGATTGAACTCGACCTTCTGATCTACCACCTACATACACACCATAAACATCTCATCATAAACTTCACCAGAAACTGCGCTCCTGACGTGATAAAAGCAGGAAAAATGGGAAATCAAAAGTGAATCGTGAATCGTGTTCACCCGTGTCCTGATAGACACACATGTACCAGACACTGCTAAAGTCCACGTTCCACACACACCATATTCCATATACCCTTAATGCCGACTGGGGTTGCAAAACTCCAGGAATTTTAAAGACTGGAAACTTTCCATAGGAATTAACGGAAATATACAGAAATTAATACGAATTTACGAAATTACAATATAAGAAATTACAAATTTGAGGAACTAAATGCAGTCGTAAAAAAAATCTCGGAGAAAAATTTTGGTAAAACAACCAGACACACAGCACACACTTACAGCAGGGATACTGAGGTCATACCCCATAGATGCACTGTGCATTTCTCCAGAACAC
This sequence comes from Silurus aristotelis, assembly GCF_946808225.1. Classification (NCBI taxonomy): domain Eukaryota; kingdom Metazoa; phylum Chordata; class Actinopteri; order Siluriformes; family Siluridae; genus Silurus; species Silurus aristotelis. The sequence goes on from NC_139578.1 coordinate 30,071,178, forward strand.
AACACACATCATTTCTTCAGTCCTGAAGATCAAAACATGTCCATCTGCATAAATATTCATGTTAATTACATATGTTTATGTTTAAACCTCAGTGTGCAAAAATGTCATCTTTTAAATCTGTATTAGTTTAAATGCATGACTGCTTCTGTCATGGTTTCCTTCCTCCTCCAGTTATCTTGATGAATCTCTGCTTGGTTCAGGAAGGAAATCTCACAAAGGACATCTCCAGATGTCTCAAACTACATTCTGACAGTGACTAGTGATCTACTGGATCATATGAGCAGAGAATCAGAAGATCAGTTCTGCTCTCCAAACCCAGTGTTGGACTGCAATCACTATAAAGCACATATCAAGCAGGGGAAAGTATTCAAGCTTCCACTGGAAACTACTGAGACCCTAAATATCCTGAATAATATAAAGTGATCTAATCTACTGGTGTGGATCCACAGCTCCAGAGTCTCCAGTCACACCATTAGATCACATGCTACTACCAATAGCAGTGTTAGCAGGTGGCACAGAGGGAAGTGGTTTCTCAGTTCAGACTGTAAACTCCATTCTATTTCCATGATGTGAAAGAATGAAATAAACGAGAGGGATGTTGAATTGTTCTCACCACAACAGGAGCAGGACGCTGATCCACCACAGTGCCGCCTTCAGCCTCTTCATCCTCGGCCAAAAGCGCACAGCAACATTGTTACGCGTCTCCGGAAAGAAGGAGGGAAATAGTTTTTCTTTCTGCTGGCAGACTGTAAATGTTCGTGGCGGGAGCAGTCAGAATGAGCACCGAGGAGCTGTAGATATGTGACGGTGTGTTTACGTGGACCAGAGGAGAAAAGAGAACTGCCTGTCTACGGGCTCTCAGCCAATCAGGAGAGAGCAGAGGCGGGGCTTAAGCGTTTCTGAACGCGCCTATCTATCTATCTATCTATCTATCTATCTATCTATCTATCTATCTATCTATCTATCTATCTATCTATCTATCTATCTATCTATCTATCTGTTGGTCAGACAGTCTATCTATCTATCTATCTATCTATCTATCTATCTATCTATCTATCTATCTATCTATCTATCTATCTATCTATCTATCTATCTATCTATCTGTTGGTAAGACAGTCTATCTATCTATCTATCTATCTATCTATCTGTCTGTCTGTCTGTCTGTCTGTCTGTCTGTCTGTCTGTCTGTCTGTCTGTCTGTCTGTCTTTTGGTCTGTCTGTATGTCTGTCTGTTTGTCTATCTATCTATCTATCTATCTATCTATCTATCTATCTATCTATCTATCTATCTATCTATCTATCTATCTATCTATCTATCTATCTATCTAGTCAAGTTTATTTCTATTGCGCTTTTTTACAACAGACATTGTCTCAAAGAAGCTTTACAGAAATCAATAGTGAAGATGAATGGTGTGTATTTATCCCTGATGAGCAGCCGTGGTGACTGTGGCAAGGAAAAACTCCCTTAGATGTTATAAGGAAGAAACCTTGAGAGGATCCAGACTCAAAAGGGGAACCCATCCTCATTTGGGTGACATCAAGAGTGTGATTATAGTCTTTAAACAATACAGAACACTGGAGAGTGAGAACTAACATGAGTACTGGAGTATAAGATTATAAGTAAATGTTCTTTCTACAGTCTTATACAGTCTTTATGGTTATAAAACTAGGAGCTACTGAGCAACTCATAAAATAGCTCAACATTTGCGATCCTCATAAATCCAGCACCAGCTTCTCCATGCCAGAGCCTTTAAACACTCAAAGAGGTCCAGTGTCCAAACTCCACATGAAGTGGGATCCAGTTGGCGCTGGTACGTCTCTAGATGGTTTGAGATGTTTGTGGGCATCTACTTCTTTAAAGGTCCACAGTCTTTATGAGGTGGGACGTGACTGGAGCTGGAGCAACCTCAGGATGCCTCGGGATGGAGAGAGAAAGAGAAGCAGTGGAGAGGAATTAGCGTAGCTGCTGTTTATGATATTAACAGCACAAGTTGATAATGTGCATGTGATCAGATGTTCTGGAGCACAAGGTTATGATGTGATGTGTGTTATGTGTAGGCTTTGCTAAAAAGATGTTTTTAATCTGCACTTAAACTAGAAGAGTGTGTCTGAGCCCCGAACACTGTCAGGAAGACTATTCCAGAGTTGGGGAGCTAAATGTGAGAATGATCTACCACCTTTAGTGGACTTTGCTATTCTAGGAACTACTAGAAGTCCAGGGTTTTGAGATCTCAGGGAGCGTGACGGATTGTAGCGTGTTAGAAGACTGGAGAGATACATGGGAGAAAAACCATTCAGTGTTTTGTAGGTAAGTAGCAGTAGTTTGTAGTGGATTTGAAACTTAACAGGTAGCCAGTGTAGAAATGAGAAGATTGGGGTTATATGGTTATATTTTCTCGACCTTGTGACTGAAATGAGAATTAATATTCAGTCATTTATATTTCAGATTATTACTAATAGTAGTAGTAATAGTTTTTTTTTTTTTTAGAATCACACCTCAAACCAGAGCTACAACCCCTACAGCTGCAAGACAGCATTTCCATTATTTATTATTACTATTATTATTATTATTATTATTATTATTATTATTATTATTATTATTATTATTGTTGTTATTACTATTATATTACTGTCTGTTACACCAGTACGTTTTTAATAGTGTCACAGCTAAAAAAATAAAACATATATTTGCCATTTTTGTTTTTTGAGCATTCTTCATCCAAATAATGCCTACAATCCACTTTTTTATTTTTTGATGCATACATGCATTTATAGTTGGAATATATCAGTGGAGGGCCATGCATTTGGTACCTGAGCCTTCAGTGAGGACGTACCCGACTTAATCCACCTCTTAGTCCACCACTATCACGTCACAATTATAGAAACCATCAATACAATACAAAAACGTAATCTAACAACACATGGCATTACAGAGAGAGAGACATTTCACATATGGAGGGTGAAAACCATTTTAATAAAGAAAGAAACCCAGTTAAGACTCCAAACCTCTACACTACAACCACAACTGAGCACCTACAACATCTGGAGCTGTTCAGAATCAATATTTGTCTAATAACATGACAAACAAAAAAATGTAAATAAAATACAATATACTCACCAGAAATGCAGACTCATAATGTGCAGCGCCCCTCAGAGGCTGTAATCCAGTGGTACCGCTTGTATTCACTGGTCTGGAATTGGAGAACAAAACCCTTTCCCGGGCTGAGACAAGCTAGGGTTGGCCGACCTCCTCACCATGTCTAACTTTTCTTGAAAATGGATTCTTAATAATGTCCGTGACTAAATCAATTTCTCTTCCTCCATCAGCCATTGTGGGCATAAAAAAGTCTAACTCAGCTGTATTAATGTGTGCAGAGCTACAGACGTGTTTTTCCAGTCGAACTTGTCTGTAACATTTTCCCTCTGACCAACCAAGGGAAAAAAAATGCTGCTGCTATTCTAGGCCAGCTAGCTGCCCTGTGACGCGAATATTCAATTCATCCATCCATCCATCCATCCATCTTCTCCCGCTTATCCGATGCCGGGTCGCGGGGGCAGCAGTCTAAGCAAAGATGCCCAGACTTCCCTCTCCCTAGACACTTCTTCCAGCTCTTCCGGGGGGACACCAAGGCGTTCCCAGGCCAGCCGGGAGACATAGTCTCTCCAGCGTGTCCTAGGTCTTCCCCGGGGTCTCCTCCCAGTGGGACGCGCCCGGAACACCTTCCCAGGAAGGCGTCCAGGAGGCATCCGGAACAGATGCCCGAGCCACCTCAGCGGACCCCTCTCGATGTGGAGGAGCAGCGGATCTACTCCGAGCTCCTCCCGAGTGACTAAGCTTCTCACCCTATCTCTAAGGGATCGCCCAGCCACCCTGCGGAGGAAGCACATTTCGGCCGCCTGTATCCGGGATCTTGTCCTTTCGGTCATGACCCAGAGCTCATGACCATAGGTGAGAGTAGGAACGTAGATTGACCGGTAAATCGAAAGTTTCGCCTTGCGGCTCAGCTCCTTCTTCACCACGACAGACCGGTACATCGACCGCATTACTGCAGAAGCTGCACCGATCCGTCTGTCAATCTCCCGTTCCACCCTTCCCTCACTCGTGAACAAAACCCCAAGATACTTAAACTCCTCCACTTGCGGCAGGAACTCCCCACCAACCTGAAGTGGGCAAGCCACCCTTTTCCGACTGAGGACCATGGCCTCGGATTTGGAGGTGCTGATTCTCATCCCAGCCGCTTCACACTCGGCTGCAAACCGTCCCAGTGCATGCTGAAGGTCCTGGTCTGATGAAGCCAACACGACAACATCATCTGCAAAGAGCAAAGACGAAATCGTGTCGTCACCAAACCGGACACCCTCCGACCCCTGGCTGCGCCTAGAAATTCTGTCCATAAAAATTATGAACAGAACCGGTGACAAAGGGCAGCCCTGCCGGAGTCCAACATGCACCGGGAACAAGTCTGACTTACTGCCGGCAATGCGAACCAAGCTCCTGCTTCGGTCATACAGGGACCGGACAGCCCTTAGTAAAGGGCCCCCGACCCCATACTCCCGGAGCACCCTCCACAGGCCGCCGCGAGGGACACAGTCGAATGCCTTTTCCAAATCCACAAAGCACATGTGGACTGGTTGGGCAAACTCCCATGAACCCTCCAGCACCCTGTAGAGGGTATAGAGCTGGTCCAGTGTTCCACGGCCTGGACGAAAACCACATTGTTCCTCCTGAATCCGAGGTTCTACTATCGGCTGTATTCTCCTCTCCAGTACCCTGGCATAGACTTTCCCAGGTAGGCTGAGAAGTGTGATCCCCCTATAGTTGGAACACACCCTCCGGTCCCCCTTCTTAAAAAGAGGGACCACCACCCCGGTCTGCCATTCCAGAGGCACTGTCCCCGACCGCCACGCGATGCTGCAGAGGCGTGTCAGCCAAGACAGCCCCACAACATCCAGAGACTTGAGGTACTCAGGGCGGATCTCATCCACCCCCGGTGCCCTGCCACCGAGGAGTTTCTTTACTACCTCGGTGACTTCAGCTTGGGTGATGGACGAGTCCGCCTCTGAGCCCTCAGCCTCTGCTTCCTCAATGGAAGACGTGACGGCGGGATTGAGGAGATCCTCGAAGTATTCCTTCCACCGTCCAACGACATCCCCAGTTGAGGTCAACAGCTCCCCACCTCTACTGTAAACAGCATTGGTGGGGCACTGCTTTCCCCTCCTGAGGCGCCGGACGGTTTGCCAGAATCTCTTCGAGGCCAGCCGATAGTCCTTCTCCATGGCCTCACCGAGCTCCTCCCAGGCCCGAGTTTTTGCCTCGATAACCACCCGGGCTGCAGTTCGCTTGGCCTGCCGGTACCCGTCAGCTGCCTCAGGAGTCCCACAAGCCAACCAGGCCAGGTAGGACTCCTTCTTCAGCTTGACGGCATCCCTTACTTCCGGTTTCCACCACCGGGTTCGGGGATTGCCGCCTCGACAGGCACCGGAGACCTTACTGCCACAGCTCCGAGCGGCCGCTTCGACAATGGAGGTGGAGAACATGGTCCACTCGGACTCAATATCTCCGGCCTCCCTCGGGATCTGGTCAAAGCTCTGCCGGAGGTGGGAGTTGAAGATCTCTCTGACAGGAGGCTCGGCCAAACGTTCCCAGCAGACCCTCACAGTACGCTTGGGTCTGCCGAGTCTGTCCAGCTTCCTCCCCCGCCATCGGATCCAACTCACCACCAGGTGGTGATCAGTTGACAGCTCCGCCCCTCTCTTTATATTCAATTCAATTCAATTCAATTCATTTTTATTTGTATAGCGCTTTTAACAATGAACATTGTCTCAAAGCAGCTTTACACACATAATGCGGTGATTAAAAATGAATATGTTCTTTATGAGTAAGTTTGTCCCTGACGAGCAAGCCGGTGGCGACTGTGGCAAGGAAAAACTCCCTGAGATGGCACAAGGAAGAAACCTTGAGAGGAACCAGACTCAAGAGGAAACCCATCCTCATCTGGGTTGCACCGAATGTCCATTTGTAGCAGGTATACAATGTTGCGGGGTACAGTGATGATGATCAGAAGCGAACTGTATTCCTGAGTCAGTGTAGCAGACTGTTGACATTAACTACAGTCCAATCCATCCTCAAAGCGCCCGTTCTTACTCCAGAATTTCATGGAACCACCCAAGGCGTTGATGAGAAACCGTCCCAAGCTGCACAGAGTGGCCTCCAGTCGAAGAGAACACTATCCAGAGGCAGGCCAGGACGAAGTGGGAAGATCCACGGAGGGGAGAGGGGCAGGAACAGTGGTCACTGGAGCCTCAGAAGCATGTTTAACTCGACCGAGAGAGAGAGAGAGAGAGTGAGAGAGAGAGAAGAGGGTGACAGGAAGAGAAGGATATGGATTATTAAGTGTACCTATTGTTGTATGAGAGTTAAAGTCACTGTGCAGTTTGGACTCCGGCAAGACTCGCTATGGCAGCATAACTAAAAGGGAGAACCAGAAGGCAACACAGACATGAGGGATCTCTGGGATAAGATACGACCCACCACATCACCGTCAACAAAACTGAGTGAACGTGTGAATGTGAGGGGACGACAGCGTCAAATATCCCAGTTCACCAAACACTCTATATTCATGTTCCCTCCAGATCTGTGCCTTAACCTGAGAAAAAATCTACTGATCAAAGGCTTGACTAAATAAATGTTTTCAACCTCGACTTGAACACTGAGACTGTGTCTAAGTCCCGAACACTGATAGGAAGGCTGTTCCATAACTGTGGGGCTTTATAAGAGAAAGATCTGCCCCCTGCTGTAGTCTTCATTATTTGAGGAACAAACAGATAGCCTGCACCTTTTGAGCTAAGTAGGCGTGGAGGATCATACTGGTACAGACGTTCACTCAGATACTGCGGCGTGAGACCGTTAAGTGCTTTATACGTCAGTAGTAGTATTTTATAATTAATGCGAGATTTGATTGGGAGCAGTGTAGACTGATTAATACAGGGGTGATGTGGTCATATTTTCTAGATCTAGTGAGGACTCTTGCTGCTGCATTCTGAACCAACTGAAGCTAATTTATGAACTCACTCGCACACCCAGACAGTAAAGCGTTACAGTAGTCTAATCTAGAAGTAACAAAAGCATGAACTAATTTTTCTGCATCCTGTAACGACATCATATTTCACTGAAGGCGCTCCTGGTGATATTATTCACGTGAGCCTCAAAGGAAAGACCCGGGTCAATAATAACACCAAGGTCTTTGACAGCCGTACACGCTGAAACAGAAACACCATCCAGAGATGCTACGTAATCGGAAAGTTTACTTCTAGCTGCATGTGGTCCTAGTAAAAGTTCTTCTGTCATATCTGAGTTGAGCAGAAGAAAGTTATCAAGCAACCACTGTCTAATCTCCTTTACACTCTCTTCAAAATTGTTAAGATGATCTCTCTCATCTCATTTGCTGAAATATACAACTGTGTATCATTAGCATAGAAATGGAAGTGAATACCATGTTTATGTATAATTTCACCCAGAGGCAGCATATATAAAGAGAAAAGCAGTGGGCCTAAGACAGATCCTTGTGGAACACCAAACTTTACCTTAGAGAGTGTGGAGAACTCACCGTTTACATTAACAAACTGATAGCAATCAGTCAAATAAGACCTGAGCCAAGAGAGAGCTGTTCCCTTTATTCCAACAACGTTCTCAAGTCTAGCAAGGAGGATAGTGTGATCAATGGTGTCAAAAGCTGCACTAAGGTCGAGCAAAACAAATAAAGAGACAAAACCCTGATCAGAGCCCAATAACAGGTCATTTACCACCTTAACTAGCGCCATCTCTGTGCTATGATGAGGCCGAAATCCTGACTGATACATTTCAAAAATGTTATTCATAAGTAGGTGTGAACATAACTGCTGTGCTACAACCTTTTCTAAAATTTTGGATATAAAGGGGAGATTTCATATTGGCCTGTAGTTGGACAGCTGACATGGGTCAAGGTCAGGTTTCTTAATTAGGGGGTGAATAACTGCCAGTTTGAAGGATTTTGGTACATAACCAGTGCTAATGGAAGAGTTTATTATTTTTAAAGCAGGTTCAATTACCTCTGGAATTATATATTTTAGGAAACTTGTAGGCAAGGGATCAAGAATGCAGGTTGATGATTTTGATGAGGAAATTAATGAAATTAAGTCATTCTCATGAATAGGAGTGAAGCTCTGTAGTTGATTGTCTGCTATAATTACACTGCTGTCTACAGGGTTACTTGTAAAATAATTTGGATTTATATTAATCGTCTGGATTTCTTGCCTGATGTTTTCAACTTTATTATTAAAAAAGTTCATGAAATCATTACTACCTAATGATGGTGTGCATGTTAGTGCAGTACTTTTATTTCCTGTGAAAGCGTCCCAGGGGTCTCAAACTGACTGCAGTTCTCTGCTTCATTTGCATGAGGCAAATGGTGGTCACACCAGATACTGACTGGTTTTCGGACCCCCAAAAAAGTAAAACTGAGAGTGGCTTTTTATTGTGGCCAGCCTAAAGCACACCTGTGCAATAATCATGCTGTCTAATGAGCATATTGATCTGCCACACCTGTGAGGTGGATGGAATACCAAGCAAGTATAAGAAACAAACCGTACCTAATTAAAACCTTTAGTGTTTAGCAGTAGATTGGATTAGGAATTTACCCAATTCCTGGAATGCAACGCATTTTTATATTTTCTTTACTTTTGCTTTTCAGAAGTGTCTTTCATTCACCCTGCCACACCCCCCTCGATAGCAGTCACGCTGCCTTCCGAGATTACCGACAGCTGTGGCTCATGAAAGATCAGACTACATAAACTCACGTTCTTGAGTCACAGGCTGTCGGTCGTTGTATTGTCATGCAGGTAAATCGCGTGGCTGCTCAAACGCCGGGATTCACTGGTGGCTATTTCTCCGCACTCCATTTCCTTATTGGAGTACTCTTTGCCGAAAGCTTTACTTACATCGGGATTAGGCGTTGGACATTCGCGCTCATAGTGGATACTTTGTTACGAGCGGATGTCTGTGTTTGCTTTTGTTTTCATCGGCTTATGAGTGTTTTGTTTTTTGCACCTCAATAAAGAACATGATTGGACTTTATCTGCTTCCATGTCTGCAGCCTGACACATGCATTAGTATCATATGGACAGAAGATTCTATCCATGCATAGCTGGAACATTCTTAGAGTTCTGAACAAGCCTAGGAATACTCACAAATTGGTTTAATGCAGAGTTGCAAATACTGTTTTCCCACAAGATATTAGTCAATAGGATCTACCATATCCCTTCGTCAAATTCAGTAAAAATAAAATAAAACCGAGCTGAACAAGTAGCTCATCAATGTGTGGCATTGAGAATGCATCAAATTTATACTCTAATAATTATCATTGATTTTTTCTGAATTACAAAAAAAAAAATCACAATCAGGGCACTAAGAACACCAAACTGGACCTGTCACTGTGGGACCTCTAGATTATTGCATATCAGTCATACTTATGAGCTTCATATCAACTCAAGATGTCCTGAGATCCTTGGACTCCCAGCAAAGCCAAATAGGTCTGCAATTGATGGGTGGAATTACTGTATCTGGGCATGCGCAAACATCAATAGATGTGACAGCAAGCCCAAGACCCAATACTAAAAAGGGGGTGAGGCAGTTCCTGGGGCTGACTGATTTTTATAAAAGGTTTGCATTTTATTGAAAATTACCAGCCCACTGACTGGCCTCATGACATGATCCGGTGAATTTGGTCACCCAAATAGGCTTTCTACCAAAACCAGTTTTGTGTGAAGTATTTTCCTGACATTTTTTTCTTTATGTTGTTCTGCAGTCTGATGCATCAAAAACAGAGAGAGGCACCCAGTGCTGTATATGAGGGAGACAAGTCTTACAGCACAATTGAGAAGGAGTGGCAGTGTTTACCACTAACTGGGTGATCCTCACTCTTTCCTACTACTTTCCCTTTTACCATTACTCTTATCATGCATCACTTTAATGTCTCAACTGCATGAAGGATTCCAACTTATACTGGCAGGAATAGTATACAAATAGTGGCAGGAACCAAAAACATATAGTGGTATTACCCAGGACAAAATCCCCTGATCTTGACAAGTTAACAATTCTAGATGTAAATATTAGGAAATGAAAGCTGAAATGAATTTCAAATTAATTTTATGATCTCAAAAACAAAATATATTCACTACATATAAAAAAATAAAAAGTAGGCATGCCATTCCAATGTGTCAATAGTCCAAAACTTCATATAACTCTAATTGGAATATATGACTCTGAGAGACTAGTGACTAGTGCATTAGTCATATGGGTTTTTGTTAGCATGCACTCAAAATCAGGCTACAGTTTTCTCAAAGATGAAGGACACAGCAAACTTTAAAGAATCTAAAGTCCTCAGAAGTATGAGTTACAGAACCTTTCATATGATGTTTTACCCAGCAACAGCTTACTCTGTGATTTTCATTGGCTTGGTTTTAAACCTCACTTATGACTTTGATCTGGTGATATTAATACACTTCCTGTTAACGTTATAACACAGTCATTACGGCATCACAAGTTTATCTCCATTCGACTCGTTTCTGCAACTCAGGTATGTTTAACTGAAACAACTTTTTAACTAAAATTTTACTTTCATGTAGAACTATTAGTAGAATAATTAAAAACTATGAATAAGCTAAAGTATTGCATTAGAGGACAGAAAAGTTTAGACATTTTTAAAAATGATGTAAGTAAAAGTGAGTAAATTACATAAAAAACATTTTTAGTAGTGCTTCCGAAGCAACACTACTATTATAATGCTGCATACTTATTAGTAGTGCTTGCAAAGCATTACTATTATTATTGCTTGGGTTATTACACAACTTTAAATTCTTCTGTTACTAGGATTTCGGCACGTAACTTGTCCCGCCGTTTTTGCCCCAGCTTCACGAATGATACCTCAAATCGTGCGGCCTGTTCGGGGGAGATGTGCTATTACTTTTCTAAGAATTAGCAACAGCCGTTTTCGATCACATGAGTAAAAAGGGCAATTTTTTTCCCATAGAAAATCAATGGGGCAGAAATTTTGTGCGTCATATCTCGGCCCTCGAGAGCATGCACATATGGCATAGCAACTCATCGAGGTCCGGATTGGGTCACAACTATATTACCCCGTTAACCTTGGATCCGTTCAGAATTCTGGGAATTCTGCGACATTCCTGCCCCCATAGAGAATGAATGGGGACAATTAGACGCTCTGCCGCCTGGTCGTAGTTCGCCAGAGACACCGTTTCTACATATCCACTCGTCCGGGGTTTGGGGCAGATCGCAATCATACCAACCCTGTTGTTATATACCCTCGGCAACTAGGGGCAAAAGGGGGAAAACCGAAAACATTTCTAGGTTTCTCTTCCCGAAAATGGATTTTGAAGGCCACCTGTTCACCCGACACGCAAATATGGCATATCCATTTCGGGGGTGCCACCCCGGACACACCCATAATTTTTTGCATATTTTTACCCCAGGGAACAATAGGTACGAGGCAATTCATTTCCCAATAGAAAATTAATGGGGAATTAAAGTCACGCGCCAGAGTTCAGCCCTTAAGCGTCTGACACTTACATATAGCATATCGACTTGTAGGGGGCAAGGAGCTGGTCGCAACAAAATGAACCCTAGACAAGCAGGGAATTCCGGGAATTCCGTGACATTCCTGCCACCATAGAAAATAAATGGGGAATCTGACCCGCCACGGTTTGGCCGGCGTTCGCCCCACACACTCGTACGACATAACCTCTCGTCCAGGGTGGCGAGAGGATCGTGCCTGTACACCCCGCGTTCGTTGATAACCCCAGAAACGATGGGAAGCGAGAAATTAATCACCCCCCCAATAGAAATGAATGGGGAAACAGCTAGGATTCACATACATTGACACACATAAAGTGAATGAGCCAGGGCAAAGCACACAGACCCCAGGCATGCCATACATCAATCTAAACATTGCATTATGGGAGATGCTATAACCCCACACTGAATGGGGGGGACGGGGGGGGGGGACGGGCAACAAAGTGTGCGTGGTAAAAAAATACAGGAAGGGGACGTGTGACATATCATCGGACTCAGCCAAGCATAAGGAGCATTTTGTGCGATATAGTGATGTCACGTGACGTCAAATCAAGCCACGCCCCCACCGTTAAGTCAAATAGTATAAAAAACAAACTTGCTCGGAAACGGGTTTGCGATATGTCAAAACACTCAGCACATTGGGGTGAGTTTTTTGTTGTCACGTGACATCATAGGTCATGCCCACTGCTAAATATTAAGCTAATAAACGGGCTCCGACCCCGACGTGTGACGGCTCGAACCGCTCGGCACGGCCCGGGGAATCTCCGGGGGAATGCGAAATGAAAAAACTCTGGTGAGACGGTAAGGGGATTCGAACGCCGGGCCCCACCACATCCGCCACCGCCTCCCGCGGATATCAAGGGCAATAACAAATGTGCAAGGTATCGAAACGCTTGTGTCTCAAAGTTTGATCGCGTCTCGCAGTTGACACTAAAAATGATGCACACCCGGTGTCGACTATTGCGCCGGCAAGCACTACTCACATTTTTTTCAGGAAATGTCACATTCTAGTTGTTGTTGCTGTATTGTTTGAGATGAGTTTTTGATGTTAATTCTAGTGGGATATTGAGCAAAAATATATAAAATAGTCTCAATCTCATAATGAACCTATTACATTGATTTGAAAATCATGTTTTATTATTATTCTGCATTCTATGTTGAAGTTAGAGAGCAGTATCGAAGTTGAAGCCAAAAGTGTGTAATTTTAATAATCTAATGCATAATCGATTATCAATCAAGCTTGCCATTTTAATGCAAGGTATCTCACTTTCTTAGGCATGACAGATTGCAGAATCACCAATTACACCAAGTCTGTCTGCATGTCAGACCAATTCCGCCTCTCTGAATATAAGATAAGATATATAAGAGTTTTCTTCCAAGATGGCGGCGCGGCGGTTTGCAGCGGCCTCTCCGGATCCTAAAATGGTGCTTTTACCATATTTAGCACAACTTCTTACAATACATGGACACCAGAATCAGCTGTGTTCATGTGTTTGACCACCAGAAGCTGTTACGGTACAGGAATCATGCAACCACTAATCTGCATAATGAAGTAATAAATAAACTTCGCAACCTCAGCTTGCTGTGACCTCGACCACAAAGACCAGGCCCCCAGCCCTCGGTGTCACCTGATGTCAGTGGCAGGGAGAGGGAGGTCGGAAGCGCTGCTCGAGGAAGCGGAAGCGCGGCAAGCGGGCGGGTGTTCATGTTGGGCTAAATGCCGTCCAATCTTTTTTCTAATGTCTGCTCCCTGGATATTAAACTGGATTACATCCTACTCCAGCGACCACGTGGCGAGAGTTCAGAGACTGCTGCGTCTTTGTATTCATGGAGACGTGGCTCAGCGACAGAGTTACTGAAGCCGCCATCCAGCTAGACGGGCTAACCACGTTTCATGCCGACAGAAATGCAGCTCTGTGCAGTAAGTCTCGCAGTGGTGGCGTGTGTGTTTATATTAACACGGAATGGTGCAAGAACTTTGTGCTTGTCTCAAACTACTACTCATCGCCAGTGGAGTTTGTGACTGTTAGATGCAGACCATTTTATTTACCACAGGAATTCACCACTGTTTTCATTTTCGGAGTGTACATTCCTCCCAGTGCTAATGCTAAGAAGGCACTGTGTGAACTCTACGGCACTATTAGCAACCTGCAGAATGTTTACCCCGACAAATAGTTTATTATCGCCAGAGCTTTCAACCATGTGAATCTCAAGACTGTGCTCGCTCCATCAGCATGTGAACTTTGCAACGAGAGGAGTAAACATGCTGGATCTTGTTTACACAATCATCCCCAGGCTACTCAGACCACGTCTCTGTTATCCTAATTCCAGCATACAGACCGCTCGTCATGACGTGAGCATCTCCAAATCCATCTCTACATGCTCCAACCAGAAGCTATGGATGACTGAAAAGGTGCGTATGCTGCTGAAACAAAGAGACTCTGCCTTCAGAGCAGAGCACAAGAACAGCAAGGGCCAAACTGACCCGTGCCATCAGAGAGGTGAAGCACGTACATGCAAAGAAAATCCATGACCACTTTAAGGACAATGGAGACACCCGGTGCATGTGGCAGGGCATCCATGTGATCACGAACTACAAGACAAAATCACCTGCTTGTGACCGTGACGCCTCCCTCCCAGATGCGTTGAGCAACTTCTATGCCCGGTTTAAAGTACAGAACAACATGAAGGCGAGGAAGACCACCCCTTCTCCCAGTGACCAGGTGCTCTGTCTAACCATAGCTGAAGTGAGGAAAACTCTATGCAGAGTTAACTTACGGAAGTCTGCTGGACCAGACAACATTCCTGGCAGAGTGCGCAGGGAATGTGCAGAACAGCTAGCGGATGTCTTTACAGACATCTTCAACATCTCCGTGAGCAGCAACATTGTTCCTACATGCCTCAAGACAACGACCATCGTTCCCATGCCAAAGAAGTCTACTGACTCCTGCCTCAATGACTATCATCCCGTCGCGTTCACACCCATCGAGAGGCTTGTCATGAGGCACATTAAGATCCAGCGTCCACCCTCACTGGACCCCATGCAGTTTGTGTATAGTAAAAACTGCTCCACGGATGATGCCATCTCCACAACCCTTTATTTTGCCCTCACACACCTGGACAACAAGGACTTATATGTACGAATGCTGTTCATAGATGCCAGCTCAGCATTCAACACAATCATCCCTCAGCACCTGATTGAGAAGCTGAACCTACTGGGCCTGAACACCTCCCTCTGCAACTGGATCCTGGACTTCCTGACTGGGAAACCTCAGTCAGTCAGGTTCGGGAACAGCATCTCCAGCATCACCACACTGAGCACTGGGGCCCCTCAGGGCTGTGTCCTCAGCCCACTGCTGTTCACTCTGCTGACTCATGACTGTGTAGCAATGCACAGCTCGAACCACATTGTTAAGTTTTGCAATGACACGACTGTGGTGGGACTCATTAGCAAGAACGAGGAGTCTGATTACAGAGAGGAGGTGCACCATTTAACAGCCTGGTGTGGAGCCAACAACCTGTCTCTGAACGTTGACAAAACCAAAGAGATGGTTCTGGACTTCAGGAGAGCACAGAGCAGCCAGTCTCCACTGATCATTTATGGATCCTTAGTTGAGATCGTCAAGAGAACAAAATCCCTTGGTGTTCACTTGGCGGATAAACTCACCTGTTCCCTCAAACTAGCTCCATCACCAAGAAAGCCCACCAGTGTCTCTACTTCCTGAGAAGGCTGAGCAAAGCTCATCTCCCTCTCCCGATCCTGACCATGTTCTACAGAGGGACCATTGAGAGCATCTTGAGCAGCTGCATCTTGAGCAGCTGCCTGCTTTGGGAACTAGGGCTTTGGGAACTGCACCACCTCGGATCGCAAGACCCTACAGAGGATAGTGAGGACAGCTGAGAAGATCATTGGAGTCCCTCTCCCCTCTATCATGGACATTAACACCACACACTGCATCCGCAAAGCCAACAGCATTGTGGAGGACCCCACACACCCGTCACACATATTCTTCACCCCCCTGCCATCAGGAAAGTGGTTCTGAAGCATTGGGGGCGTCACATCCAATCTTGGTTATAATTTTTATAGTTCTCTTTGCACAGTATTGTATATTCAAAGTATACAGTAGGTTTACTGGTCGACACTATCTTGCGTTATGTGTATTGTCTTGTGTTGTCTGTCTGTCTGTACTGTTGTTCATCTGCACTGTTTGCACTAGGTTGCACTCGATGCACCTTATGTAGCTTTGTGTTGTGTTGTAGCTCTATGTTGTTTAGTGTAGCACCAGGGTCCTGGAGGAAAGTTGTCTCATTTTTACTGTGTACTGTGTAACACTGTGTATAATGTACAAGAGAGAGAGAGAGTGTGATTGAATTAACTACTTGATAACGCATGCATGGTCTTCTATTCCATAAAATGTTAATGTCCTATAGAAATCACAATTAGAACTTGGCTGAAAATATTAGAATCCATAATTGAGCTGATTGCCCTCTATGGCAGTGAGGTGTGGGGCCCACTCACAAATCCACATCAAGAATTCACCAAATAGGAAATAACATCCAACTGAAACCCTGAAACCCAGAAATCTGTAAAAAAAAAAAAAATGAATTACATGTGCACACAAATACTGCATGCAGGGCAGAATTAGGCAAATATTCACTAATCATAAAGATCAGAAAAGGGCAATCAAATTTTGGAAACATCTCAAACTCAGTGGCCCTCATTTATATCATCCTAAAGCATGAAATACCTAGAGATGAGCAAAGAAATTAATCCCCTCCCTCAGCTGATCAAGAGTTTAACTCCTGAGGTTTCACTAATATCTACTGACACTCATCACACTAGTGCTCTAAATCACCTCAGGAACGACATCACATTCAACCAAATTACACTACAAAACAAATCAAAATAATTACTTCACTCATTGGCAAACTTAGAAAAAAAACTAATTAAAATTCAATATCATTTGGCCCTAAAGAAATAATACAGTATGGCAGACTATCTGTACCCAGTTTTGGATATAAAAGTGAGAGCCACATTGAGCAGGTACAAACTCAGCAGACTCAAGAAACAAGACACAGAGAAACATGGCTACCACAAGATGAAAGATTGTGTCCACACTGTGATCTGAACCAGATCAAGACAGAACCACACTTCAGACTATTTGACTTTATTTAATTCCAGCTCTTTTTTCTTTGCACTTTTGTAATATTTGTATGCAGCCCAGCCCAACAACATCAAATTTGAATAAAAAGAACAAGAAAAATAAAAATAATAAAACTGCAGGAAAAGTAAAATAAATTGACATCAGCTGATATTCTTTATGTGAGTATTGCAAGTATTTGAAAAAAGAGCATCAAGCTATTTTTGATGAGGATAATTTATTATTAGTATTATTAATTATTGATATTAATACAAATAATAATAATATAATCTTCTTCTTCTTCTTTTGGCTGCTCACATTAGGGGTCGCCACAATGGATCATCCGTCTCCATACCACCCTGTCCTCTACATCTGCCTCTTTCACACCAACTACCTGCATGTACTCTGTCTTACTCCTACTGACTTTCATTCCCCTTCTCTCCAGCGCATATCTCCACCTCTCCAGGCTCTTCTCCACCTGCTCTCTACTCTCATCACAAATCACAATATCATCCGCAAACATCATAGTCCAGGGAGACAACTGTCTGACCTCGTCCGTCAATCTGTCCATCACCACTGCAAACAGGAAAGGGCTCAGGGCCGATCCTTGATGTAGTCCAACCCTCACCCTGAACCAGTCTGTCATTCCTACAGCACACTTCACTGCTGTCACACTGTCCTCATACATGTCCTGCACCACCCTCACATACTTCTCTGACACACCTGACATCCTCATACAGTACCACAGCTCCTCTCTCGGCACCCTGTCGTACACGTTCTCTAAATCCACAAATACACAATGCAATTCCTTCTGTCCGTCTTTATACTTCTCCATCAACATCCTCAAATCAAATAAGGCATCTGTGGTGCTCTTCCTCGGCATGAAACCATACTGTTGCTCACAGATGGTCACCTCTTCTCTCAGCCTGGCTTCCACTACTCTTTCCCATAACTTCCTGGTGTGACTGATCAACTTAATTCCCCTGTGGTTACTGCAGGTCTGCACATCTCCCTTATGCTTAAAGATCGGTACCAGCACACTCCTTCTCCATTCCTCAGGCATCCTCTCACCAAAATCTTGTTAAAAAATCTGGTTAAAAACTCCACTGCCATATCTCCCAAACATCTCCATGCTTCTACAGGTATGTCATCTGGTCCAACCGACTTTCCACTCTTCATCCTCTTAATCGCTGCTCTCACTTCCTCCTCACTAATCCTATCTACATCCTGCTTTACCAACTCCACATCATCCAACCTTCTCTCTCTCTCATTTTCCTCATTCATCAGCTGCTCAAAATACTCCCTCCACCTTCTCAACACACTCTCCTCACTAGTCAACACATTTCCCTCTCCATCCTTTACTGCTCTAACTTGCAGTACATCCTTCCCAGCTCGGTCCCTCTGCCTGGCCAATCGGTATAAATCCTTTTCTCCTTCCTTAGTGTCCAACCTCTCATACAGCTCCTCATATGCCTTTTCCTTGGCTTTAGCCACATCCCTCTCTACCTGCTGCTGCATCTCCTTGTACTCCTGCCTACTTTTCTCATCACCCTGTCGATCCCACTTCTGTTTCTCCAACCTCTTTCTCCTTATGCTCTCCTGCACTTCCTCATTCCACCACCACGTCTCCTTATCTTCCTTTCTATTTCCAGATGTCACACCAAGTACATTTCTAGCTGCCTCCCTCATTACTCCTGCAGTAGTTTCCCAATCACCCAACACCTCTTCGCCACCACCGAGCCCCTGTCTGACCTCTTCCCTGAACCTCACACTACACTCTTCCTCTTTCAGTTTCCACCATCTTATTCTTCTTTTAGTCCTCACTCTCCTCCTCTTCTTTTTCGCCTCCAAAACCATCCTACAGACCACCAGCCGATGCTGTCTAGCTACACTGTCCCCTGCCAACACCTTACAGTCTCCAATCTCCTTCAGGTTGCATCTCCTGCATAGAACATAGTCCACCTGTGTGCACCTTCCTCCATGCTTATGTGTCACCCTATGATCCTCCTACTTCTTAAAATAAGTGTTTACCACTGCCATTTCCATCCTTTTAGCAAAATCTACCGCCATCTGATCTTCCACATTCCTCTCCTTAAGGCCATACCTACCCATCACCTCCTCATCACCTCTGTTCCCTTCACCTACATGCCCATTAAAGTCTGCCCCAATCACCAATCGTTCTTTCCTAGGTACACCATCTACCACTTCATCTAATTCACTCCAGAATCTTACCTTCTCCTCAATCTTACAGCCAACTTGTGGAGCATAGGCACTGATGACATTTATCATCATCCCTTCAAATTCCAGCTTCACGTTCATCACCCTATCAGAAACTCTCTTCACCTACACTACACTCTTACTGTACTCTTCTTAATAATAATAATATAATAATAAGAATAAGAATAATTATAATAATAAGAATAATAATAATAAACAGAGAAGATTAGTCGATGAGTGGAAGAGGACCTGGTAGCACAGTCTAATTTCAGAAAATAAAAGATATTGCGCATGCTCTAACAAATACATTGTAAGTATAAATAAAGGGGAAAAGAAAAATGATTTTTACTGATCATATATACACTAGAGCACAGTGAAATTCTATTTTTTTTCCATATCTCAGTGATGTTAGGAAGCTGGGGTCAGCACAGGAAAAGTCATCTCAGCTCGATGTCCTGTACAAAAAAGCTTGGTGGAAGTGTGGGGGATTTTTTTTATGTGGCAGGAAGAGGCCCGACCAAAGTAAGGGGAATTCAGCAAGTTGAACCCAGGATAAAAGGGAAATTTGAAGAGCTGAAACAGAACCAGCAGCACACAGAATAAAGACATCTAGATCAGATTATTCATGGATGTCATTATGAACTGATAACGGTTTGATTGCCATTTTGTTCAACAAACTCTATTTCTGCTTTTATCATTCACAGAGTCTGTCATCTTGTCAAACTGTTGATTTGTGTAATTTGAGCAGTCTGGATGAGTGTGACTGTATACTCAGTGTAGCTTAGAGGTGACAGTATTTATTGATATATATATTTAAGTTGTATTTATTACGAGAAATAATGTTTTAAATACACTAATTAATATAGCTAATGTATGATGTTTATTCTTTTCACAGGTCTTTCTGTTTACTAGACTTACTGGAAATTTTCACTCCAAACTTCTAAACATTATGGCTACTAGGTAAGTGACCAGTTGCACAATTAAATGGGTTTTGGGGTATAATATATTTGATATTTCAAGGTTTATGCAAATATAAAAAAAACAAAAAAAAAAAAAACAAAAAAAAAAAGATTTTTCGAGGTGAAAATGTAATTGATATACCTGTAATATATCAGATAATAGTTGACAGCACGAAAAAAAAATAGGATAATACAGAGGGAAACTGTCATATCAAATTAAAGTTCCAAAAATGTTTATTTCGTTTCTCAAGGTTTGAGACTGCATCAGTGGCTGTACATGATGTAAAACAGAAGAGTAATTTGATATCCTCCACTACTGAAGGTCCTCCTACACGATATCGTCTTCTCACCACCAGAAGTAGTCTTAATGAAAACGGATCAGTGAGAAAATGGACATTCGGACAGCGAGATGTCAACATGCAAAACAAAATAATGCTGATAGTAGGAGAAACTGGAACAGGCAAAACTACTCTGATCAATGCCATGGTGAATTATATACTCGGGGTGAAGTTTACAGATGAAGTGTGGTATGAGATTACAGAAGAGGGAGGAGATAATGACATGTCAGATCAGTCAAAAACTCAAACAACTGAGGTCACAGTGTATGAAGTCTTTCCTCATGACAACCCAATCTGTCTCACCATCATTGACACTCCTGGTTATGGAGACACCAGAGGAAAAGATCAGGATAAAAAGATTGCTGATAATCTCTACAAACTGTTTCGCAGTGATTCTGGAGTGAAAGAAATCGATGCAGTGTGTCTGGTAGTGAAGGCATCTGAGAATCGACTTTCTGACAGACAGCAATACATCTTTGATGCAGTTTTGTCTTTGTTTGGTAAAGACATAAAGGACAATATTGTCATTTTGGTCACTTTTTCAGACGGAATGCCTCCAAAAAATGTGATAAATGCCGTTAAGCGAGCAGGGATTCCCTGTAGGAAAGATGAAGAAAATGAACCTGAATGTTTCTTATTTAACAATAAACAAACTGAAAAAAGGAACAAAAAGTATAACATACCTCTTCAGTCAGCTTGGGAACAAACAGCAGACAGTTTAAATAATTTCTTTGACTCACTGAAAAGCGAGAACAGAAAAAGTTTGGAGCAAACTAGTAGTGTTCTGTCTGAGTCCAAACGACTTACAGCCTGTATTAATAATCTACAATTTCGCATTGACTATGTGGAAAGCAAAAGTAAAGAACTGGTTCAGACTCAGAAAGCTCTCCAGGAAAACCGAGAAAACATTGAGAAAAATGAAAACTTTAATTTTACAGTAACCAAGCATTATAAAAAAAAAGTTCCCATTGAAAATGCTTCATGGTGGGACAGAAAGGCCACCACTTGCTCTGTCTGTGAGGAGAACTGTCATGAGTATAACTGCTGGGCAGCCAGGAATGCTGAGTGGTGTGAAGTCATTAAAAATGACCACTGCACATCATGTACAGGTAAATGTCACTACACTAAGCATGTCAGAGAGAACAAGAAATATGTTAAATGCAGCAAGGAGACCACAATGACATATGCTGATCTCAAAAAACAATATGGAACCAACAGTAATTCAGCATCTGGTGGCACATATAATCCTGAATCCTTAAAAAATTTTGAAAAAGAGATTGAAAGCAAAAAGAAACAAGAAGAGGAGATGAAAAGCATAGAGAATAGACTAAAAGAAGATGTGAGCAACACTGAAAAGGAAAAATCTGAACTGGTGGAAGAAGCCTGCACTGTCATCATTAACCTGTGCGAGATTGCTTTAAAGCCAGATTCTGCTATTATTATCCAGGCTCTTGACTACTTGATACCTCGAGCTGAGGAAACTGGAAAACCTGTTCTTGCTCAGAAACTAAGAGAAATGAGAAAAATTCGACCTGAATCAGAGGAAAGAGTTAATGCTGTAGTGGAGTATGCAAGAGCAGGTTGGAATAAAATTACATCTATAATTCCAGGTAATAAATAAACTCGGGAGAGAGAATGACCATGTAATGTCGAATAAAGAAGGGAATTACTATCAGAATCAAAAGTGCATTTTTGTCAAAAAATAAATTCATTAATACTGTTAATAAAGATTTAATCATTAAATTTCTTTAATGATTTGAAAAAATCGTCTTTACTCCTCTTCTGAGCTTTACTTCATTATGAATTGCAGTGGAATCTTTACCTACATGCAGAATAATAAATGTGATATTGTAAATGCGTAGAATTGAACTTGATGTAGTTCATTAACTTAGTGTTAATTCTACTCTTGATTGTGATCTGTGTAACTGTTTATCTGATTTTCTCATCAAATATCTGCTTATTGAAGTTTGTCCGAGTTGCTTCTTCTGACAAAAACATACATGTTCTATCAAATAACCCTGAATCTTCAGCCACTCATCATCCACATCCTATGACTATTATAATAAAAAAAAACAATAAAACCAAGGTTGAACTGTGTGGTCTCAATTCTCAACATTTTGTGTAGAGGAAACCAAGCACTGCTCATCCAAGCACACAGCCAGGACAACACATGAGTGGCTTATGGACAACTCTGTGAATGTTCTATTGTGGCCTAGCCAGAGAACGAAATTCTAAACATCCTATTAAACATGGGGAGACCGACATTAAAATGGGGAGACCGACAGTCCCCATGCAACCTGACTGATCCTGAGAGGATTCGCCTATCCCCCAATCCAGGTGTGCAAATAGTGTGGGAGGGGTGAAAAAATTCTGTAAACTAAGAATGCATTTAGTTAATTTTTTTATTAATTAATAAAATTGCAGTGCAGTCCAGTCCAAATCCAAATAAAATCAATATGTGGTGTGAACACTCTTAGCCTGAAAACAGCATCAGTTCTTATTGCTGTTTGTGGTACAGACTAGTTTTTGAAGGAACTCAGCAGGTAGATTGTGAAGACAAAAACCATCATTTCTAGGACCTTTTATTCTTCTCTATTCTGAAGATAGTCCTTAATTGGCTGTAGGTTGTTGTCCTGCTTCAGCATAAATAAACGTCCTGACGTTGTGCACATGTACAACATGTGCAAAAGCGGGTATTGAAAGCCGAAAGGTAGTCCAATTTCATTTAATTTCTTATTTATTAATTGGTGTCCAAAGGGCACTAAAATGTATTGCTATGATCAAGTATTATTATATTGATATAAAACACCAATATACCTGCACCCTTTCGCAATTATTCATCTTTGCTCTCCATATTTTACAGCAGCTGGATTATTGGACTTGGCTATTGGTCTGATTTGGCTATTAGCTATTATTAAATACATTTATTAACAATAGATTTTGAAGTGCAATCTCAACAATAAGACCTAGGATATGGCATCATGAATTATGACATATTGCTTATTTTAAAAATATCAGATCCTCAGAGATGTGAACTCCCAAGAACTTAAAGCTGGAGACTCGCTCCACCTCACACTGTAAAAAAGCCAACTTACTAAAAGCTATCTAAATAAAATTTAAAGGGTAAACTGAGCTAAAATATTTTTATTTGAATTGCTCAGAAATAATACTTAGTTTATTCAACAAATATGTTGCTTCAATGTTAAAAACTGTACAAAACTAAAAATGTTTTGTTGAACTTACGTTAAAATGTAAGTTTTGCGTTAAAGCGTGCATTTCTTGTTGGCGCATGCGCATTATGAACGCAGAGCACATGGCAATTTGAGACTTCAGCTGCGGGTGTTCCTGAAGGGGCAGCATTGCGCCATATCAATCCACTTGTTTCTGCTGAGTCACAGGTAAGTGTCAATCATTATTTATAATCGAATAACTTATATTTTTCATTTAATATGTGATGTGCTACCAAGCTAACTCCCTAATCTCTTTTACCAGTGTATTGTTGATGTGAAGAAGCGTGCAGGTGTTTTGCCTAATTCAGACCCCCGGTTTGAAATCAACCCCCCTTTGCGTGCACGCGGACAGTACCTTCGTATTTCCTGTAGATGGCACTAAAAACACGGAAGGTTGGGTCAAATGTTTTCCTGGTCCTAACGCCAAAAGATCAATTTGGAGAAAACGTATACAGCTTCCTGTAGATGGCAGAATAAACTCAGGAATGTAATCATTTGCTTTTAAAACCACCTGCGTGAATTTCCGCGTATTTATTTTGCGTTAATACCTAGACTCACTAAAATTACTCGGATACACAAGTAAAAAAATATTTTAATATTTAATTTCATTTTAATAACATGGACATAACTTGACCCCCCCCCCCACACACACACACACACACACACACACACACAGACATACACACACACACACACACAATTTGCTGTTATACAAATACTACATTTAATCTAACAACATGCACAGCTGTATTATTTAGGGGGGTATTATTTATGCAAGCCAAATGTAAACCCCCTGCCTTAATTCTACCCCCCCTCGATTTCTTTTTTCTCCATATGAAGAATTACCAAACTTGCTGTGATACACCTACACCAGTAATATGTAAAATACTACACCAGTATTATGTAAAATACTACACCAGTAATGTGTAAAATACTACATTTATTCTAACAACATGGACACCTGTATTATTTAGGGGGGTATTATTTATGCACCAATTATGAAACATCAAATTCTAACATATTTCAGTCCTTTTTTTTTTTTATTTCAGGTTGATCCCACAATGTACAAGTATCTCATTGGCATTGTGAATGACCACCACCACTGGAAAGTTGTGGTAAACAAATAGAAATGTTCAGTTTGTATGTAAAGTGTTCTTAGACATGATATTTTAAACCTTGGAAATAACTTCCAATATTGTGTTCTGCATAGTGTATGCCATTTGATTAAATGTTAGGTGGTAAACGTTTAAGCTTCTTTTCAAAGGTAGATTTACCAAAATAACATTAACAGTTAATATTAAAAGAAACAACAAATTACCAGAGTAAATGGGGCAGATAAGTAAAGGATGTAGCTGTCCCAGCAAGTGCAAAACAAGGTGTCTGAAGAATATACAAATCATAGTAGATTCCTTCAAAGAGAAGTATTAATATGGTTGTTTACCTTTTTATAATAATGTTTATGAAGCCATTTTACCTACAATAAACTTCATTTAAACATAAATTGTTAATATTAAATGCATGTCAATCTCTTCATTATCTAAAATCGAAATTCATTACTGTTTAAAATCTTAAAAGGTTATGCTGCCATCTCAAAGTAGGGCTTTGTTCCTAGATCCTCTGGGAGAAAGTTCAGCAAAACTGAGACAATGCCAGGATGTAACGAGGTATTTGAAGTTGTTCATCCAAAAAATGTGCTTCTGTACAAAATTCATCTCTACAGGAAAATTACTTATTCCAGTATCACAATCCTGATGATTTTATGTGTTAAGGGCTTTTATGTGACAAAAGGCATGCAATTTTTCAAGGTGGTCCTGCGATACACCGCCTCACCCAAAACAGCAAGATGGCACATCATGTGGCATCTTTGCTTTAAAAGTAAGTTATTTAAAATAGATAAATTACTTAATCACCCTGAACTTATGATCTTGGAGAAGGACAATTAAGTTGCTAATTATGGTGTTTTATTTTCCTTTATTACTTTATTTTCCTAAATTGCTTCTTTTATTATTTTCCTTTTTTAGTTTGCTGAATTTGTACTTAGAGAGGAGCCAATTGTTTTAATTAACACAAAAGAAGGAGTGGAAGACTTGAGAAAAGAAATAGCTGTCACTCTTCTCCAAAACAGTGTTATGTGTAATGTACAGTATCAGTAATTATATATAATTGTTTTTTTTTTTTTTTTAAGAAAAAATACCAAGTTTGGGTCAATGTTGAATTTTTCTTTTTTTGTTTTTGAAAATATAGCCTACTTTTTTTCAGCAAGGATGTGTTAAATAAATAAAAAGTGATTGTAAAGGCTTATAATTTTAGAAAAAGATTTCCATTTTAGATGAATGCTGTTTTTTTTTACATTCTTAAATGAATCCTGAAAAAATCATAGCATTCACTGACTGTACATTCAATGCAAATCATATAATCTTCTCACTTGAATTGGTTATTTTAGATGACCTGAGCAGCTGTGCCATGTCTGTGGGGAGAAAAGTGGTGATAATAACTGGGTTTTTACTGTTTTCTATGGCCAAGATTATTCGCTATCTATCTCAATTAAATTATTGGTTACAGCAATATGTATCATCATGTATCCAGGTGACATCACAAGTGCACTTTTTGTGTCATTCCTGTCAAAACTAGAATTAAAGGAGTAACACTTTTTATACACCTGTTCTATTCGTGGATTTTTATTTTGTATGGTTTTGTAAGTTTTACATGCATGAGCTCGAGATGTTTGGACATTTTGAAAAATAGACCTGTGTGTATAAATCTAACAAAACTTTGTGCATTAAATATTATTACTTGTGTATTTGTATCATAGCAAGTTTGGTAACTCTAAATATGAAGGAAAAAGAAATAGAGGGGGGGGGGGTAGAATTCAGGCAGAGGGTTTACATTCAGCTTGCCTAAATAATACCCCCCTAAATAATACAGCTGTCCATGCTGTTAGATTAAATGTAGTATTTTACACATACATTATTACTTGTGTAGGTGTATCACAGCAAGGTGGTGGGGGGGTCAGGTTATGTCCATGTAATAAAATGAAATTAACAATTTAATTTTTTTTTTACTTGTGTATCCGAGTAATTTTAGTGAGTCTAGGTATTTACGCAAAATAAATATGCGGTTAGAATTCACGCAGGTGGTTTTAAAAGCAAATGATTACATTCCTGAGTTTATTCCGCCATCTACAGGAAGCTGTATACGTTTTCTTTAAATTGATCTTTTGGCGTTAGGATCAGGAAAACATTTGACCCAATTTTTCGTGGTTTTAGTGCCATCTACAGGAAATACGACGGTACTGTCCGCGTGCACGCGAAGGGGGGTTAATTTCAGAACGGGGGTTTAAATTAGGCACAACACCGGTAAACACGTGTGTCTTATTAGTGGAGCGAATCTGGCTGTAATTAAGGAATTTAATCTAAGACGGAACTACGAGACAAAACATCTGAAAAACCTGAATGCGGAGCAGAAGATACAGAAAGTATAAAGCAGACGTTTTTCACCAGAGCAAAATCACAAAGTGAAGCTGGTGTGAAAACAGAGGAGAAATCAGAGGCACATCAGCCGGTTATTTACTGAGGGAGAGTTTCTGAAGAGCTGCATGATGAAGCTGTGAGACGTCTGGTGTTTCACAGGAGATATTTTTATGGAGAGCAAAATATTGTTATTTCAAGTTTAAGATTATTTTTTATAAAATGGCATAAGAGCAAAGAAATCTGATTGTTTTGATTTGTTGTGATAGGGGTTTTTTGCAGCATGTTCATATTTCTAACTTGTATCATTTGGACAGGAGATATTTTTATGGAGAGCAAAATATTTTGTTATTTAAAGTTTAAGTTGATTTATTCTGGAATAATATTCCTCTGTTTTTATTCATATTTATGTTAAACAAAAAAAACATTGTTTTGGTTCGTTTAATAAATGTTTATCCTGTTCGACCTGTGACCTAATGTGTGCTTTAAGTTTTGGCCCCTTGTGCAATTGAATTTGACCCTGATATAGATGAATATCATTAATTATTAATAATAACATATAATTAAAGGTAAATTGAGCACATTTGTTATTTCAGAAGTGTGTATCAAACTGGTAGCCCTTCACATTAGTCAGTACCCAAGAAGTAGCTCTCGGTGTCAAAGTTTGGTGACCCCTGATATACAGTATAAGAGCGCCCTCTAGTGGCGAGTCACTGACGTTACCTCCTGTTTGTTTTTACACGTGACTGTGCGCTGTACCTCGTTCATAGAGCATAAAGTTAAAATGACTAAAAAACTCAATATAAAAATGTAAAAAGGGTAAATGTTAAAATTAAACAATAAACAGCTTTTAAAGCATTTATTAACTTCAATTAATGTTACAAATAGGGTCTTAAGATAAGACATACCTTTATTCGTCCCACAGTGGGAAAATGTCTTTGTTACAGCAGCAAAGGAAAGAAATAAAAATAAATGCAAATATATAAAAAGAATATACACATACTGTAATATACAGTATATACACAGTACAATGTATAAATACAAATAAGGGAAGAAAAAAAAGGTTACTTGAAAGGTTTAGTATTTTACATAAATATGTCTGCTTTAAATGTTTTCACAAAGGCATTTTTATTTCTGTAATGAAGTTCAGTACTATTTTACATAGAGTTAGGTTTTTTTTTTTAAGTCAGTATCTATTTTAGTGAAAATTAATGCTATTACTAAAGCAAGAAACCCAATGAACACAATTGAACAAGTCTCTTTTCACTGCAGCCACAACTGCACCTCCCACATACATCATCTCTAGCAGAAGCACCGATATATACCTCATAAAATGACTCTGGGATTTCCCTTTATTTTCCCGCATTATCGTTGGGTGCTTGTTTGGGCACCTTGGAATGGCCAAATTGCAATCTGATTGGTTGAAGCAACAGCTTCAGGCAACATGTATTTGAATCCTACAAGAAATCGAAAAACCGAAACTTACACTCAATATAAAATTAAGAAGATGGATTAGAAATAATTGAAT
This sequence comes from Silurus aristotelis, assembly GCF_946808225.1. Lineage (NCBI taxonomy): Eukaryota > Metazoa > Chordata > Actinopteri > Siluriformes > Siluridae > Silurus > Silurus aristotelis. The sequence goes on from NC_139578.1 coordinate 30,099,684, forward strand.
ACGTATTCATGGACAAAACTAGATTTAATAAAATATGTCAGTGATTCTGATAGACCAGAATAGAAGGCCTTGCTGGCCCTGAAGAACCCAAGAACACAAGAACCCAATCCGAATACATGCTAACATTACAGACCTCCATTATTTTCTTTCCAGCCTAAGCAATGTACATTTTGCCTTGTGACAAAGTATTATTCATATTCTTAATTTTTAATTACTGTGCATTATTTATGCAAAATGAAAATAAAGACTTATTGTACACAATCTTGAGTCTTTTTTGATTGTATAGTATGAACCGCTGGTAACCCAGCCATTAGGGTTGCACAAGCCAGTGCACTCTTAGTGCCGGTCCCAAGCCCGGGTAAATGGGGAGGGTTGCGTTAGGAAGGGCATCCAGCGTAAAACATGTGCCAAATCAAATATGCGGGTCACGATTAAGAATTTCATACCAGATCGGTCGAGGCCCGGGTTAACAACGACCGCCACAGGTATCGTTAGCCAACAGGGTACCGGTGGAAATTGGGCTACTGTTGGCCGAAGGAGGAGAAGGAGAGGAGGAAGACGTCTACAGAGATGACAGGAAAAGGAGAAGTGTAGGAGAGTGGAGGTTCGGGTTGGTACTTTAAATGTTGGTACTATGACTGTTAAAGGGAGAGAGTTAGCTGAAATGATGGAGAGGAGAAAGGTAGATATGTTGTGTGTTCAGGAGACCAAGTGGAAAGGGAGTAAGGCCAGGAACATTGGAGGTGGGTTTAAACTGTTCTATCATGGTGTGGATGGAAAGAGAAATGGTGTAGGGGTGATTCTGAAGGAAAAGTACAGTAAGAGTGTAGTGGAGGTGAAGATAGTTTCTGATAGGGTGATGATCGTGAAGGTGGAAGTTGAAGGGATGATGATAAATGTCATCAGTGCCTATGCTCCACAAGTCGGCTGTGAGATGGAGGAGAAGGAAAGATTCTGGAGTGAATTAGATGAAGTGGTAGATGGTGTACCTAGAAATGAACGATTGGTAATTGGGGCAGACTTTAATGGACATGTAGGTGAGGGGAACAGAGGTGATGAGGTGGCTATGGGTAGGTATGGCCTAAAGGAGAGAAATGTGGAAGGGCAGATGGTGGTAGATTTTGCTAAAAGGATGGAAATGGCAGTGGTAAATACGTATTTTAAGAAAAATGAGGATCATAGGGTGACCTATAAGAGTGGAGGAAGGTGCACACAGGTGGACTATGTTCTATGTAGGAGATACAACCTGAAGGAGATTGGAGACTTTAAGGTGTTGGCAGGGGACAGTGTAGCTAGACAGCATCGGATGGTGGTCTGTAGGATGGTTTTGGAGGTGAAGAAGAAGAGAAGGAGAGTGAGGACGGAAAGGCGAATAAGATGGTGGAAACGGAAGGAGGAAGACTGTAGTGTGAGGTTCAGGGAAGAGGTCAGACAGAGGCTCGGTGGTGGTGAAGAGGTGCTGGATGATTGGGAAACTACTGCAGGAGTGATGAGGGAGGCAGCAAAAAAGGTACTTGGTGTGACATCTGGAAATAGAAAGGAAGAGAAAGAGACGTGGTGGTGGAATGAGGAAGTGCAGGAGAGCATAAGGGGAAAGAGGTTAACAAAACAGAAGTGGGATTGACAGGGTGATGAGAAAAGTAGGCAGGAGTACAAGGAGATGCGGCAGCAGGTAAAGAGGGATGTGGCGAAAGCCAAGGAAAAGGCATACGAGGAGCTGTATGAGAGGTTGGACACTAAGGAAGGAGAAAAGGATTTGTACCGATTGGCCAGGCAGAGAGATAAAGCTGGGAAGGATGTGTTGCAAGTTAGAGCAATAAAGGATGGAGATGGAAATGTGTTGACTAGTGTGGAGAGTGTGTTGAGAAGATGGAGGGAGTATTTTGAGCAGCTGTTGAACGAGGAAAATAAGAAAGAGAGAAGGTTGGATGATGTGGAGTTAGTAAAGCAGGAAGTGGATAGGATTGGTAAGGAGGAAGTGAGAGCAGCGATTAAGAGGATGAAGAGTGGAAAGTCAGTTGGACCAGATGACATACCTGTAGAAGCATGGAGATGTTCAGGAGAGATGGCAGTGGAGTTTTTAACCAGACTGTTTAACAAGATTTTGGAAGGTGAGAGGATGCCTGAGGAATGGAGAAGGAGTGTGCTGGTACCGATCTTTAAGCATAAGGGAGACGTGCAGAGCTGCAGTAACTACAGGGGAATTAAGTTGATCAGTCACACCATGAAGTTATGGGAAAGAGTAGTGGAAGCCAGGCTGAGAGAAGAGGTGACCATCTGTGAGCAACAGTATGGTTTTATGCCGAGGAAGAGCACCACAGATGCCTTATTTGCTTTGAGAACGTTGATGGAGAAGTATAGAGAAGGACAGAAGGAGCTGCATTGTGTATTTGTGGATTTAGAGAAAGCGTACGACAGAGTGCCAAAAGAGGAGCTGTGGTATTGTATGAGGAAGTCAGGTGTGTCAGAGCAGTATGTGAGGGTGATGCAGGACATGTATGAGGACAGTGTGACAGCAGTGAAATGTGCGGTAGGAACGACAGACTGGTTCAAGGTGAAGGTTGGACTGCATCAAGGCTCTGAGCCCTTTCCTGTTTGCAGTGGTGATGGACAGGTTGACGGACGAGGTCAGACAGGAGTCTCCCTGGACTATGATGTTTGCGGATGATATTGTGATTTGTGGTGAGAGTAGTGAGCAGGTTGAGAAGAGCCTGGAGAGGTGGAGATATGTGCTGGAGAGGAGGGGAATGAAAGTCAGTAGGAGTAAAACAGAGTACATGTGTGTGAATGAGAGGGAGGGCAGTGGAGTGGTGCGGTTGCAGGGAGAAGAGGTGGAGAAGGTGGAGGAGTTCAGGTACCTGGGGTCAACAGTGCAAAGTAATGGAGAGTGTGTTAGGGAAGTAAAGAAAAGAGTGCAGGCAGGGTGGAGTGGGTGGAGAAGAGTGACAGGAGTGATTTGTGATAGTAGAGTATCTGCAAGAATGAAAGGAACATTTTATAGGACTGTGGTGAGACCTGCGATGTTGTATGGTTTAGAGACAGTGGCATTGAGTAAAAGGCAGGAGGAGGAGCTGGAGGTAGCAGAGCTGAAGATTTTAAGGTTTTCATTGGGAGTGACGAGGATGGACAAGATTAGAAATGAGTTTATTAGAGGGACAGCGCATGTAGTACGTTTTGGGGACAAAGTGAGGGAGGCGAGATTGAGATGGTTTGGACATGTGCAGAGGAGGTGACATGAGTTATATTGGTAGGAGAATGCTGAGGATGGAGCCACCAGGAAGGAGGAAAAGAGGAAGACCTAGGAGGAGGTTCATGGATGTGGTGAGAGAAGACATGCAGGTAGTTGGTGTAAAAGAGGCAGATGTAGAGGACAGGGTGGTATGGAGACGGATGATCCGCTGTAGCGACCCCTAATAGAAGCAGGCGAAACAAAAAGAAGAAGTATGAACCCCTGGTATACACCAGTGTTCCAGTAGAGGGCAGTAATGATTAGACTTTTCTACCAGCCTAAGGAGAAAGAAAGCGCAGAAGAAAGCTGTGGAAAGCTTCTGGGGTTGTTTGTAAACATGTCGTGGAGGTGTAGTGTTCGTGGGTGAGGGAAACGTAACCAGGCCAAAGCTAAAGACTTCGTCACTCAATGTTTCCCCGAGAAAGACCCGGACCTCTGCGCCACATGGATGTCTGCGATCGACAGGGACGTGAACAAAACGCAGAGGAAATATGCGTCTTTGCAGGTCTGCAGTCAGCACTTCACTCCTGACGACTATGAGAGGGATCTGAAGGCGGAATTATTGGGGTGTCCACCTAAAAATCTCTTGAAGAGAACAGCGGTTCCGTCCATCTTCCAGGGAAAACGGAAGCCCGGCAGGAGGCAGACTCCGAGTAATCATCAACCACAGGTAACAGCGGTATCTTTGTTTATTATTCACTATAGTCCTTTTATAACATTATAGTCCTTTTATAACATCCATGGTGACCATCTCTCAGCTCCAGACCACCGCAGAGGAAGTCGATCCACCTCCAGTTTTCGCTGGGAGCACCTCTCCGCGCCAGGGCGTCGCTACGCTCCAGGTCTTCACTGAAGGCGACGCTTCGCTCCTGGTCTCCGCTGAGGGCATCACTCCGCCTCCAGCCCCCGCTGATGGCTTTGCTCCGCCGCCGAGTGCCCCGGCCCTCCGGACTTTCTGTGGGTTGGGGGCGTCCGGTGCCGCCCTTTGGGGGTGGGTGTCAGGAATCCCCCTGCCACGCCCCCTTCGGCGGCTGTCAAACCTTCGGCATTTCCCGAAGCACCTTGCCCATTCTCTCGTGCATGCCCCGCCCGCACGGAGCTGCTCGCAATCGGGCTTAATGGAGAACACCTGAAGCTCATTCACACACTCATCACACCGCCTATATAGTCACTCGCTTCTCGCACACTCCTCATCGGTTATTGTTTGTACATGTGTGTTGTTTCCCTTCGTTTGTTTTCAGGTTACGCTTCCCTGTGCCCCGGTGCCGGAGAGTAAAACCGAAGGACTGGAGGTCAGTGGATGGACTGTACCAGTAAACATCGCGGAGCTGCAGCGCGCAGACGAGTCGTTAAAACCTTTATTTGAGAAAGCGTTGCAAGGCAAGCAAGCGAACGTGTGTGGGGAGCTGTACGTCATAAACAACGATATACTTTATATGCAAGCATCGGATGTAACCAGGTTGGTGGTGCCGAGATGTTGTCGCCCTGTGGTGCTGCATCTAGCACATACAGTTCCCTGGGCGGGACATCTGGCTCTGCAAAAGACCTACGCACGTATCAGCTCACGATTCGTCTGGCCGGCGTTGTACACGGATGTACAAAAGTACTGCACCACATGCCCCACCTGTCAGCAGACTAGTGCTGTGGGACGACGAGACAGGGCCCCTCTACAACCATTGCCCGTAATCTCCGTCCCATTCCAACGCATTGCTATGGACATAGTAGGGCCACTGGAGAAGAGCAGTACAGGATATCAGTATATCCTTGTCATCAGTGACTACGCCACTAGGTACCCAGAGGCATTTCTTCTCCGCTCCATCACCACCCCTAAGATCATAAATGCTGAAATTCAGCTGTTTTCTCGGGTGGGATTCCCAGAAGAGAACCTCACGGACCAAGGGACTAACTTCACCTCAAAGCTGATGAAACAGTTACACCGACAGCTGGGGATCACCGCTATCAAGACCAGTCCATACCACCCTCAGACAGATGGACTGGTGGAGCGCTTCAATAAAACGCTCAAAAGCATGCTGCGGAAGTTTGTGTCAGACACTGGAAGGGACTGGGACAAATGGCTACCTTTCGTGCTATTTGCCTACCGGGAGGTGCCACAAGCATCCACTGGCTTCTCACCCTTCGAGCTCCTGTATGGTTGGCAGGTCCAAGGACCTCTGGATCTCCTCCGGAGAAACTGGGAGGACCTTTGTTCAGAAAATAAGGCTGAAAAGGGCATAGTCCAGTACATCCTAGAGATGAGGGATCGTCTGGAAAACTACAGGAAGCTGGCAGCGGAGAACCTCCAAAAGGCTCAAAAGTACCAGAAGACGTGGTATGACCAGCAAGCCCGTTCCAGAGAGCTACGACCAGGACAGAAAGTACTGTTGTTGCTGCCAACGTCCACGAGTAAGCTCCTTATGAAGTGGCAGGGGCCCTACAGTGCGGTACGAAGGATGGGGCAGACATCGTAAGAGATCTATCATCCTGACAAAGGCAAGGCAAAGCAAACTTACCATATTAACCTGCTGAAGGAGTGGAAAGAGCCTCCCAGAGAAAAGGCAGACCCGGTACTGCATTCAGAAGGTGGAGGAAGATCAGGAGGAGGATCATCCGGAACCAAAGGCTAGCGGGCAGACACAGCCAGCAGAGGTAGACCTCGGACACCTGGAGGCACCCGAACAGGCTGAGCTGCAAACGCTCTTTGGACGATACCCGGCGTTGTTTCGTCAGGGGCCTGGACGGACGAACCTGGTACACCACAAGATCCGCCTGACAAATACAACCCCATCTCGACAGAGGCCGTATCGGGTACCTGAGAGGCTGGTGGCACCACTGAAGGTGGAAGTTAGGACTATGCTGGAGATGGGAGTAATCGAGCCGTCAAGCAGTGAATGGAGTAGTCCGGTGGTCATCGTACCGAAGAAGGACAACACCCTCCGCATCTGCATTGACTTCCGTCGATTAAACTCCCAGTCCCAGTTCGACGCGTACCCGATGCCACGCATTGATGATTTGCTGGAAAAGATCGGGGGAGCCAAGTACGTGACCACCGTGGACCTGTGTAAGGGATATTGGCAGGTGCCTCTGGAAAAGATGTCCCGACCTTACACAGCGGGACATCAGTTCAGGACCCCACTTGGACTGTTCCAGTTCACGGTTCTTCCCTTCGGCCTACACGGGGCACCAGCAACGTTCCAAAGGTTGATGGACCAAGTGCTACAAGGCGGGGAAGAATGGTCGGCCACATATCTGGACGATGTGGTGGTCCATAGCGAGACCTGGGCTGATCACCTGAACCACCTCGAGCAGACTCTGAGGAGGATTCAGGAGGCAGGCCTGACACTGAACGTGGCCAAATGTGTGTGGGCCAAGGCTGAGGCAGACTACCTGGTTTACCGATTGGGTGACGGAGAGCTGAGGCCGCAAGTGGACAAGGTGGAAGCCATTCGCAACAGCCCGAGGCCTACAACTAAGAAGGAAGTCAGGTCCTTCTTAGGACTGGTGGGATGGTACCGGCGGTTCATCCCAAATTTCTCCACCACTGCAGGACCGCTGACCGACCTGCTGGGAAAGGCGGTGAAGAACCCTATAAGGTGGACTGACGACTGTGAGACAGCCTTCGTCACCCTGAAGGAAAGAATGTGTGCAGAGCCTGTCCTACGCAGTCCAGACTTCACACAGCGGTTCACCGTCCAGGTTGATGCATCTACGGTGGGCATTGGAGCAGTCTTGACCCAGGGTGAGGAAGGCAACCAGAGACCAGTCGCCTTTCTGAGTCGGAAACTGCTGCCACGTGAAACCCGGTACTCCACTATTGAAAAGGAATGCCTGGCAATCAAGTGGGCCCTGGAGAGTCTGAAGTACTATCTGCTAGGAAGAGAATTCACCCTGGAAACAGACCACAGAGCATTAACCCGGATCCACACCATGAAGGACCACAATGCTCGGGTGACCAGGTGGTACCTTTCCTTGCAGCCGTACAACTTCCGAATCAGACATCGTCCAGGGAAACAGAACCTGACTGCTGACTACCTGTCTCGCCACCCAGCAAGCTCGCGGCTTGCAGAGGGGGAAGGTGATGTGACAGAGTGAACTGTCCCTATGGTCAGCATGACAATACACACTATACTTTCACTTCTCCTCTGTTTCTTGCTCCAGCGCTGTGGGTGCACACACACGCTGGTAGCATGCCGCTCACACACACACACACACACACACACACACACACACACACACTCGCTTCATTCTTTGATCTCTCATCCCGGACAATTAGCGCACACACACACACACACACACACACACACACACACACACACACACACACACAAATGGAAGGACTTCCTAAAACTTTGTGTACTCACCTGTTTGTTGCGTCGGTCTTCCGGGTTGAGCTTGGATGGCAGCCAACCGGAGCGCTGAATAGCGGCTGGCTTTAAAGCGCCAGCGCTACGTCGCGCATGCGCGGCAAAACCGGAAGTCGGCAAATTTATGTTGATGGGACATGTTTTTGTGGGTGATTATTATTATTATTATGGACATTGTTGGAATTTTCGTTATCATTATTATTGTTATTATTAGTGTTGTTATTGATGTACAACACTATATTTATACACTATATTAATATTTATATTGTTATTAAGCCCTAGCTACAAAATTACCAAACCCCTTTGGGTGAAATGGTTGAGTCCAAGGGGAGGGGCTAACACTTTATAAATCAGTCTCCCAAGTCAATTGAGGGGAGTTGTAGGAGTGATGCATTGTGGAGAGGACGAGGTCTGAGAAGCACTGTAGTGAATGCACATGAGCAGGTGCACCTATTTTGTATATAGATTCCTTTATTTTCATCATAAGTGTCTTTGTTTTGTTATTTTGCCACTTTTTCTTTCATGGGGGTGTTGTATATAGTTTGATCTTTGCACTTGAGCACGCTGTAAATAAACACCACTTTACACGGAACATCACAGCGAGTATTGCCATCATTTGGGTAGAAGGCGAACCCGTAAGGCCGCTCTACCACACATTGTTTTGGTTTACTTCGGCTTCCGCCTCAGCTTCTCGCATTACACCCATAGCATTAGACCAATTAAATTTCCGAACAGAAACGAAAAAATGCACCTCACCTGTGTATTAAACTCCCCAGAGAAATACAGTGGTACCTTGACCTACGAGTTTAATTCGTTCCGTGGACGAGCTTGTATCTCAATTTGCTCGCACATTAAATCAGTTTTCCATATTGAAAATACTTAAAATGGCATTAATCCGTTCCAACCCTCAAAATGACCCCGTTTTTATGTTTCATGTTATTAATTTGGAAAATACATTTCTAAATAACAAATCTTGTATAAAAACATAAAAAAAAGTGTATGTAAAGATATAATAAGGTTTTATTCAGTGTATTTTCCTTGGAGATGAGACGACTTGAGCTAACGAAAACGCCGGTGGGTTGTGTGTGTGTGTGTGTGTGTGTGTGTGTGTGTGTGTGTTTGTGTGGAGGGGGGTGTAAGTGGCCTTGGGTTTTCATTTGTTGTAATCGTTGCTCAGGTGCAAGGTGTCTGTGTGTAGGCGGAACCTGTGTTCGGGATGAGATTGATCGGAGGAATTTTTCTATGATGCGCATGTTCACAGCATGTGCTCTTTTTTTTTTGGTTAGCTGTTAGTTTTTGTCTCTGCATGCATTCTGAGAAATAGCGTGGATTCCATTTTTTTGTAACTCTTTATTTTTGAGCACTGGTACTGGATTGTCGGAGTTTAGCAGAGTTTGGAACGTTTTGCACCCTTGGTAAAGCGGAGCCAGGTATGTTTTTGTTTTAATGTGAATCTGGCTATGATAGCTTAAAGCTTATCACTGTTAAGCTTATGATTTAATGAGTGAATGTCATTTGTTTATATTTTGAATATTTGTGTATTTTTCTTTCCTTAATTAAAGTTTCACGGTGATCGGTGGATGCTTCATGTTGAAGAGTACGACTGAAGACGTGTCGCAAGAAATTATCTACACCCGTATAGAGACTCTCTGTTTATTTATCGATGCCAAGGGCTGCTACAGGGGGGTAGAGGCGATAAGCGGAGGCGGAGGGAAAACTCGTTTTTTACTGTCACTTCTGTACACTACGTATCCCTAAACTTTAAAAATTTAACTTTTTCTTCTTTGCTTATCTTCATTTTCGTCACAATCTTCGCTTTCTGGCTTCGCTGCGCCATCTAGCAGCGGCGTTTCGAGCTCGTAACTCAATTTTTTGCTCGCGTAACAAAGCAAAAAAATCGACAGAGTGACCGCTCGTACCTCGGAAAACTCATACATTAATGCACTCGTAGGTCAAGGTACCACTGTAGTTGTGAAAGGAAGGAGGAAGACAGTGAATAATTACTTACTTGGTCGGCTACTGTTTAGATACAAGCCGTTGTAGCGCGTTGAGTCTGGGTGAAGGGAGAGCTCACTAAAACTCCAGTTGCAACAGAAATCATATAAGCACAGACAGGTTTCCAAAACTCGTGCTATTTTATTTTTCTTTGCAACAGCGTTACTCAAAGAAACTTAGAAATGAGCATCAGAAAATAAAAAGGACATAATTCTCGGTCTCCACACACGCAGTAATACCGGAGAAATGCAGTGCCGGTCTTTTCCCAAAATACCACTATGCTCCTAATAGAGGCGCAACATATTTCACCGTGTGTAACTTGTCCATATATATATATATATATATATATATATATATATATATATATATATATATATATATATATATATAAATAATATATAATATATATAAATAATATATATATATTTATATATATATATAATATATATAAATAATATATAATATATATAAATAGTGCTTAAAAAGTTAGCAAAATTTTTTTTAATTATTGCTGAATACTATTTCATATAATATGACATTTATATTTTATAATTAATAAATATTACTTGAAAATTAAACCTTAAAAACTCATGTCTCAACATTTATTTCCCACTGAACTGAAACTTCATATATTTAAGAAAGTAGTCCTTCTCTCTGTCCTTCAGTTTACCAGGTGATCTTTTTTAGATTCGAAAGATGATGTTCTCCTTCAAATTTCAAAAACTAATCATATGATTGTATGAGGAGTATTATTGAATGTTATTTGAATAGCGCTTTTTACAATATACATTGTCAGAAATCAGCTTAACAGAAGTAAAAAAATCATATATCAATAAATCAGCCCCTGTAAATTTATCCCTGATGAGCGATACTTCATGGTTATTGAATTTAACCCTTCACGGTAACCTCATGGATCTTTAAACTGTTCATGTGTAGAATGTTTTAAGGCATTTATTATCAAGTAAACAGGATTTAGCTGGGAATTTTGCACGAATACTATGACCATTCTAAAATCACCCACTTATTCTGTAAATTAATGCACAGGAATTTTTGTGGATAATAAATTCTAAATGATATTGGGTCCTTTAGCGTCTATAGACCAAAGATTATATACAGTAGATGGATATATGTTGTGTTGAATAAAGCATGTTTTTTTGCTCTAAATTGTTCTAACAGACCTTTGAACAGTGGTGGGCCGTGCATTTGGTACCTGGGACTTTAGTGAGGACTTACCCAACTTAATCCACCTCTTAATACCACCACTAACATCGCAATTATAAAAACCATCAATACAATACAAAAACACAATCTAACAACACGTGGCATTACAGAGAGAGAGACATTTCACATATGGAGGGTGAAAACCATTTTACTAAAGCAAGAAACCCAGTTGAGACTCTACACTACAACCACAACTGTGCACCTACAACATCTGGAGCAGTTCAGAATCAATATTTGTCTAATAACATGACAAACATAAAAATTTAAATAAAATACAACCTACTCACCAGATGCAGACTCATAATTTGCACCGCTCCTCAGAGGCTGTAATCCAGTGGTACCGCTCGTATTCACTGGTCTGGAAGTGGTAAACAAACCCTTTCCCGGGCTGAGACAAGCTAGCTAGCTTCAGGGTTTGGCCGACCTCCTCATGATGTCTAGCTTTTCTTTAAAATTTATTTTAAGTATGTCTGAGACCAAATAAATTTGTTTTCCTCTGTCAGCCAGTGTGGGCATTAAAAAAGTCTAACTCAAATGTATTAATGTGTGCAGAGCTACACATGTGATTTGGCAGTCGAACTTGGCTATAACAATTTCCCTCTGACCAACCAATCAGAGGACAGAAAAATGCTGACGCTATTCTTGGCCAGCTAGCTGCCCTGTGAGGCGAATATGAAATCTGATTGGTTAAAAAAACAGAGACATTGATAATATTCTCCAAGGTTAAAAGGCCAGCAGTACTGACTTTGAAGGCCCTGGGCAGATTAGATTGACATGGCAGCACATAGAGGCTGAAATCTGATTGTACATACACAGAAAATTTTCCACAGAAAATCTAACATCCACATACACACACTGGAAGCTATAAAATGAAGAGAATAAACTGTTGGGAATAAATTAATAAAATTTTATGAAACAAATATTAGAATTTAGGTTTACATTTACATTTGCAGCATTCAGCAGACGCCCTTATCCAGAGCGACGTACAAAAGTGCTTTGAGTCTCTAGCAATGAATAAATCTACACTGGTACGCCAGATTACAAACTTAATATAAATATAACTCTTAGATTCTACAAAGCAAACTTGGAAAGTGCTAATTTAGGTGGTTCAGGAAGAGTTACGTCTTCAGCTAAAGACAGCCAGGAACTTCGCTGTATGGACATTTTAGGGGAAGTTCATTCCACCACCTCAGTGCCAGAACAAAGAAGAGCCTTGAAGTGTACTTACCTCTCATTCTGAGAGAAGGTGACACCAGTCAAGCAGTGCTGGATGATCTCAGACAGCGTGGTGCAGTGCGAGATGTGATGAGGTCTCTAAGGTAAGATGGTTCTGGTTAATTTTTGGCCTTGTAGGCAAGCATCAGTGTTTTGAATTTGATACGTGCAGCTACTGGAAGCCAGTGAATCAATTCATCTCACAGATGTGGCAGATCAAGATGCTGATTAGACAGCATGATTATTGCACAGGTGTGCTTTAGGCAATAAAAGGCCACTCTAAAATGTGCAGTTTTATCACACAGCACAATGCCACAGATGTCACAAGTTTTAAGGGAGCATCTAATTGGCATGCTGACTGCATGATTGTCCACAGAGCTGTTGCCCGTGAATTAAATGTTAATTTCTCTACCATAAGCGCCTCCAAAGGCATTTCAGGGAATTTGACCGTACATCCAACTGGCCTCAAAACCGCAGCCCACGTGTAACCACACCAGCCCAGGACCTCCACATCCAGCATCCTCACCTCAAGATTGTCTGAGACCAGCCACCCGGAGAGCTGCTGCAACAATTGCTTTGTATAACCAATGAATTTCTTCTCAAACTGTCAGAAAGCGTCTCATGGAAGCTCATATGCATGCTCCTCGTCCTCTTTGGGGTCTCGACTGACTGCAGTTCGTCACCATAACCGACTTGAGTTGGCAGATGCTCACATTCGATGGCGTCTAGCACTTTGCAGAGGTGTTCTCTTTACGGATGAATCCCGGTTTTCACTGAATAGGGCAAAATACGTGAGGCAAATGGTGGCCACACCAGATACTGACTGGTTTTCCACGTCCCCCCCTGAACCTCCCAATACAGTAAAACTACACATTTTAGAGTGGCCTTTTATTGTGGCCAACCTAAGGCATACCTGTGCAATAATCATGCAGTCTAAGCAGCATATTGATCTGCCAAACCTGTGAGGTGGATAGCTGGGAGGAAGCTGTGATGACGTGTGGGGTGCTGGTTCCTGTAGTCTAGATAGATGACTCACACAATGTACAGAAAACAATGAAAAATATATATTTTTGCGGGCCATCTACACCTGCAGCGTAGGATGAAGACATTCACAAAATCTTAAAAACATCAAGGATCAGCTTGGTGAAATGTGCATAGGACCCCTTACTTGATTGTCACTGTCCCAATCTAAAGTTTTTCCAGTTAGCAGTGTCAGTAGCAATGCCTACTTCGTAGAATCTCTACCGCACCATCGAACACCTGGAGTGGTGTTATAGGAGGTTTGGGACGGCCAGAAGACATAGAGTGCAGAACTAGTAGGAAGTGGGTATTTGTGGTTGGGTGCACCTTGACTTGTTCAAGACACACCGCTAGGAAGGGGAGCTGCAGTGAGAGCTGTGACAATATTATAATTCATTGTTTATCAACTATAAGTATATATTATATGTGCTGAATTCATAGTCTCAAATTGCATCTCAATCTATGGGTCTTTTGTTTAGTGAAAAATCTTTTTCCTCATATTTTTACTTCATGTGATTGAATTTAATGCATGAATATATGCAGAAGGATGTTGTCCCTTTGTATTGATCCACTAGATTCCATTTCATTGGTAGGTCAACTGTGATGTGTTCACCCTATGATCTTGCCTTAAAAAACAATCACTGTTTAATATACAAAAAATAATTGTTGGTGGAAATTCTATGTGTTTGGCAGCTGCTTAATAACTGCAGTGGACTTTTCTCTGGCTGTTTCTCTGGCTCAAGCGTTTTTTTTTTTTTGTTTTTTTTTGCTTTAGCTACCTGTGATTTTTACAGCCTGTGTTCCTCCTAGTGGAACTTCTGTTTTGTCAGAATCAAGCAGGAGGAGGTTATTCAGCATTCCGTGTATTATATGTGCACACATTCCTTCAAGCTGGTTTCTTTACAGGAAATACCAGGTAACTATAAGGTAACAATTAACTATAATAAATAAATAAATGTTGTTTTCAGAAAAAAAAAACAGACTGTAACAGACTCTTCTAGACATGCAAAAACAGACTGTGTTTGCATGTCTAGAAGAGTTCACAGATTTATCAGACTTATTATCTTTTTCTTAAATCTTGAATGGTGATATTTATAAGCAAATGTTTTAGTTAGATCATGTGGCTCCTCCCACACATCAAATATGAGGGAAGAAGATCTGGAAAAGGCTAAATCAACACATAACATTCATTGTGTGTTTTTCTAACAATGTGTAAATTTTAAATAAATGCCAGGACACAAAGTTTCACGGTAGGAGTTTTTACAGAGCATTACACTGCCAGCCTTCCTTCTTCTTATAATTCATCCTGATGCCATCTCTTCCCTTGGAAAGTGACATGTATTCACCCAGCTATCCACATGATGTTAAATAAATTATAATTCATCAAACCTGGTGACTGTGTTCTATTGCTTTATGGTCCAGTTCCAATTATGATGATCATGTGCTCATTGCAGGGGATTTGGCAGTGAACTAGGGCCTTCATTTGGAACGAACAAAGACCCTTAGAGTTGTCAATTTTTCCTGCTTTTAACACATTGACATCAACTATGGATTTGCTGTCTACTCCATGCCACTATTTGATTGGTACCATTGTAACAAGTTCCTCCTTCATTGGTCTTAATGTTATGGCTGTTCATGTATAAATGCAGTGTGGTGTCTTTCATCAAAAGGCTAAAAAATCTTAATAAAAAACCTTAGAAGTGAACATGGAACTCAGTGAACAGTTCACTCGGTTTCTTGAAACAGCTCAGTCAGAGGTATCTAGTGCTCTTCCTTTTTTTTGTACAGTAATATTGACAACAAAACCTATTATATAAATGTTAGTTATTTTCTGTATAGTTCCAAAATCTTCAGGTCACTGCCAGAGTCAATCTTTATTTCCTACCAGAAACCATAACTTTCAAACAGGACCACTCTAGATTCCAAACTGTCGTACTGATTATACACACCTCTTTCCAATTACATGCTTGCTTACAGATATAGATTTTAAAAAAAACACATTGGTTTATTCAGCTCACTTAGCTGATGTTTTAATGGTCACTTACTAAGGATTTGCGTTTGGGCAGCATTTATTAGACGACACCTGACGTACTAATGAAATGAAAAAAGTGCATTTTAACAAGGCAGTATCAGATATGGGAACTAATGTTATATGATTTAAATTCCACTTTCATGGGCTCTTTTTGAATTCTCCTAAGATACTGAAGAAAATGTGGCAGCAGGGTGTAGCACTACACTGGGTAAGGAACTTAAACAATTACAATTTAAATTCTAACTCACATATATGGTATCTATAACCAAACATACAAATTCAAGGTGGTCCAAAGGTGGTCCACAGATGATGAATTTCAGCTTTTAAGCTTGATGCTCGCTGAGTTAGGATGGTAATGTAAATTTTCTGGTTCTTTTATATAGCATACACACACACAAACACACACACACACACACACACACACACACACACACACACACACACACACACACACACACATTCGAAGATACAAAATATACTTGAACATCTTGCCCAATCAGGTGCAGTTTGTGATATGTTGGGTGTGCAGACCAATGCCCCCAACACAAGCGATAGAGTGAAAGAAGATACTGACACACGGGTTTGGGAAACTGGTTTCTTGTTCCAGAAGATTTGGCCACCATTTTCAGGAAGAAGGAAAAAGTTGGGGGGATGGGGGATGGTGGGGGTAAATATTCAGGTGAAACTTGCTCAGAACTGTTGGGCAAATGCAATTTCATGCAGTTTTAATTTTTGCTCCTGTGTAGCATTTCCATGGGTTTCTCACAAACACAAGGGTGAAGGACCCAGAAACATGACTTAGACTCAGAGTTCATCTGAAATGGATAATGGGCCTAAAAAGGGCAGCATTAAGTGCAGTCAAATTGGACACAAAAAGAAGTCACTAAGCAAAAGAAAGCACAAGAAATATCCAAGGTGCACCAGTCTCGAGGAACACTCGGACACACCACTAAAAAATGTGAGTTCAAGGGAAAATATTTGCAAACTTATAACTAAAAGCATTGATTCAAGGATTTAACACTGCAATGCACTGTGATAATTAGACGACAGCTCATTCTTTTTGTTCTTATCCATGGTTTTGTAATGAAAGAATATGTAAACTGAAACTGTAGCATTCAGTATGTATCAGCTTTATTTGTGCTTCTATACTTTACATAAAAGTGACAATGCAAAGCATAATTTACCTCCAAGAAAATCCTGTTTGAGGTTTTAATATTACTCAAGGCTGCTGCTTACTCAGGCGTTGCTATTGGCTGCTGTCGCTTGACGTCTGAGTTTCTACCTAGTATTTATTCACCATTCTTTCTTTGTTTTCCACTTTGGCAATCTTGAAATACAGGTACGTTACATTACAGTTTCATCGTCTTGTTGTTTAGATTAAAATCCATTTTTTAAAATATTTTATAATTTATAATTATATATAATATTATATATAATATTTTATAATATATATAATTTTTTATATTTTATATTTATTTTTATTTTTTATATTTATCACCTGTGACAAGTGTTAGTTTCATTTTGCTAATTTCAAGTTTTGACTTGAGACAAAAAAAAAAATCTGCATACGTAGTAATGAAATACGTAGTAAATAAATTCCTTGCCTTGACACTACAATGTTTATTCACTTCACAGATTTGTCTGTTTGAGTTTTTATTTTCATCTACAACATATTACTATGGCTGCTAAATAAGTAAATATTTCTAATTGTAAATATTGTTCGTTTAAGAGAAATTAACAATAAAAAGCAAAAATTTTGATAATATCAAACCTACTATTTATGAATGTCTGGTGAATTTCACAGTATTTCAGAGCCATTCGTGACTGCACATTATTTAACCCAGAAGAGTCAATCAATCAGTGAAGGTCCACCTGCACGAAATCGTCTCCTCACAACCAGAACTAATCTTGATGAACACGGTTTAGTGAGAAAATGGACATTCGGACAGCAAGACGTCAACATGCAAAACAAAATAATCCTCTTGGTAGGAGAAACTGGAACAGGCAAAACTACTCTGATCAATGTGATGGTTAATCATTTAGTTGGGGTGAAGTTTACAGATGAAGTGTGGTATGAGATTACAGAAGAAGGAGAATTGAATGACATGCCAGATCAATCAAACAGTCAAACAACTCAACTCACAATGTATGAAGTCTTTGCTCAGAAAAACCCAATCTGTCTAACCCTCATTGACACTCCAGGTTATGGAGACACCAAGGGAACACACATGGATAAACAGATTGGTGAAAATCTATACAAACTGTTAAACACTGAAACTGGAGTGAAAGAAATCGATGCAGTGTGTCTGGTAGTGAAGGCATCTGATAATCGGCTTTCTGACAGACAGCAATACATCTTTGATGCAGTTTTTTCTTTGTTTGGTAAAGACATCGAGAACAGCATTGTTATTTTTGTCACTCATTCAGATGGATTGCCTCCAACAAATGTAATTAATGCCATCAAGATAGCAGAGATTCAGTGTAGGAAAGAACAAAATGAACCAGTGTTTTTCTTATTCAACAATCGCCAAACTGAGAAAAGAAACGAAATCTTTAAGAGGGGTCATCAGACCGCTTGGGAACAAACAGAGGACAGTTTAAAAATGTTCTTTGACTCACTGAAAGGGCAGAACAGAAAAAGTTTAGAGCAGACTGAATGTGTTCTTACGGAGTCCATTGAACTTGAAGCCTGTCTTGTTAATCTACAATTTCGTATTGAATTTGAAGAGAACAAAGCTGAAGAACTGGCTCAGACACAGAGAGCCCTTGCACAAAACCAAGAAAAGATTAAAAGAAATAAAAACTTTACTTTTACAGTCACCAAGTATTACAAAGAAAAGGTTGCCATTAAAAAAAAAGCATGGCAGAAAATTAAGGCCACCACTTGCTCTGTCTGCCAGGAGAACTGCCATGAGTATGGCTGCTCCTTGACCCCTAATGCTCTGTGGTGTAAAGTCATTAAACATAACTACTGCACTTCGTGCACAAATAAATGCCATTTAACTAAACATGTCAAAAAAAAAAAGCAAGAAATACGTCACAAGAAGCAAATGCCTCACCATGACGTATGATGATTTGAAACGACAATGTAAAAATGATGATTTAGCATTCAACTTAAGGGCTGTTGTAAACATCAGAGAGGACCTTCAAAACAACCAGAAATAGGCACTGGAGCATCTTAACATAGAAGATAGTCTGATAATACAACTGATCAGAAATAAAAAAGGAAAAGGCCAAGCTGATCGACGAAGCCTGCTTCATTATCATAAGATTGTCAGAGATTGTTTTAAAGAGAGATTCTGCTTTCATTGTTAAGTCTCTTGACTTTTTGATCCCTCGAGCTGAGGAAACTGGAAGAGACTTCCTTGCAGAGAAACTAAAAGCGCTCAGGAAAATTCAGCCTGAATCACAGGAAAGAGTTAATGCTGCAATGGGGTATTACAACAAGCTACATTAAAGTTAAATTCAGGTGATTAAACATGGCCATGAAGCATTTAATGAGTGAACTCAACAGTGCAAATTATATCCAATGAATAAGATATTTAAGATTGTAAATAATTATAAAAAAATTTCATTTCGAAAAGAGAAAGTACCAATCTTGGGTGAACTTGGACGTAATGGGCCATGTAATAAGACAGGAAATTGTACAGCTTGTTTTATATTTTGTCCGTTTCAGAACATGTATTCTTATCTTTAATTAAGAAGCAATTCTTTATATGGAAACTTTAACGTTTGTGGTAAAGCAGCATGTTCACACCCAAAAACTGAGTACATCATTTTATTTAACCACTCAGGCAAAACATTATGAAATTATAACAACATGAGTAGTGAAGTGAAGAACACTGATGATCTTCATCATGGCACCTGTTAGTAGGTGGATTTATTTATTAGGCAGCAAGTGAACATTTTGTCCTCAAAGTTGAAGTTAGAAGCAGGAAAATTGGGCGTAAGGATTTGAGTGAGTTTGACAAATTGTGACGTCTGTGTGTGTGTGTGTGTGTGTGTGTGTGTGTGTGTGTGTGTGTGTGTGTGTATATGTATACTTTATATATATGTAGTATACTTCTTTTAAGGCTATGCTGTTCATGGATAGATGTTTATCTTTTTCTTTCAACAAAAGTTTGTTCAACAGTTTACATTGTTCATTTCCAGTGCTCTCTCTCAATAACTATCTGTTTATCTGATTTTCTCATTAAATATCTCTTATTTGGAGTTTGTCTGAGTCGCTTCTATTCTTTCTGACACAAACCTATGTGTAAATCATAATCCAGATACATAATATTATTGCATTATTACATTAATACAAAAAAAAAAAAAATCTTAAAATTCTTACTCTGTGAATCCTCCAAGCAGCCTATGAGGTTAGGCTATGCAATAAGGACATACCCCCATTTAAAGACTGAAGGAGCATTGCCAAGCTACCATTGTTGTTGTTTTTTTTAGCAAGACTCTTAACCCTCTCTGCTCCAGGACTGCTATAACAAGGCTGACCCAAACTACCCTAAATATGTGAAAAAAAAAAAATTCACTGTGCTGTATTAATATGTGTACGTATATGGATTTTTGACTATCCGTGCCGATTAGTCAGTAAAACCGATTAATAGGTCGGCCTTATATATTAATTCAATTAATATTATATTAATATATGTTACGTCCCAGTAGATGTCCGTTTGTGTGGGTGTTTTTCTCTCTTTTTCTATTGGTTCTCCTTCCTGTCATTCTCTTAAGGTTCCTCCCCGTTTGGACTGCTATTGGCTGGGGAAGTAATCATCGTTTGTCACGTGACTGCTCTTGTGGCCAATCCGGTTTGCTGCTGGGGTTTAAAAAGAGGACTGCAGGAATGTTAACCAGAGCACCTTTTGTTTTGCACCTTGTTGGGTTAAAGCATTTATTCTGTTTCTTGTTGGTTTTTCCCTTTTGACTTGGTTTGTATGAATTTGTTGAGTGAAAGCTTAATGTTAATGTAAAGACAAAAGTTAAAAACTGTGGTTGTTTTGTGAATGCTGGTGGAAACTGACCGTGTTTGGGTTGGTGTAACAAGGC
This sequence comes from Silurus aristotelis, assembly GCF_946808225.1. Taxonomy (NCBI): domain Eukaryota; kingdom Metazoa; phylum Chordata; class Actinopteri; order Siluriformes; family Siluridae; genus Silurus; species Silurus aristotelis. The sequence goes on from NC_139578.1 coordinate 30,119,800, forward strand.
GATGTTCTTGTGTGGCATTACGGAGTAGTGTTTGTTTGCTGGCTGTGCATTGCGAGAATGTTTAGCTTGCCGAATTTTATTGTTACTCCTTCGTTAGAGCAGATAGATTTGTCGGAAGCAAGATTTATTTCTGGTAGCTGATCACTATCAGATCGTTGTAAATAGACAAGATCTGAAAAGAGACATGAAGAGTAAAATAGTACAGTGCTTGGTAGAGTTAAAAATTCTCCCCATGTCAGACACGACTGATGGTGAGGACACCGGCCGGGTTATAAGCCGTAGTGACGTTGTTGTTTCGGCCTCTCACTGTTGGAGATGAGGATCCGCAGAATGGAATAGCTGATGCTGAAGCGGAGGGACAGGCCGAAGCTAAGGCTGGCTTGCCGCCCTTTGATCCATTCTCTCCCAGCTCTGTTGACTCTAGAGGGGATGCGCGACTGAAAGTCCGCCTGGCTCGGTTACAATACGACACCCATGAGAGAGCCCAAACACGTCAGGCTGAGCTAACCCTGCGTCTGGAGGTATGCAGACTTGAAATAGAGGCTGATGAGCGGGTGAAGCTGTGACAGCTGGGTCTGGAGGCGATGAAAGTGGCTGCTGCTGCTGGGTCCTGCTGCGCAGCCGACCCCACGCGAGTCTGATGCTTCTCCTCTGGTTCACGTTTGACGTAAGTAAGCATGTTGCATTAGTACCCCAATTAAGAGAATCTGAAGTAGATTCTTATTTCAATGCTTTCGATCGAATTGCTACTTCCCTTCGCTGGCCTAAAGATGTTTGGTCGCTTTTGTTACAATGTAAATTGTTTGGTAAAGCTCTGGAAGTTTGCTCTAGCTTATCACCAGAGGAGAATTTAAACTACGAGACCGTGAAATCTGCTATCCTTCGTACATATGAGCTAGTTCCAGAAGTATAGGCAGAAGTTTAGGGGCCATCAAAAAAATTCTACACAGACCTTTGTAGAGTTTGCACGAGAAAAAGGAATTCTGTTCAAAAAGTGGTGCACTGTTAGCAAAGTGAAAGATTTCGACTCGATGCGAGAACTTTTGTTAGAAGAGTTCAAAAGTTGTCTGCTGGAACGTGTTGTAGTTTACCTGAACAAACAAAAAGTAACTTCTTTGTCACATGCAGCCGTGTTAGCGGACAAGTTCTTTTTAACGCATAAAACTGTTTTTTCTTCCGTGCGCGCAGAGAAAACTCAGTCTGTTTCTTTCCAATCACAAACTTTCCGTTCTAACTCCAGTCCACCGCGATCTCGGGAGAATCGTGAGGTTTTTATTGCCATAGATCTGGTCATGTAATAGCTGATTGTTTGTTTTTAAAACTTAAAAAAAAGCCACAATCCAACCTAAATGTGTTGGACTTGCAAAATCTATTAACTCAGCCGTTGCTGTGCCTTGTGACAAAAGGATTGATGACAGTTACATTCCTTTTATTCTTAAAGGGCTCATTTCTTTGACTGGTAATAGTGAGGATCAGAAAGAAATAAAAATGCTTAGAGACACAGGTGCGATGCAGTCATTTATTGTGGCAGAGAAATTAAATTTTTCTGAGGATACCTCCTGTGGTTCGAGTGTCATCTTAAAGGGTATTGAGATGGGTTGCGTAAAAGTGCCATTGCACCGAGTACACCTGCAGTGCGAATTATGTACAGAGTTTGTCCGAGTTGCTGTTCGTCCTTCTCTTCCAGTAACCGGTGTTGACTTTATCCTTGGGAATGACTTGGCAGGTGAAAAAATAATGCCTGTTTTAGAGGTTGTTGATAAACCTGATGTTTTTTGTCAGTCAGAGAATTTGACTAACTCTGATGTTTTTCCTGCATGTGCGGTTACTCGCGCTCAGTCTCGTAAAATGGGTGATGTAGTTGATTTGTCTGATTCATTTATTCTTCCACTTTTTTCTGACGGGAACCCTGAAAAATCTGTTGTATCTGAAGAACAAAAAGAGAATGTGAAGAGTTCTAAAGTAGCTGTGACTGATGTAGAATTGTCAAAGCTGTCTTTGTCTCGAGAAGAAATTATTGCTGTGCAGAATAAGAACAAATCTCTTGTTCTTAATTTTAATTCTGTTGTTTCTTCTGATGTGATTAAAGACCAGAAAGTTGCCTATTTTATTGACAATGGCATGTTGATGAGAAAATGGTCCTCTAAACCGGATACGGATTTAAATCGGAATGCGGTGTATCAAATTGTTGTTCCTTCTCCTTATCGCCAGCATGTTTTATTTCTAGCGCATGATCATCCACTTGCGGGACATCTTGGAGTTACAAAGACGTACAATCGAGTCTTAAAACACTTCTTTTGGCGAGGTTTAAAAAAAGGATGTGGCAAGTTATCGCCGTGTTTGTCATAATTGTCAATTGGCCGGAAAGCCGAATCAAGTTATTCCATCTGCTCCACTGGTCCCCATACCAGCCATCGGTGAGCTGTTCGAACATGTGGTGGTAGACTGTGTTGGGCCGTTGCCAAAAACAAAATCGGGTAACCAGTATTTGTTAACGATCATGTGTATAGCTACTAGATTTGCGGAGGCGATACCATTAAGAAAGATCACCGCTCCTGTTATTATTAAGGCCTTAGTGAAGTTCTTAACTACGTTCGGCCTACCAAAAATTGTACAGAGTGATCAAGGTACGAATTTTCTATCCAAGCTTTTTAAACAAGTATTGCAGTCTTTGGTGATTACTCATCGTGTTTCAAGTTCGTACCATCCAGAATCCCAACGGTTGTTTAGAACGCTTTCATCAGACATTAAAATCAATGCTACGAAAATATTGTTTGAAGACAGCTAGAGACTGGGATGAGGGAGTTCCTCTGGTTTTATTCGCTGTAAGAGAAACCGTACAAGAGTCTCTTGGGTTTAGCCCAGCCGAACTGGTTTTTGGTCAAAATTCTTAAAGAACAAATGTCAGTTGATCCCAGTCCGAAAACGAATGTTCTGGATTATGTAAGTAATTTTCGTGATCGTTTGCATGCTGCTTGCTCGCTTGCTAAGAAATCTCTAATCATTGCGGAGAAGGGCATGAAGCTCAGGTATGACCGTAAAGCTGTTGCGTGTTCTTTTACGCCTGGGGATCAGGTACTAGTATTTTTTACCAGGTCCAGGATCTTCTTTGTCTGCTCATTTTTATGGTCCTTATGTAGTGAAAAAGAAAATCAGCGAAACCGACTATATGATGACTATAGAATGCAGGAGAAAAAGGAGAAAAAGCAGGAGAAAAAGCTTTGGAACAGACTAAAGGACCAGCTGTCTCTTCTCTGTGTCGATAATATAGGATCTGCCTGTTTTGTGAGTAAACTTGATATGTTAAAGGGCTATTGGCAAGTCCCTTTAACTCCCCAAGCATCGGAAGTTTCTGCATTTGTAACCCCTGATAATTTTCTTCAGCATACTGCCATGGCTTTCGGTCTCCGAAACGCGCCCGCGACTTTTCAACGTCTCGTGAACACAGTATTGGCAGGTGTACCAAATTGTAATGCATACCTTGACGATCTTGTTATTTACTCTGCAGATTGGACATCACACATGAGTTCATTGAGAACAGTGTTCGAGCGTCTTGCAAACGCTAATTTAACGCTTAACTTGGCTAAGTGTGAATTTGGTCAATCTACGGTTACTTATCTTGGCAAAGAGGTGGGTCAGGGACAGGTGCAACCTGTAGAAGCCAAAGTCACAGCTATTTCGGAATTTCCTGTGCCTACAACTCGTAGGGAGTTAAGACGATTTTTGGGGATGGCTGGCTATTATCGAAACTTTTGTAAGAACTTCTCGATTATTGTCAGCCCTCTCACTGCATTGCTTAGCCCATCTAAATCTTTTGATTGGTCCGTTGAGTGTCAGTATGCGCTGGCTTGTGTAAAGACTCTTTTATGTAATACCCCTGTTTTTCTGGCTCCGGATTTTTCTCAAGGTTTTAAACTGGAAATTGATGCGAGTGCTGCTGGAGCTGGCGCTGTTCTCCTACAAGATGATATAAATGGTATAGATCACCCTGTTAGTTACTTTTCACGAAAGTTTAATAAACACCAGTTAAATTATTCCACGATTGAGAAGGAAACTCTTGCATTGTTGCTTGCTATACAGCATTTTGAGGTATACATCGGATCCAGTAGTTTACCCATCATCGTATATACCGACCATAACCCTCTTTTTTTTCTAGCTCGGATGTATAAACAGAATCAGCGTTTAATGCGGTGGTCTCTAATAGTCCAGAATTATAATTTGGAAATTAGACACAAAAAGGGATCTGAGAATGTTTTCGCAGATGCTTTATCGAGAGTTTAGAGATGTCACCAAACTAGTTGGTTCTTAAAGGTTGGAAGTGTTACGTCCCAGTAGATGTCAGTTTGTGTGTGTGTTTTTCTCTCTCTCTATTGGTTCTCCTTCCTGTCATTCTCTTAAGGTTCCTCCCCATTTGGACTTCTATTGGCTGGGGAAGTAATCATTGTTTGTCACATGACTGCTCATGTGGCCAATCCGGTTTACATTTACATTTAGCAGACGCCCTTATCCAGAGCGACATACAAAAGTGCTTTGAGTCTCTATAATGAATAAATCTACACTGGTATGCTAGATTACAAACTTAATATAAATATAACCCTTGAATTCTACAAACGTGGAAAGTGCTGATTTAAGTATTTCAGGAAGAGGTAGGTCTTCAGTCGTCGCTTGAAGATAGTCAGGGACTCTGCTGTACGGACATCTAGGGGAAGTTCATTCCACCACCTAGGTGCCAGAACAGAGAAGAGCCGTGAAGTGTACTTACCTCTCACTCTGAGAGACGGTGGTACCAGACCCGCAGTGCTGGAGGATCTCAGACAGCCTGGTGCAGTGCGAGATGTGATGAGGTCGCTGAGGTAAGATGGTGCTGGTCCATTTTTGGCTTTGTAGGCAAGCATCAGTGTTTTAAATCTGATACGTGCAGCTACTGGAAGCCAGTGAAGGGAGCGCAGCAGTGGGGTGATGTGGGAGAACTTGGGCTGGTTGAACACAAGTCGTGTAGCTGTGTTTTGGATCATTTGCAGTGGACGAATAGCGTTCAGGGGAAGACCTGCCAGCAGAGAGTTGCAGTAGACTTGAAAGTCTTGAAATCACAAGAGACTGAACAAGCACCTGGGCAGCCTGTATGGAGAGAAATGGTCGAATCCTTGGGATGTTATAGAGAAGAAATCGACAAGAACGAGCAACATTAGCAACATGTGGAAAGAAGGACAGTTCATTGTCCATAGTTACCCCAAGGTTACGAGCAGTGGCTGAAGGGGAGAGCAGAGAGTCATGAAGTGTTATTTGGAGATCTTGACCTGGAGATTAATCACCTGGAATGACCAGCAGTTCTGTTTTGCTGGGGTTGAGTTTTAGTTGGTGAGCACTCATCAATAAAGATATGTCTGTCAAGCATGCTGATATCCGAGCGGAAGCTGTGGTATCTGATGGAGGGAAAGAAAAGATTAGTTGAGTGTCATCTGCATAGCAGTGATAAGAAAACCCATGTGAGGATATGACTTCAACAATGGAGTGGGTATAGAGGGAGAAAAGGAGGGGACCAAGTACCGAGCCTTGTGGGACACCAGTGGTGAGTCTGCATGGGGCAGATGTGGATCCCCTCCATGTTACCTGGTATGAGCGACCTTCCAGGTAGGAAGCAAACCATTCCCATGCTGTTCAACAGATACCAAGGCTTTTGAGGGTTGACAAAAGTGTCTTGTGGTTAACTCTGTCAAATGCTGCTGAAAGGTCCAGGAAGATAAGTACAGATGACAGCTTGGCTGACCGAGCAGCATGCAGTTTCTCACAAACAGCCAAAAGGGCCATCTCTGTGGAATGTGCTGCTTTGAACCCAGACTGGTTAGGATCATGGAGGTTGTTGTTGGGGTTTAAAAAGAGGACTGCAGGAATGTTAACCAGAGCACCTTTTGTTTTGCACCTTGTTGTGTTAAAGCATTTATTCTGTTTCTTGTTGGTTTTTCCTTTTGACTTGGTTTGTACAAATTTGTTGAGTGAAAGCTTAATGTTATCTTGTTTGTTTCGTGAGTGTTTATATTCTGATAACAACCTTTGCATTTTCCCCAGGAGTGTTGGGCAGGTAGTATGTCACGTGACTTACATCTTGCAACACGTAGATGATGTTATGTATAGAGACACTAGCTAGGAGTGTGCGCTGCTTATGTATTTTTGGGTAGTTTAATGTAGGTAAGCTAGGGCGTGTAAAGGCACCGGAAACTTGCTTTGTTTAGTGTTAGGTTAGTGGTTTATACTGAGTTAGTTGGGTTTGTTTTATTGTTTTCTTTTCTTTAGCGCCACTCCCCGCCCCTCTCGCCTGTGGGAAATGTTTTCACAAAGGCATACTATTTTACATAGTTAGGTTTTTCTTTTTTAAGTCATTATCTATTTTAGTGAAAATGAATGCTATTACTAAAGCAAGAAACCCAATGAACACAATTGAACAAGTCTCTTTTCACTGCAGCCACAACTGCACCTCCCACATACATCATCTCTAGCAGAAGCACCGATATTAACCTCATAAAATGAATCTGGGATTTCCCTTTATGTCCCCGCATTATCGTGCATATTTTCTGTGCATCACGGTTTTCCTGCGGATTTGAATTGAAGGCAAAACGTGGGTGCGTGAAAAAGCTTAAGAACTTTTTTTGGCCTACGTACCATTCCTCATGAGCTTTTCATAAAAAGTCTGTCTTGTAAAACACCTTATAAAGGTCGACCAAATCGATTCCTTCTCCTGTGTCAGCCATTGTGGAATAAACAAAAGCGAATCCATACAAACATATATAAGCTTGTGTAGTTTGCTACAGATGCGGGATGCGAGCTGTGACTAGTGCGCTCTCTGACCATCCAATCGAAGTACGATTATACAATTTGGGTGCCTGTTTGGGCACCTTGGAATGGCCAAATCACAACCTGATTGGTTGAAGCAACAGCTTCAGGCAACATGTATTTGAATCTAACAAAAGCTAGAGAAACCGAAACTTACACTTATTAAAATAAGTCAGTGATTCTGATAGACCAAAATAGAAGGCCTTGCTGGCCATGAAGAACCCAAGAACACAAGAACCCAATCCGAATACATGCTAACATTACAGACCTCCATTATTTTCCTTCCAGCCTAAGCAATGTACATTTTGCCTTGTGACAAAGTATTATTCATATTCTTTATTTTTAAATACTGTGCATTATTTATGCAAAATGAAAATAAAGACTTATTGTACACAATCTTGAGTCTTTTTTGAGTGTATAGTATGAACCCCTGGTATACACCAGTGTTCCAGTAGAGGGCAGTAATGATTTGACTTTTCTACCAGCCCAAGGAGAAAGAAAGTGCAGAAGAAAGCTGTGGAAAGCTTCTGGGGTTGTTTGTAAACATGTCGTGGAGGTGTAGTGTTCGTGGGTGTGGGAAACGTAACCAGGCCAAAGCTAAAGACGTCGTCATTCACCGTTTCCCCGAGAAAGACCCGGAGCTCTGCGCCACATGGATGTCTGCGATCGGCAGGGACGTGAACAAAACGCAAAGGAAATACGCGTCTTTGCGGGTCTGCAGTCAGCACTTCACTCCTGACGACTATGAGAGGGATCTGAAGGCGGAATTATTGGGGTGTCCACCTAAAAAGCTCTTGAAGAAAACAGCGGTTCCGTCCATCTTCCAGGGAAAACGGAAGCCGGGCAGGAGGCAGACTCCGAGTAATCATCAACCACAGGTAACAGCGGTATCTCTATTATTCATTATATTCCTTTTATTTACACACTTTAAATATGCACAATAGTCTTCATTTATTTATTAATACTAAATTATTAGTAGTATTGAACACCTATCATTGTCCATCAAACTGAAAACAACTGGCGCGGCATTTATACGTCATCAAGCCGCGCCAGGAACCCAATGTAAAAGCTCATTTTCCTGTCAGAACGCACACAATACACCATGATGGTTCTGATAAACGGTCACATAAACACAGACAGATATCACATGTCTAATGAGTTCCTGAATGAAACCTGGACAGACCTGAAGTAGAGATTCACTAAATTATGACTCCAGTAAAAGTAAAAGTGTCCCCTGAAACTTTCACTTGAGTAAAAGTACTAAAGCCTTCAAATGTACTTGAGTATCCAAAGATCTATGATTTATTATGGCTCCAATGTTCCTTTTATTATTTTTACTTACTCAACTCAGTTTATATGAAAAGACTCTAATGTGACTCTCAGAACACTGATCTATTAATAGAACACGGATTGATTTTTATTAAAATGATCACGAACCCAAAACCTTCTTTTCAACTGCTTTAAAAAAAAAAAAAAAAAAGTTCAAATGAGGTCACATGTGTGACCATGATGCTGAACTGCATGTAGGTGATCAGTAGATACACCAAGCGCCAATCAGAACGAGTTTAAAACACACACTCGACCCTGATTGGTGGATCGCTGCGTGTTTGAGGTTTTTATCGTCATAAATAAAACTGATGAATCTGATTTTGCAAAATGAAATGCAGTGAAGTTGAATTCTCCCCCAAAATGGAAACACTTCAGTCAGAAAGCGATTTGAATACAGTAACAAATTACATTTACTTCATTACCCTTCCACCACTGGACACCTGACCATCACACTCATTTGTGGTCCTTCTAGTGGTGGGCCGTCAGGGCCGGCGAAGCCTTCTCATGGGCTGAACTCCATCACAATCACTGACTTACGTTTCATATATATTCCGAGTGTAAGTTTCGCTTTCTATCCACATCAAACTTGAGCCTTCACTGGAAACGCCGCAGGACCAGTCTGATTCGCTGATTCCGAGTCCCTCTAGAAGGCGTCCAATAACGTAGACATTTTTAGGTCTGATTGTATTTATATTTACAAAAGTCTTTTTTTTCATCGCATATATAACAATTAAATTTTTGCCCTTTTCAGGTGTCCTTTGAAAAAGAAAACGCACCTGCTCCTCTCTCAACATGCTCTGATGTGGAAGAGATGTCATGGCTGAAAGGTAGAGTCTCGGATTCGAAGCAGAAGGTTTACTTAAATTTGTATGAATAGTTATTTTTTTTCCCCTACAGCTATTAAGAGCCTTCAGACTCCTCAAGGATCGAACATCTTCAAGTAAGCACAAAATGTTCTCCAAGTCCTTGGTTTATTTGCTGTGTATCCATAGAAAGTGTCACGTGACATTTCCTTATCGATTCCAGAAGTCGTGAGGTGATGGTGAACACGCAGTGTCTGCTGGAGCTTTTCCAGTTCTGCTGGCTTTGTCAGAAAGAGTGCTGCATCACCATCGAGGGCAACGAGAAGCTGTTTTCAGTCGTGCAGGACTGCCAGAGTTGTGGTTACCACAGAGAATGGAGGAGTCGCCCACCTTCAACAGAACCTCCACACTCCGTTCATAATGAGGTATCGCATACTCATATACGCTAAAGCTTGAAAGTAGATCCAATGTATGATGAAAACATCTCCATGCTGCAGGTTGTGGTTCAGACTGGGTCTTCAGGTAACGAGCACAGCAAGCAGAGCCATGAGCAAGTATCCGGTCAAGAAGATGCCTCGTGTTTATCTAGCGACGATGAAGGAGCAAGCCTGCAGGAAGAGGAAGCGAAGACAAGAAAGGAGGAGGACAGTTCTGATGAGCCGGAGCTACATTCAGACGATGAGGCCAAAGACTCTGATGTGTCTATGGATGAAGATCTGTTCACGGCGTTAAAGGAGGAGGGTCAGGGCAAGCTTTTGGTTTGGTGTACGCAGTGTAGAGCCGAGGCCTCGCTCTCCTGTTCTGTCCGTCGCCACAAGAAAGCGTTCTGCTGCGCCCAGTGCGGTACAGGAGACGCTTGTCTGGAAACGCTCCCCGTCCGGTTCGAGGACGTAGCCAGTTTTCAGAACCACGCCGAACAGGAGCACGGATCCAAACCGTTCTATATTCTGTGTCAGGATTGCGGGAAGTTTGTCCTCGCGAATAAAGAGCACGTCTGCGAACATAAAGTCAAATTCGTCGTGTGTCCGGAGTGCGGGAAGAGATTCCTGACCGAAGGCGGCCTGAAGACGCACTACACTCAGCTCCATTCCGACTACGACCACCCGTGCAAGTACTGTCTGAAGGTCTTCAAAACAAGATCCACCAAACTGGAACACGAGCAGACCCATCCTAAAGAGAATCAACCGTACGGCTGTCCCGACTGTCCGCAGAAGTTCGGCAACATTTACAAGCGCAACGAGCACGTCAGGTCCCACCGAGGTCCGCACAAGTACGCCTGCGGCGTGTGTAAGAAAGGGTTTCGGGATATCAACAGACTGAGGAGACACAAGCTCATCCACTCCGGAGAAAAGCCCTTCAAATGCCAGGTGTGCGAGCGCTCCTTCAACCGGATGGAAAACCTCGGCGCACACATGCGCGTCCACACCGGGGAACGGCCTTTCACGTGCGAGCAGTGCGGCGAGTCGTTCAGTCACAACGTCAGCCTGAAGAACCACAAGCAGCGAAACCACGACTCGGGTTCGGTGCAGGAGAAAGATCTGGGAAATGAGGTGGAGAAAGAAGTGCTACATGATGTCGAGAATAAGGTAATACAGCAGGGGGCGCTGTAGAAATTGTTTGACTTAGGTGCAAGAGCTCAACAGGAATCTTTGAGGACATTTGGGAAGCCGCTCTGTTTGCTACTCCTGTCCATCGTTCATAGAGTGTGGTGTGTGTGTGTGTGTGTGTGTGTGTGTGTGTTTGTGACATGATGTTTGCACATCAAGACTACTGACTTGAATAAATTCAGCACTTTTCTCTTACTATAGTGTCATGTGGTTATGCTCATATTTCCACCTAATTTCCAAAAGTATTGGGACACTTGATCTTTCCTGGTTCTTCTTCAAACTGTGACCACAAATCTGAAGGCTCTCAATTGTACAGGACGTCTTTAGATGGCGCTGTAATAAAATTTTGCATTCACTTGAACTTGTAAACCCAAAACCTGCTCCAGCATGGCGATGCCCCTGTGCACAATGTGAGCTCCTTGAAGATCTGGATTACATGCTTTGGAGAGGAAGATCTTGCTGCTATAGAGCTCTGATCTCATCCTTACTGAACACCTTTGGCATAAATGTGAATGCTGACTGCACACCAGGTCTCCTCACCTACATCAGTACCTGCCTTTTGTAACACCCTTGTGGATGATGAACACAAATATCCATAAACACACTTCAAAATCTAGTGGAACATCTGCCCAGAAGAGTGGAGGGAGTTATAAGAGCAAACTTGGATTAAATGTGGAATAAATGACCAGGTGACCCAATACTTTTGGAAATATAGTGTATGACTCTGGGTTACAGATCCCAGCTCCATGAAGATCTGCTTTAAATCAGTTAGGAGATGTGGAAGATCTCCATCTATAGAGCTCCAACACTATTATATAACTTTGGGATGAATGTGAACACTGACTGCACCCTAGACCTCCTCACCTCACCTCCATCAGTACCTGATCTTTACTAACACCCTTGTGGCTGAGGAGGATTCTCTATGGAATCTAGTAGAACATCTAGTGGATCTTATTATAACAGCAAATAAAGACTAAATGTAGGAAGGGATGTTCTAAAAGAATCATATACCAATTTAATGCTCAAGTGTCCACAAACCTTTGTCCATTTGGTTTACACCGTATGTTCAAATGTATATGGACACCTGACCACGTACACATATGTGCTTCTTGAATATCTTCCAAAAATGTAAATGAAACGGTGAAATTCAGCCAAAGTGAACACAAAACATATATGATCAAATATTCCGATTGATATGTTAGAGACAAAGAAAAAAAGATCAAAGGAATGACATTAATTTGACACTTGTGCTTTTCGTGGTTTTTATTTAATGGATCTGGCAACCCTGTCTTCATATCATTGTGGAAAGCTGCATTATACTCATTTATCTGAAGCAGTCCTGGAGGTGTAGTCGCTAATCAAGCGATGGTTAAATGCATTGTTTTGTACACCTTTTCCAGAAAAAGTATTTCTACACCAATAGGAACTTAATATGCGTAATAATTGTAGTAAAAAAAACATGATTAACATTACATTTCCAGAAGAATTTCACATCAAAGGGCTGAACTCAAGACATTAAATTCATATAAATAATACATTAACATTGAAAAATGTATATAAATAAAAGACAACACACAACATGCTGCATCTGCACCACCACCAGCATGGAGATGGATCACACACCCCACACACACTCTTCAACCTCCTGCCATCTGGAAAACTGCAATATTTAACATGGTAATTTATTCTTAATATACTGATTTTTTCCAAAAATACCACAAAAGAGATATATGATCATCTAAGAGGTGAAGAATAACAAAAATAACAACACAATTGTATAGGATGTCTGTATCGTGTAGCTCTATGAAGAACTGATTTGGAAGACCTCCTCAACCTCACTGTGCAGCCTGTGGGATGAACTGGATCTCGTCCAACACCAGCATCTGACCTCATGTATATGTATGTTTAAGCAGCTTTAGGGACATATATAAATGTATTATCACGTTTAGGGACATATATAAATGTATTAGCAGGTTCAGGGACATTTATACATGTATTATCACGTTTAGGGACATATATATAAATGTATTATCATGTTTAGGGATATATAAAGGTATATGCAGCTTTAGGGACATATATAAATGTATAAGTAGGATTATGGACATTACTAATATAAAATAAGCTTTAGGGACATTTATAAATGTTTAAACAGCTTTATGGACATATATAAATGTATACGCAGTTTTGGGGACATATATAAATGTATATGCAGCTTTGGGGACATATATAAATGTATTAGCAGCTTTATGGACATATATAAATGTACACACAGCTTTGGGGACATATATAAATGTACACGCAGCTTTGGGGACATATATAAATGTACACACAGCTTTGGGACATATATAAATGTATATGCAGCTTTGGGGACATATATAAATGTATACGCAGCTTTGGGGACATATATAATTGTATACGCAGCTTTGGGGACATATAGAAATGTATACACAGCTTTGGGGACATATATAAATGTATACACAGCTTTGGGGACATATATAAATGTATTAGCAGCTTTATGGACATATATAAATGTACACACAGCTTTGGGGACATATATAAATGTACACGCAGCTTTGGGGACATATATAAATGTATATGCAGCTTTGGGGACATATATAAATGTATAAGCAGCTTTATGGACATATATAAATGTATACACAGCTTTGGGGACATATATAACTGTATACGCAGCTTTGGGGACATATAAATGTATACGCAGGTTTGGGACATATATAAATGTATACGCAGCTTTGGGGACATATATAATTGTATACGCAGCTTTGGGGACATATATAAATGTATACGCAGTTTTGGGGATGTATATAAATGTATACACAGCTTTGGGGACATATATAAATGTATACACAGCTTTTGTGACATATATAAATGTATACACAGCTTTGGGGACATATATAATTGTATACGCAGCTTTGGGGACATATATAAATGTATCCGCAGCTTTTGGGACATATATAAATATATACGCAGATGTGGGGACATATATAAATATTTAAGCAGCTTTGGGGACATATATAAATGTATACGCAGCTTTGGGGACAGATATAAATGTATAAACAGCTTTGGGGACACATATAAATGTATACACAGCTTTGGGGACATTCACAGAGTCGTCCATAAGCCATTACTGTGTTGTTTCGGCTGTGTGTTTAGGGTCGTTGTCACGTAGGAACGTGAACCTACGACTCGCTGGTCTTGAGTGTCGTGGAATGTGTTTTATTCGTGATATCTCTGTGTTTTGCTCCATTCAGCTTTCCCTGAACCCTGACCAGTCTCCCCACAGATACACCCCAAACTCTAGTACAAATCCTTTAACAGCAGTTCTCAAATATGATGGTTGGATGTCTGTATACCTTTGGCCTCATAATCAGTGGTTTTGTTTCAGATTATCAGAAATAACATTATAATGGACGCACATCCATATTTGACAAATTTGCCTTTATATTAGATTTACTGAAATTGGAGTCCATTCAGGATGTGACGTCACAACCCGGCATCTGATTGGCTCTTGAGCAGGAACTCCTGAATTCTCATCTGCAATCTGATTGGCTCTTCAGCTTGGTTTTGGAAAACAGAGAAGTGTGGAAGTGTTTTGTGTATCCTGGATGTATTTGACAACAGAATTATGAATGGTTTCATATGTATTTCATTTAGTTTGTGACCAGCTGGGTTGCCTTGCAAGAAATAAGCATTAAATAGCGTATGGAAACGCCAGAAGAGACTGATTTAGGTGGAGTAATGAGATTATTGTGTTTTTGTCCTGAATTTTAAATAATAATATATGTTACACCTCGGAAAGGATTATTAACATTTCTAATGACCGGCGAGGAACCGCTGCATAGTGAACGCTGCATGGCGGCTGCTCTGTTCTCTGATATCTATAAGCTGATCTTAAACTCGCTTATAAAAAGTAGTTTCTCTGTTATAATGTGGTGAAATTTACTTCACAGCACTGGAAACAAGGTATTTTCTTGCTTTTCTCGGCTTTTTACTATCGTTTATATTTATTATTAGACGATTTATTGATACAATAAGAGTAAACTTTTCAATTTGGAAAGGTGCGTTCAAGTGCGCCGTCGGATTGCTGTATTTTGTTTGTTTTTTTTTTTTTATTAACCATTTACTACATTTATTAAAAGTGTATCAGGATTTTTTTTTTGGTCTAACATTGGGTACATTTGTAACAGCAGTTCTGACAACGATTATTTCAAGTCATAAGTTTATATTTCCTTAGTTGTAAATATCTTATTTTTGTAGTAACAGTCCATTTAAAGAGTCTTATTAACATATGAGGGTCCACATGTACAGGCTTAATATGTGTAACTGTTAATATGGTGAAGACTATTGTATACATATATAAATGTAAAAGCAGTTTTACAGACATATATAAATGTATAAGCAGCTTTAGGCATGCACTATATTTCCAAAAGTATTGAGACACCTGACCTTTCCTCTGATATGTGGTTCTTCTTTAAACTGTTACAACAAATCTGGAGGCACTCGATTGTACAGGACGTCTTTAGATGCGCTATAATAAAATTTTGCATTCACTTGAATTTGGAAACCCAAACCTGCTCCATCATGGCGATGCCCCTGTGCACAAAGTGAGCTCTTTGAAGATCTGGTTTACATGCTTTGGAGAGGAAGATCTTGCTGCTATAGGGCTCTGATCTTATCCCTACTGAACACCTTTGGGATAAATGTGAATGCTGACTGCACTCCAGGTCTCCTCTAGTAGAACATCTTCCCAGAAGAGTGGACGGAATTAAAAAAAGCAAATTGGGACCGTACTTATGACCAGGTGACCCAATACTTTTGCCAATATAGTGTATATACATTTATCAATAGTAGGACAACCAGGGGCAGCTTGGCTTGAGATGACGCAAGGAAGAAACCTTACAATAAGATGATTGATGCACAAGATTGGTGCTTTTTGAGCAGCCTATTCCACATTTACTCCTAATTTGCTGTTATAATAAACTTCACTCTTTTGGGAAGATGTTTGAGGAGATCTCATAGAGATTTGTGAGCTACAAGGGTGTTAGTTAAGTCAGGTAGTGATGTAGCTGGGGTGAGGAAGCCTGGGGTGCAGTCACTGTTTACATTCATCCCAGAGGTGTTCAACAGGGTTGACCATATTGATCTGCAACAGGAGATCTTCCACTCCAACCCATGTAAAGCACATGTTCATGAAGCTGGCTTTTGTGCACAGGTGCATTGTCATGCTGGAACAGGTTTGGAGCTCCTAGTTCAAGTGAAGGAAAATAAATGATAATAGATCATCCAAAGACGTTGTATAAAATTGTGTGTTTACCATTTTTTTGGTAAAAGTTTGGAGAAGAATGACATATGGTGTCCTAATACTCCTGTACATATTGTGCATTTTACACAATCTCAGGTCAGATGCTGAAGGCTTCCTGAGACAGTTATGAGCTGTAGCTTTGAGATTAGTGAGGTTGAGGTTGCATTTTGTCTTAACAAAATATACAAAAATTCCTATATTTCATCATGAATGAATGTGCAATTGTGCTCACAAAATTTCCAATGACCTCTGTGTGCAGATCGTGGAATAGGTCTCAGAAGCCTTGTTGAAGTGTGACCATATACAAGAAAGATAACTTTTCAACCACAAACAATGAAGGTATGAACATGATGAGTTAGCGGTAATTTATAATCCATTCATCTTGTATACAAATAACAGTATTGGATTACATGCAGGTAATAAAAGTCATTGTAGATACATGGTGTTTTTTTTTTTTTTTTAACCTTTTTTTCTTAATTGTGTACAACTTTGAAATTTGTGAATGCATGTTCCTACAAGCTCGACTATGACTGAAACACCATTAGAGCTTTCAGACAGGTTCCTGTTGGGATTTTAATGTGGTCTGTAATGGTATTAAAAGTATTTTTCCCAAAAAAGATCTTTATGGCAGACCTAACTGTTATTCTCTTTATGGTTTATCATGGTTTTAGATTACAAAAAAATGTTAACAGTTTTGTAAATATTCACCTAATATACACTTTATGGACAAAAAGTATTGGGTCACTTGAACTTTCAAGCCACATGTGGTTCCCAAACAGTTCCCACAAAATTGGAGACACAATTGTATAGGACAACTTTGGATGTGGTAGAATTACGTTTTCCCTTCACTTAAGCTTCCTAACTGAAACCTGTTCCAGCATGACAATGCCCCTGTCCACAAATCTAGGTCCATAAATATATGCTTTCCATTGGTTGGAAGATGCTATAGAACCCCAAACCTTTTGACCATGATTAATTAGAATGGCATCTTAGGCCTCCTC
Source organism: Silurus aristotelis (assembly GCF_946808225.1). NCBI lineage: Eukaryota > Metazoa > Chordata > Actinopteri > Siluriformes > Siluridae > Silurus > Silurus aristotelis. The sequence goes on from NC_139578.1 coordinate 30,136,688, forward strand.
ACCTCACCTACATCAGTACCTGACTTTTCTAAACACTGACTAATCACAAATCTCTAGTGGAACATCTGCCCAGAAGAGTGGAGCGTATTGAAACTAAATGGCAAAATGCAAAATTGAATGTTCAAAAAACGCAGCAATTTTATGATCAGTGCCTTCAGCTTTGTGGTAACAGTTTGGGAAAGAACCACACATGGCTGAACCACATGGAAACCATGGACACTGCATCCTCCGGACTAAAGAGGAGCGGGATCATCGGACTTGTTATCAGCACTAAAATTAAAAGAGTGGAGGTTATTATACCAGCAAATGGGGACTAAATATTAAATGGTATATTAAAAAAACACAATGTAATGGTCAGGTGTACACAAAGCATTGTCCATATAGTGCATTTGTTTGTTTATTTATTTATTAGCCACCATGTCTAACCTGAATCGCTATTGATACAGATGACATTTATCCATAGTTTATTTCAAGATCCTGTGTTGTGTTTCTCCTGTTATTCTTTCTTTCACAGCTACATGTCACGATACAGAATGGAGGGCCGATTCAGCTGGTGAAATGTGTTCAGTGCTGCAGTAAATATCACTGTCCGTTCTGCAAGCCTGAGATTTTCAAGCCGACCGTGGAGAGCAAAGTGAGGAAGCACCTTAAAGCGCATGAAAAGAGGGCCGTCAAATATAAAGGCAAGCAGCTATCTGGTGCACATATCTTATAAAAGGTAGGTTTGGCATGAACCAATTATACATTATTATATAATAGTCTTTTCTTTTTTCACTATTTCCTTCAGAATATGCGATCTTCAAGTGTGGCTTGAACTGCAAGGCGGTTTCGCATTTCCACTGCCCCAAATGCAGTAAATTAGTAGAAAAAAAGAACAAATTCCTCGAGCATCTGGACAAATGTGTGGGAACAGTGGCCCATGAGGAGGATCGAGAGAATCTGGTCCCTGTAAAGGAGGAGCCGAATCCAAATCATTTCTCTGTTAAAGAGGATGTGGACAGTCTTATTTCTGAGGAACATCAGAGTCTGCTTGCTGCTGTTCCTCTAGTGGGGGTACGTCCTCTTTCTTTCTTTCTTTCTTTCTTTCTTTCTTTCTTTCTTTCTTTCTTTCTTTCTTTCTTTCTTTCTTTCTTTCTTTCTTTCTTTCTTTCTTGCATTACTTATCTTCTTTCTTTCATTCTTTCTTTCTTGCATTACTTATCTTCTTTCTTTCATTCTTTATTTATTTTACTTTTTTTATTTTTTCTTGCATTACTTTTCTTTCTTTCTTGCATTACTTTTCTTTCTTTCTTTTTCTTTTTCTTTCTTACTTGCATTACTTATCTTTTTTTCTTTCATTCCTTTTTGCATTACTTATCTTCTTTCTTTTATTCTTTATTTATTTTACTTTTTTTCTTTTTACTTGCATTTCTTTCTTTCTTTCTTTCTTTCTTTCTTTCTTTCTTTCTTTCTTTCTTTCTTTCTTTCTTTCTTTCTTTCTTTTTTTCTTTCTTTCTGGCTGGAATGTATATGTGAATTATGATGTTCTATTTCACTGCTTTATCTTTGTCTTTTTGTTCCCTTTCACAGCTACATGTCACGATACAGAATGGAGGACCGATTGAGCTGGTGAAATGTGTTCAGTGCTGCAGTAAATATCACTGTCCGTTCTGCAAGCCTGAGATCTTCAAGCCGACTGTGGAGAGCAAAGTGAGGAAGCACATTAAAGCGCATGAAAAAAGGGCCGTCAGATATAAAGGCAAGCATCTCAATCTATTTTCTATTCCTGGAATTGTACATCTGAATGAGATCACGGGATTAAAACAAGGGTTATTTTCAGAGAATGAGGTCATCAGTGCATAGTGTTTTTACTCCTCAAACATTCCTTTGTGGAGTTAGACGTCTTGGGAGCTGAAATATTATGGTACATTACATAGTTTATGATTCCAGCAGTCTGGAGCTTTAAAATAAATAAAAAAATCTGTTTGGTTGCAGGATATAGAATCTTTAAGTGTGGACTGACCTGCAGACCTGTTTCACATTTTCACTGCCCAAGCTGTAGCAAATTATTGGAGAAGAGGAACAGATTTGTGGATCATCTAACTAAATGCATGGGCACAATGGCAGCTGAGGCTGGAGAAGAACATCTTCCAGTAAAGCTGGAGGCTGACAGCCATGAGGTACCTGAAGAAGATGTGGAAAACCATCAAGCCAATGTAGGTCAACTTGTTCTTTCCTTCCTTCTTTCTTTCCTTTCTTCCAACAAAAGCTAGAGATTTTGACTATATTCAGCTGGCAAAACATCTAGCATCTAATCAAGAGAACTGACATTAAGTCTGTAACACGATTAGCTATAAAAAGGGAGGTCATAGTGAGGCAGAGTCTCTCAGAAGTAAAGATGGGCGGAGGCTCTCCAATCTGTGAACGAGTGCGTAAAAATTGTGGTATACTTTAAAAACAACGTTCCTTAACGTCAAATTGAAAAAGCTCTGCAAATCTCATCATCTACAGTACATAACATCATCAAAAGATTCAAAGAGACTGGAGAAAATTTTGGGCGTAAGGGTGGATGCTGGTTATCTTTGGGTTCTCAGACGACACTCATCGGCATGATTGTGTCATCAGAAACCACTGTCGGTTAACACAATCCGCCTTGCCATCTGCAGATGCCTACTAAAGCTCTATCATGCAAAAAAGGAAGCCATATGTGCACATGGTCCGAAAGCGACGTTGTGCCCTGTGGGCCAAGGCTCAATTAAAATGGACTGTTTTAAAGTGGAAAAGTGTTCTATGGTCAGACGAGTCCAAGTTTTACATTTATGTCGAAATTACAGACGCCGTGTCCTCCGGGCTAAAGAGGAGAGGGATCTTCAGTGTTCGGTTGAAAAGCCAGCATCTCTGATGGTATAGGGGTGCATAAGTGCATACAGTGTGGGCAGCTTGCATGTTTTGGAAGGCACTATGAATGCTGAAAGGTATATAATGGTTTTAGAGCAACATATGCTACCCTCCAGACAACGTCTATTTCAGGGAAAGCCTTGTGTATTTTAGCAGGACGATGCATAACAACATACTGCAGCTATTACAACAGCATGGCTTCGTACTAGTATAGTCTAGGTGCTGAATTGGCCAGCCTGCAGTCCAGATCTTTCACCTATAGAGAACATTTGGTACATTATTAAACAAAAAAGACGACCACAACCTCATCAGCAGCTGGAAACCGACATCAGGCAAGAACGGGACCAAATTACAACAGCAAAACTCCAGAAACTCATAACCTCAATGCCCAGACGTCTTCAAACTGTTTTGAAAGAAGAGGAGATGCTACACCATGGTAAACATGCCCCCGGGACAAATTTTGTGAGACCTGTAGAAGACATCAAATTTAAAATAAGCTCATTTTGTGCATAAAAGTGTAAAATGTCTCAATTTTTGTTATGTTCTCTTATGTTCTATTGTAAATAAAAGATTCGCTCAAGCGATGTAAAAGTCTTTTGGTTTTCAATTTATTCAAATTTAAACAAAGTCCCAACATTTCCGGGATTCGGGATTCGACTGTTTCTTCCACCCTGGAACCTGTGAGATGTTAAAGATTTATCACATGACCACGTGATGTAGAAACTTCAATTTAGCTTATCTTACACAGTTCCTCTGCTGACTGTCGGTGATCTTAAAGCTAAAATATCACCATATAACTGAGGTTCTAAGAAAGAATGTGTCGATCCATGCACTTATTTATTTCATGAAATTGCAACATTAAATTGGCCGTGATTGCGATGCAATTAATCATGCAGCACTGATTTCCATATGTGTTTTATCCATGTGTGGTTCTTCCCCAAACTGTTACCACAAAGTTGAAGGTGCTGATCATCTCTTTTGGGAGGATGTTTTACTAGATTTTATGGAGATTTTATTCTTATTCAGGCACAAGGGTTGTAGTAACGGCAGGTACTGATGTAGTTGAGGTAAGAAGGTCTGGGATGCCATCAGTCTTCACATCAAAGGAGATCTTCCACTCCAACTCATGTAAAGCATATCTTCTTGGAGCTGGCTTTGTGCACATCATATATAATTGTGCGCATCTGACTTTGTGTTTGAGATGGCTGGGGAATGTCAGGTGTCCCAATACATTTGTCCATGAAGAAACAGGATTATACTGGATTTATTTCACTGACATTGACATTCTGATCTCTTCACAGGACCAAGATTGCTCCCTGGATTTTGGACCAAGTTCAGAACTACCAGTGCAGTCTGAGGTTGTTTCATCTCCTCAGTCTAATCACAAACCTGCGTTCTCCAGTCTACACGATTCCATATCACCTCGGGCTTTCGGTGATATGAGAATGAAAAGACAAGGAAGATCTTCAAAGGTATTGGGTGTAAATTTATGGGAGGTCGCTAGGATTTATTTAAAGCAGGCTTTCACTTTACAACATGTAATGATTTTTTTTTTCCATTTCTAAAGATCCATTTTATAAAAGAAAACACACCCACTGCACTGTCGACACGTCCCAGGCTGGAGGAGAAGTCATTACGTGAAGGTTGGGGTAAGTAAACTCGTGTAGAAGTTGAATTTAAACAATTAATCCGAGTCACTTGATTATTTAAAGCAAGCTGAAGCTGTAGTTTATTCATTTACAATTATTTATTCACAAGTTCCTATACATGTCAAACCTGTTTGGATTGATCCGTGGCCCTTTCTCTTCCAAAAGCTGTCAAGAGCCTTCAGACTTATCAGGAAACCAGCGTTTTTAAGTAAGCCATCACCGCGTTTCTTTATTTTTATTTATTTGAATAGGAAATACAATACACATAATAGAATACACATGCATTCATGCAGCAAAGTAATCAACCAATCACGTGTCTGCAAATTGTCAGCTTTCACAGAGTCTCTGATTCCTGTTCTCGGCTGACAGGAGTGGAAACCCGACGTGGTCTTCAACTGTTGTAGCGAATTCACCTCACAGTTTTGTGCATGCTGAGATGCTTTTCTGCTCACAAAAGTTGGAAAGAGTGATGATTTGAGTTCTCAGACATTTTCCTGTAAAACTGTCATTCACAAGATGTTTTTAAACTATTCTAAAAAATAAAATAGTAAAAAATACACTCTACAGACAGTTTCTGGTACTGAGAACCTAAAAATCTCTCATGATCTATATGATTGTATGTATTACACAGCTGCCACGTGATTGGCTGATTCAATAACTGCATAAATGTCATGTATTATAATTTCAAGTATTATAACACTCAATTTATCACAATATATATATATTTGCTAAAAAGCTACCAGCAAATTGGTAGTACTGCATAAACTTTATTTGTTTTTAATTTCTATAACTAGAATACTCTAAGGCCAAAAGTATTGGGACAACTGGCTTTCTAGCCTTATCGGTTCTACCTTATCGGTTACCACAAAGTTGGAGGCGACGTCTTTGGATGCAGGAGAATGACATTTTCCCTTCACTTGAACTAGGAGACCCAAATTTGTTCCAGTAGGACATGACATGAGAGCGCATGAGCTCTGGCCCCCAGACCTCTTCGCTCACCTACCTGATTTTATTAACACCCTCATGGCTGATTGAGTACAAATCTAAACAAAATTTTGTGGAACATCTTCCCAGAAGAGTGGAGTTATTAGAAGAGCAAATGAGACCTTAATGTGGAATGGGATGATAAAAAGGTGGACATTAATCTCATGGTCAGGTGTCCACAACCTTTTGTCTATATAGTGTTATTTTATGAAAAGCAGGCAGAAACGTTTCAATATCATCAAAGGCATTTTGTTTTTAATGCTTTAAAGCAGTGCCCATCATTTTAGTCAGCTGCTGTCAATCAGATTTTAAAACTCTCATGCAAAAAAACATGGAAAAAACTATTGACATCACAGTATCGTATAGTGATATTATTATGTCTGTTTTAGCACTGGTTCCTATCTGCCCTTTCCAGGAGCAGTGAGGTGATGGTGAACACCCAGTGTTTGCTGGAGCTTTTCCAGTTCTGCTGGCTTTGTCAGAAAGAGTGCTGCATCACCATCGATGGCAACAAGAAGCTGTTTTCAGTCGTGCAGGACTGCCAGAGTTGTGGCTACCACAGAGAATGGAGGAGTCGCCCACCTTCAACAGAACCTCCACACTCCTTCAATAAGGAGGAAAAACATGCACATGAGGATGAGGATGGTGAGAAGGTGTGTATTGATTCAGTTAGTAGATTTGTACACTCGTGTATAATGTGAAGTTTCATAGACTGACCTAAAAAACTCAAAGGGTTACAGTAAGGGGCAAGATGACTGGGGCAGTTTATATAACAGTCTTAAAGATAAGACGACCCTTCTGAAAGATAAACATCAACAGGAACCCTCTAAATCTCTGTAGTGGTTTTAATGGCTGTAATGGAAAATAGAATGTTTTTACTGGATATAATGGGATTTGTAGTAGATGTAATAGGAAATGTAATGTTTCAATGGGTATAGTGGGAATTATATTGTTTTGTTTTGTTTTGTTTTGTTTTTACCGGTGCAATAGACATTGTAACGGTTCTAATGGGATTTTTAATGGTTTGAATGTTTATAATGGGAATTGCAATGTTTTTATGGTTAAAATGGGAATTGCAGTGGTTTGAATAGAATTGTTTTATTGGTTATAATAGGATTTGTAAGGATTATAATGGGATTTGTTATGTTTTGATGGGTATAATGGGATTTGTAATGGTTTTAAAATCTATAATGGAAATTGTAATGTTTTAATGGGTATAATGGGAATCCTAATGGCATTAATGTTTGTAATAAGATGGTTTTAATGGGAATTGTAATGGTTTCTATAGTTGTAATGGGAATTGTAATGGTTTATATGGTTGTAATGTGAATTGTAGTGGTTTTAATGGATATAATGTGAATTGCATTGTGTTTATTGGCATTTGTAATGGTGTTAGTGTTTATAATGGGAATTGTGATGTTTTTATTGGTTATAATGTTCATTGTAATGTCTTAATAGGTATAATGGAATTGTAATGGGATTTGTCATGGTTTAAGTGGTTATAATGGAAATTGTAGTGGTTTTATTGGGATTTCTTAAGGTTTTAAATTTATAATGGGAATCTAAAGGGTCTTAATATTTTTATAATGTAGATTGTAATGTTTTAATGTTATGAATGTTTGTAATAAGATTTGTAATGTGATTTGAAACAGTTTAAATGGAAATTGTTATGGGTTCTATTGTTATAATGGTAATTGTAGTGGCCTTTGAAATGGTTTTAGTGGTTATAATAAGAATTGTAATGGTTTTAATGGTAATTGTATTAATGGTTGTACTGGGATTTGTAATGGTTATAATGAGAATTGTAATAGTTATAATGAAATTTTAAATTGCTAAATCATTTGTGAAAATTGTAATTACTGTCATGGGGATTGTTATGGATATTATGGATATAATAGGAATTGTAGGGGTTACAGTGGAATCTGTAATGGCTTTATGGTTACAGTGAATTTTGTAATGGTTGTAATAAAGATTGTAATGGTGTATGGGTCTCTGCTTGTAACTGGTTGCCTTCTATTTAATGACATGTGATGTCTGCTATTATTAAGAACTAATTGAATGTCTTTTTAGCTTATAGATCACGTGTTGGCATCTAGTGGACACCAGTAGGGACCATTGGGGTGTCATTAAACCACCAGATAAAAGCCATTCATTCTCCACAATGGTTTATGTGGATTGATAATCATGTTTTTTAGATATTTTTGTTTTATATCGTTGTTGTGTATCTCTAACAAAGACATTCTCTGTCCTGCAGGTCGTGGCTCAGATTGTGTCCTCAGATGCCGAGTGCAGTGAGAAGGTGTTTATTGAAAAGGATGGATCATATTTATCTACTGATGGTGCCGAAACACATTTACAGAAAAAGGAAGAAAAAAGAAAAAGGAAGAGGAAGTCTGAAAGTAAAAACAGCTCGGACAATTTGGAGCCATGTTTAGATGAATGGGACACAGACTCTGATGTTTCCATGGATGAAGGTCTGTTCGCAGTGTTAAAGGAGGAGGGTCCTGTGGAGTGGTGTACACAGTGTAGGGCTGTGGCCTCGCTCTCATGTTCTGTCCATCAGCACAAAAAATTGTTCTGCTGCGCTCAGTGTGGTACAGGTGACGGCGTTCGGACGCATAGTCTTGAAACACTTCCTGTTCGGTTTGAGGACGTGGCCAGTTTTCAGAATCATGCTGAACAGGAGCACGGATTCAAACCGTTTTATAAACTGTGTCAGGATTGTGGCAAGGTTGTCCTAGCGAATCCTGAATCCAGAGGTTTAAAAGAGCATAAATGCGAACCCAAGTCGGAATTTATCGTCTGTCCGGAGTGCAGGAAGAGATTCCTCACCGAAATGGGCTTAAAATCGCACTACACTCGGCTCCACTCGGAGTACGGTAACCAGGTCTGTGAAACTCCAACATGAGTGTCCTGATTGTCCACAGACATTTGGTAGCACTCACCAACACAATAACCACGCCGTATCCCACTGAGGTCCTCAAAAATGTGTGTAGTGTGTGTGTGAAAGGTTTTCAGAACATCTTCAGGTTAAAAAGCGGCCCTTAAACCGAAAGGAAAACCTCGCTTCATACATGTGCTTCCATACTGTAAAGAAACCTTTCACATGTGAAGGACCACAAGTACTCTGGTTGGACCCTGATGAATCTACACTGTAGTGAATACAGGGGTATTAACACAGCACTGTGGTTGCCCTGAAGGCAATGGACATGGCTTGATGATAGACATATGACTGATCTGAGAACAGAAGCTCCATTGACCTTCATTGGCAATACATGTCACCTTGTTCCCTATGGTAATGATACATTTTTACCAACACTTACAATGTAAGGTGTCATTCCTCAAGCTGTCTTGAATGTTATACCTCTGTAACTTTAGATTTTTTTTCCCAGCATTTCCTGGATTGTACCAATTTTCCAGTCGTTCGCTCTGAGGCTCCCAGGGCTTCTTCCTGAGTGTATGATTAATATCTGTTAAAATGTAGCCGAATGGCCATGTCCATGTCAGGTTCATGTCCCGGTTCACAGCTAAAGACCAGTCTGGACATTTTATTCTCAGGGTTCCTACGCATTCTGGAAAAGTATGAATATGTAATTCCATCTGACTGGTTTCCAGGTCTGGATTAGCATTTTGAAAATTATTTAAATTAGTTCCATTGATATGGAAAAGTGTTTCGGTTCGGTTTTCTAAAATGTAAAATTTATAAAAAAATATTTGTTATAAAACAAAGGCTACACTAAACCGGATACATTTAAAAACGCGTTCTCGTCAAAAAACGCTCAGCGTCCACAATTTCGTTTTCAGTCGTTTCCCAAAAGTTGCTCATCCACACTAAAACGTCTGTACTTGACTGAAAACTTGACTGTAAATGCCGTCTCGGTGCGGACGGAAGGCCAAAATGGACGGAAAATATAAACATTTTCAAACGTAAACATATTAATAGGGACATGGCCCAAAGGTGTTTTTTTTTTTTTATCTATTTATTTTTTTTGTTAATGGACTTCAGTTCTCTTTAGTTGTTTCTTGATGAATTGCACATGAACAATCTTTCCACTGCTGAGGGTTTACAGTTTCAAAATTCTATTTATAAATTATTAACGTTGCACTGATTTAGAATTGCAGTTTTAATCAAATGAACGTGTTTTTTTTTTTTTTATTATTATTATTTGTATGAGCTACAATAGCTGCAACTTCCCAGCAATTATTTGGTAATATAATAAAGATTGTAACAATCATTATTTCGGATGTTGAATTTAATCTTGAAAATCTTTAAGGAACTCTGCATATGTCTGAAAATGTATGGTTACATCACTCCAGCTTATAATTGCTCACAAATACAGTTGTGGGTATTATTATTATTATTATTATTATTATTATTATTATTATTATTATTACTACTAGTATTATTTTTATTATTATTATAATTTTTTATAATTTAATTTTTTTTTTCAAACCCTACTGGCTCAATCGTTACTTTTGTCCGAGATATTTTCTACCAAATTTATTCGGTTGCATTGTTTAAAAAAATGCAAACAAGCTATTAGCCTCGTTTAAGCACGGTGTCATCCTGTTGTATCCATGACTCAAAGCTTTCCTCTAGTTTTCAACCAAAAAAAAATTCTGTTCTTTCTAAACAATGTTTTCATGCTTATTTGCATCCTTAAGATATACTGTACAGTAAGTAATGGAGAGTGTGTTAGAGAAGTGAAGAAAAGAGTGCAGGCAGGGTGGAGTGGGTGGAGAAGAGTGACAGGAGTGATTTGTGATAGAAGAGTATCTGTATGAGTGAAAGGGAAAGTTTATAGGACTGTGGTGAGACCTGAAGATGTTGAGGTTTTTGTTGGAAGTGATGACGATGGACAAGATTAGAAATGAGTTTATTAGAGGGACAGCGCATGTAGGACGTTTTGGAGACAAGGTGAGGGAGGTGTGATTGAGATGGTTTGGACATGTGCAGAGGAGGGACATGGGGTATATCAGTATGAGAATGCTGAGGATGGAGCCACCAGGAAGGAGGAAAAGAGGAAGGCCAAGGAGCAGGTTCATATATTGAGGGAAGACATGCAGGTAGTTGGGTTGAAAGAGGCAGATGTAGAGAGAGAAGAATATATACTGTACAGTTTTTCTTCTGAGAAGGATTTTGCACTAGATTTTGGAGCATTGATGTGTGGATTTGTCAATTCAGCCATAGGAGCATTAGTGAGGTCGTCTCCTAATTCAACCTAAAGGTGTTCGGTGGAGTTGATTGAGGTCTTTGCGTGTGAAGTTTGGAGTTGAAGAGCTCAAAAATCTTTGATGTTGATTGAGGAGGTCTTCTAGTTCATCTCAATGGTATTAATTTGAGTTGAATGAGGTCTTTGGGCTCTTCCCCTCCAACCATAACACACAATGTCTTCATGGACAGGTGTTCGGGGGTCTAGTTCCAGTTCATCCCGAAGATGTTCATTTCATTTAAGGTATTTGAAGTCTTCCACTGCAAACTTTACACACAATGTCCACCTGGACATTCTAATTTATTGAGTGGCACCTGTGTGTGTGTGTGTGTGTGTGTGTGTGTGTGTGTGTGTGTGTGTGTACATACACCCCTCACATTTCAGCAACCATTTTAGTATATCTTCTCTAAATAACATTTGTTCCCAGTTATTTAGTTTCGAGTTTCTTTTGAGTTAAGTTTCGAGTTGCTTTTTGTATTGAATGACTAAAATGAATAAAATTTTTTACTGATTATAATTTATCGAAATGCACCTGTGTGTATATATACACAATAATTCCAATACGACAGGAAGCTGTCATACACCTTCTCATGTCTTTTTTCCACTTTAGATACATATAATGAGGGAGGAATGTAAAAACAGAATGTTTGACTGTGATTTCTTCCATATGATTATAGTTCAAGGATTGTTTGATTCATAATGTTCGTTTATTTTTGTATAAATGTTACAAAAGAAGGCAAGGGCATTGCAGATTATTTACAGTCTTCAGAAACTATATCTACAAAAAAAAAAATCTAAGAAATAGTATCAGTATCGGTATTATTAATGACAATACTGATCTTAGCATTCAGTAGAAAGGCGTGAAAAGCAAAACGATACATTAGAGTGGCCTCTTGTGGCCAGTGAGAGTAGTAGCAGGTAGATGCTGTTCCATACTGTCCATTTGGAAATATCTGCGAATTATATATTTTTGATATCCGTGTAAAATATCTAGCTGAAATATGTGTGTATCTGTTTAATTCGGAATTAGATGTTAAAGACACAGAGAAAATGCCAACATAGAATCTTGGATAAAGAGAAGCAACATCAGGAGTTTTATAAGGGGATTTTTGTAATAGAATCACTCAAGATTCTCTTTCAGACAGATAAAGACATTTTGGACATTATTATATCAAATGATAAGAAGAAATTCTTCATGCAAAGTCCAGTGAAGTGAGGAAGTGGGTTCAGACTGGAAAGCCAGTTCAAAACCAAGCCCCACCAGGCTTCCCTAAATGGCCCTGGACAAGGGAATCTGCCAAATGCTGTAAATGTAGAAAATGATATAGTAATGATGTTCCAGATTACACATGTATTACTGTATATTGTCAAATTGTGTGTCCGGTGCTGGCACATTTCTTTCTGAGAGCACGACCAACATATCATTTCTTTATTTTACTCTGTTGTCCTAACAGCACTCTGCACAAAGAGCATTTCATGAAAGTGAAAATATCAGTTCAGCAAATTAATCTCATGCTTTGACCCATTCGTCAAATTCACCGTATTCACCATATAACTTAGACTACAAAGAAAATCCTCTATGCAGCTCAGTAAGGTCATTAGGAAATGTGTACAATACTGGTCTCACTCTGTATGGGACTGGAACTGTATGTTGCTGTGGTTACTGGTGTTCATCAGCAATGCACTAAATTTTAATGGTGATTAACAGTATTAGGCAGTTACGCGTTACTTTTGACAGGAGCTAATACTGTAACGCGTTACTTTCAAATAAAGTAACTTCGTTACCGTTACCGTATGGTGCGTTACCCATTTCTTTTTTAAATGAATGAATTTGGGCTGAAGTGTAGACTACAGTCTAACCTGTTTACAGCAGCGACGCATTGTAGGATTGGTGGATAAACCACTGTAAACACAAAGAAGACACACTGTGGGTGTGTCTCCGTTTATTCAGGTCTGTGCGGCAGTAATGACGAGGCGAGGCGAGAGCAAGACGAGTTTCTCAAAGTGGAAATATGATCATTATTTCACTTTAGTTGAGTATAAATACAAAAACTTTTTAGTCAAATGTAAGCTGTGTCTTTCTGGTTCGAAGCTCGTATCTACTGCGATAAACAGCAACTCCAATCTCTGGAAGCTCCTCCAGAAACTCCATGCCTCGACGAAGCTAGAAGCTAGAAGCTAACCCGGTGTTCTGTTCTACATTGTTGATAGTTTTCATATTTAAGCTGTGAAAGGAACATTTTTAAGAGCTCAACACAACAGCTTTTATGATGCAGACGCCACTTTAGTTTTTGATTGTGAATCTATTATTCAGCTTGTTTTGTTCTTTATTTCAGAAATCCTTGTGATATATTCAGTTTGTGCTGCTCTGACTTTAATAAAATAGTGTTTAAAAATGACTGTGTTTAAGTCAGTTTTGTGTTTGTGTGGATCATAACGCATAAAAGGGCATTAATAGGAACATTAAAAAAGGTTCTTTAAAAAGTAACTAAAAAGTTACTTTTAACAGTAACGCATTACTTTTTGGTGTAAACAATCAACAAAGTTACTGAGTTACTTTTTGAATAAAGTAACAAGTAACTGTAACTAGTTATTATTTTTTAGTAACGAGCACAACACTGGTGATTAAACTGAACACACATACCTGCGTGTTCAGCGATTTCCTCACTTTAATCATATGATATGTTTATCTTCTATTGTGAATAAAATATGGGTTTATGAGATTTGCAAATTAATGCATTTTGGTATTTTATTGACATTTTACACATTGTGTCCCAAATTATTTTAGAATTAGGGTTGTAAAATCTTTGACTAGAATGAAGTTACATTCGTATTGAACGTACCTTGAAAAATATACAGTGAGTAAGTATTGGAAGAGTATTTGGTTACTTTATTGATTTGACAAAAGATTGATTTGCTCATCAATATACAAAATCAGCAATAATGGGAATTTACATTTCAACTGTAATTACTCCAGATAAATTATAGATAAGGGAGCTACATGCACAGGAATCTGACAGAACCAGTTATGCTGAGACCAGTTGTTGATAGCAGAAAAATCAAGTGATTTTTGTTAAAAATAAATAAAGTGTACAGCTAATTTATTGCACAAAACACAAAATGTTAATGCTTTGTATAGAGTCTGGCAAATCAGACCGTTTTTTTTTTTTTTTGTAATCTAATAAACAGTTTGTGTTGCTAAACTGTAAATTAAGAGCATTAACTAAAAAAACTGAAATAAAGACAACTCACACCACTACTCTTTGTTCAGTTCATTTGTAGAAATAAATAATAATCTATTCAGTCAGATTTACACCAGTCTTCGGAAAAGCTACATGTTCTGCAAATCAAGAGCATGAATTCTTTATAAAAGAGCTGAGCAACATATTAATAATCATGAAACAAAAGGTAAGTTATACATACAGTTTTACACAGTAGCTAGCATTAATGCTACTAATAGATATTGAGTGAAGAAATGTAAAAATATAAACCAACACCATAAAGAAACTCAATGATTTTCATCAATTTCCTAAATAAACTGTAATTTTTCAAAAAAGAAGTAAAATCATGTTGAAAAGTGTAGAAAGGTCTGGTCCTGAGTGATGAGAATCCAGCTGAATTCCATGCTGCCACTTCTGTTAAAAAATAAGCCCATGAATCAGTTTTATTTCTCTATGAATCATTGTAACGTAGTGATAAATGTCTAAATCTCTGACCTCCACTAGAAGGTGATGCAGATGAAGTTGAGTTCTTGAGTCTGTGGCAGACTGACCCACTTCTTACTCCCAGCCAGCAGAGCTCCAGTTCTCTCCACACCATTACAGTCTTCCGCTCCGGTTCCGTTTCCTGGGGCCCAGTTTTGGTAGCAGATGGTCTCACCACTCACCCAGTACCAGAAGCCCAGAGCCCAGGTGTGACGCAGACCAATCCACACATCGGTGGTGACGTTTTTAGTGGCGTATTCAACCCAGTCCTGCATTTCCTTCGAGTAAATATAGAGCAGGTCCACATGGTTCTGTCTGCAGAACCTCAGAGCTTCTCGCCACGTCTTATTCTGAGCAATCACTGTGATCGGAGGTCGTTCTGCAATCAGGCAGGGAAAAACCTTTTGGATAGTTGACTTAAATAGTCATAAATTAAATAATTAAATAAGATACTTTGCATTTCAGATTAGAGTTCAGATATTTTTTGTATAGATTTTCTTTACTGTAATTAATCCTGTGGAATAAAACTTTAAGAAAAAGTACTGTACTTACTTTTATAGCAGACAAAACTTATTGAATTACTGATCTTTGCATCATTCCATTTATAACCTTTACTTTCTGCCAAGATTTCCACAGCATTATCAGTCCCATTGTTGTTTGGCTCACTACCATTCCAGTTTTGATATGAGAAACTGGTGTTATCTGACCAGACCCAGGACCTGTTTGAGGACTGCCAGGGGGACAAATAAATACCACCTATTAGTGATAAATCAGCTAATAATGTTATTTTAAGTTCTAGTGCATTTATTTATTTCACAAAAAACGATTGATCTGATACTTACAAAGTGAAAGATCGAATAATTCTATACACACTATATAAACAAAAGTATTGGGACACCTGACTTTTCCAGCCATATGTGATTCTTCTCTAAACTGTTACCTCAAAGTTGAGCACAATTATGTGGAATGTCTATAGATATTAAAAAATATCTGAAAATATACAGACAGTGATGCATATACAATAACATAGTTCTAAATGTCTTGCATAATATAACTATAATATGATTGGTTTCTATTTTTATTAGTGGCTGTTTTTGACACATTTTGTATCAGGGGTCCCTGCCCCATGTCTCTATCGCTAAAGGGTCCTTGACCTAAAAAACAATAAAGACCCTTGTTCTAAGGCATTAAACCTAAATAGAAACATGGAGTTTTGCAAATATTGAAACAATTTTGTTAAATTATTCAAAGCTACATATACTGTCTTATGTACACATATTTGTTATTGCTTTTCTTGAGAGCGGTGTTCAAATTAAATATGTTCAGTTTAAATATGAATTATCAAGTGTTTAAATATTGTTTTTAAATTGTAAAAAAAATGTAAATGCTTACCAGACTATTATTCTGCTTTAGTCCTATCCAAAAATGTCCACTTGTAGTGTTAAGAGCCTCCTTCACAGCGTTCATTTCTTCCTCGTTCTCGATGGTAGCCAGGTCCGTGTAACTCTCTCTGCACCATTTCTGAGCTTCGTCCCATTTTTTGCTTTCTTTCACGACATAAAACTGCCGTGATGCACCCAAAGCGAGAGCGAACAGTCCTGCTGAGACAAAAAAAAATCTCCCATGAGATGAGTAACATGATAATGAAACAGAGGAGAGGTTTATATAGTAACAAAAAATGTAAGTGACCTGAGAAAAGCGGAATGAAGAGCACTGCTGAAGCCATAACTCTGGAGAACAGAGAGGGAAAGATGTTCAACGTTACATTTTCTAGAGCATGAACAATTATTATGCTTAATATTTTAATGCTTATGATTGAAAATGCATGTCAATTTAATTCTGCTTTTATTTATTTTATTTTATTTTATTTTTACTTTTGCACCTGGGATCCAACAGGTATTAATAATAATAATAATAATAATAATAATAATAATAATAATAATAATAATAATAATAATAATAATGTATATATACATATATAAATGAAAATATATTTCTTACCTGTTTGTGACAGTAAAGGTGCTTGGGTGTGTGCCTCTGTCTGGCTTCTGCTGTGTTCTGTCTTCATGTCTACAAATATATCTTTGTCCATGAACTTCCTGTATATTATTTCTGTGCTGCTTTCCATATACAGCAAAACACAATTTAACTCTAATGTACAGTTCTGCAGTCGATGTGTGTATTATAGGCTACACAAACATGATTCAACTTACAAGCACCAATATGAGATATGTGTTTAAACCTGAATGAATAAGTGTTTTTAAGCATTTTTTGCATTGCACAGTATAGTATTTCATAAACATACTTTCCTCTTGTTTTTTGTTCGGGGTATCACCTGCATTTCCTGGTGCAGTGTCTATCTGTGTTCTTCATCCTAAATGGATTCAAACCTGCACCATTTTTTTTGTACCTTTCTAAATTTCTTTCCAAAACTTCCTGAAGAAACCGTGACAATAATCAGATGCTCTCCTCATCTGGGTGACACATTATCCATTTATTATAGTTCCATCACTGTTGAGGTTATCTGTGCAAAAAATGGTTTGTAATTATTACAGCCAAAATCTATTTTTATGGATCATGAATGGAACCATCCACAGTTATCGCATGTCCATGTGGAGCCATCCTCAACAGTAGCGAATGGTTTTCACCTGAAGGGAACTCCTTTGAGACGAAGGGCATCAAGATGTATCAGGCAGATCTGGAAAGAAGTTCAAACCCGATTCCAAAAAAGTTGGGACACTGTACAAATTGTGAATAAAATAGGAAGGCAATAATTTACAAATCTCATAAACATATTTTATTCACAATAGAATATAGAAAACAAATCAAATGTTGAAAGTGAGACATTTTGAAATGTCATGCCAAATATTGACTCATTTTGGATTTCATGAGAGCTACACATTCCAAAAAAGTTGGGACAGGTAGCAATAAGAGGCCGGAAAAATTTAATGTACATATAAGAAACAGCTGGAGGACCAATTTGCAACTTATTAGGTCAATTGGCAACATGATTGTTTGTAAAAAGAGCCTCTCAGCGTGGCAGTGTCTCTCAGAAGTTAAGATGGGCAGAGGATCACCAATTCCCCCAATGCTGCGGTGAAAAATAGTGAAGCAAAATCAGAAAGGAGTTTCTCTAAGAAAAATTGCAAAGAGTTGGAAGTTATCGTCATCTACAGTGCATCATATCATGCAAAGATTCAGAGAATCTGGAACAATCTCTGTGCGTAAGGGTCAAGGCCGAAAAACCATACTGGATGCCCGTGAACTTCAGCTCCTTAGACGGCACTGCAACTGTAAAGGAAATCACAGCATGGGCTCAGGAATACTTCCAAAAAAAACATTGTCGGCTAAAACTCTATAAGTCAAAAAAGAAGCCATATCTAAACATGATCCAGAAGCGCAGGTGTTTCTCTGGGCCAGGGCTCATTTAAAATGGACTGTAGCACAGTGGAAAACTGTTCTGTGGTCAGACAAATCAAAATTTGAAGTTCTTTGAAAACTGGGACACCATGTCATCCGGACTAAAGAGGATCAGTGCTCAGTTCAGAAGCCTGCATCTCTGATGGTATGGGGTTGCATGAGTGCGTGTGGCATGGGCAGCTTACACATCTAGAAAAGGCACCATCAATGCTGAAAGGTATATCCAAGTTCTAGAACAACATATGCTCCCATCCAGATGTCGTCTATTTGCATTTTCCAACATGACAATGACAGACCACATGCTGCATCAATTACAACATCACGGCTGCGTAGAAGAAGGATCCGGGTACTGAAATCTTATTTTTCCCTTAAAATTATAATTTTTCTCAGTTTAAACTTTTGATATGTCATCTATGTTGTATTCTGAATAAAATATTGAAATTTGAAACTTCCACATCATTGCATTCTGTTTTTATTCACAATTTGTAAAGTGTCCCAACTTTTTTGGAATCGGGTTTGTAAGTACCTCAGGAGACCCTCTAGCTCAACAGAAACAGATGAGAGGGGCTGAAAGTGGAGGACTTGTGGACTGTTAGGTACTGTGGCCTTCACTCCTCAGGTACATCAATGAACCTCCATCACCTAGACCCTATCAACACTTGGACCACTTCCCAGGACATGGTGGGTAATAGCCATTGCATACTGGAATAATCTACACAAAACCTGCATTTTTGTAAATGTTCTGACCCAGTTGTCCAGCGATTACAATTTGGTGGTCAAAGTTGCTAGATCCTTATAACATCTACTTAAAAAAAACTGACTGTTCACTTGCTGCTTAATACATCTCACCCGATGACAGGTTTCATTGTAGAGATAATGTACAGTATTCATGTGACCTGTCAGGGGTTGATGGCTGATGATTGTTGTATATCTACAGATATCTGAACATTAGATTTACATCATTAGTGCGGAAAATCGTAAAATAAGATTTTAAAATGGATTTTATTCTCATGAAAATATTACATGAAAATGCAATAAAGAAATACAACCATTGATGACCTTATGTGGATGGATTTAAAGGTTGGGACTAAATCTCCTGATGCGCATGAGATACAGGGTAATGAGTGCCACTGTCACTTCTTGCTCTAAAATAGTTCTCTGTTATAGATAATGAATCTCATCAGTATTTAAAGAATTTGTCTGACTTTATCAGACCAGCATGTTGGCCCAGAAAAACAATGGTTTCAACCTGTCAGGCTGCATTGTTTTAGATTTTCCTTTCATTTTTTATCTTTGTGATATACAGTATATTTACGGATTGCAGGTACTGTAGATGGCTTTAATCAACGACCCTGATTATGCTCTTGGAACTGAACATGGATCAAAAATATATCATTGTTCATGCTCTTCCTCCTGTACATTATTTGTGTGCTGCTTTTCATAAGTAGAAAAATTAAAATGAACTAGTAGAAGTGTGTGTTTTAGGCTGGACAAAGATGAACTTATAACCACTAATGTGTTACTTATTCACTAGTCTGAATGATGTCTGTTAAATCATGGATGAATAAGCCAGAATTAGAGTATAAAATGTATTTGTTGTGTATTTAAATCTCTTTGCATTGCACAGTATATTTCATTTCCTATTCCTGAATGGATTCAAACCTACACTATATTTTCTTTGTACATTTCTACACTTCTTTACAAACCATCCAAAAAAAACATTAAGGAGAATCAGTTGTCATTATCATCTGGTTGACACCTGATTATCCATTTATTATAGATCCATCAATGTTGAGGTTACCAACTGTTTACTGATGAGACTTGAATGCAAACCTTTTGTATTAATTACAGCCAAAATCTATCTTCATGTAGCCAAGTAGAACCATCCACAGTTCTTTACATTAATGGAGAGCCATCCTTAACAGTAACCAATGGTTAGAAAGGCATCAGGATGATTCAGGCCGATCTGGAAAGAAGAAGTGGACAGGATGACTGGTGCCTCAGGAGCATGTGTACAGTTGCTTGACCGCATCCAATCATTTAGTGACTCTATGTGGATTAAATCAAAGCTTTGGACTCTTGATCTTCATGAGATGCAGGATGACAAGTTCCATTGACACATACTGTTAAAAATGGTTCAGTGCTACAGATGGAATCCAATCAATATTTGAAGAAGGTGTCTGACTTCTTTAGACCTGCATGTTGGCTCTAAGGACCAAGAGTTTCAAAAGATTGAATCTAAATTAGAGAATTGTAATATTTTTCAATGTCTTTAAAACTTTTTGCATTGCATGAAGGTCATAAGGGTGCATAAAGGTTCATGAACATGCTCTGGGTTTTTCCCTTTTGTTGTCTTTACTGTTTGTTACACTGCATTTCCTGATGTACTGCTTATCAGTACATTTCCATTTATGGCTTTTGCAGATGCCCATATCCAGAGTGACTACTTCCCCTTTTTTTTTTTTATATCATATGGATTTAAACCTGCACTGTTTCTTCTATTTACATTTCTAAATCAGCATATTCATATCAAAGCTCTGTATGTATAGACTCTCAGCTATGGGGTCACACTTCAGCTTTATTGCTGAGATGTAGATTGTTGTTGCATACTCAAATCATTAAACTTTATGCTCTTACTAGAATATGCAGAAAGGAGAGCATTACAATAATCCAACCTAGTCTTACTTTATGTAACAAGATCATTTTTGATGTAATGAGAGAGGGCAATTTTAGTAAAATGATCTACATGAGCTTTAAATGTAAGACTGAAGTAAATAATCACTGCAAGGTCTTTTTCTACTGCACATTCATACAGATCATGCAGAAATAAACTCGATCAAAGATTATTTTATGCTAAATACTAGCAGCATGCAGAGAAGCTGCAATACGATTAATATTTTTTGATGGCATGGGCTATAGCTTTAAATATAAACCTTAACAAACACACAATATCCTTAAATACTATTAGTCTGTTGTTTATTGCAGTAGTAAAATGTAAAATTAAGTACATGTTCACATCAATCCACCA
The DNA here is from genome assembly GCF_946808225.1 of Silurus aristotelis. Taxonomy (NCBI): domain Eukaryota; kingdom Metazoa; phylum Chordata; class Actinopteri; order Siluriformes; family Siluridae; genus Silurus; species Silurus aristotelis. The sequence goes on from NC_139578.1 coordinate 30,157,563, forward strand.
TAACATTAAAACCACTTGTCTAATATTATGTAACTACAGGAGATATGGGCTGTTTTCACTAATGGTATGCAGACTTACAGGTTGACCAGAAACACAATGGACTTCTGTGCTAACATTTGCTTTGCTTGGAATACAAACATTTCTCTTGCCCTCCCGCTCCTTCTCTTTTTCTCTTCCTCTCAGCCAATCCTATTTACTCTTATTTCTCAACCACCTACCAACAGAAATGAAACTGAAACTAATCTTTTCCTTCGGCGTGTGTAAAAAATCAAGCGTTTGAGTCACCTAAAACTTAGTATTTTTTATTTTTGATTGATGGTATAACCTAGATTTGAGATTATCTTCTATCCTTTTTAGTCTGTATACCTGAGCAAAGAAAAATGGCGGAGACTAATATTTCAGTGCCTCAGGATCAGTTCATTTGTCCAATCTGTCTGGATCTATTCAATGAACCAGTGACTATTCAGTGTGGACACAGTTTCTGTATGGGGTGCATTAGTGACTGCTGGGATCAGGAGGATCAGAAGGGAGTCTATAGCTGTCCTCAGTGTAAAGAAACCGTCACTCCAAGACCTGCTGTGAGTAAAAACACTGTTCTGGCTGAAGTAACAGAGAAACTAAAGGCAGATCTTCGATCTCCACGTCCTGCTTATTGTTCATCTGTAACTGAAGATTTGGAGTGTGATTTCTGTACTGGGAAAAAAGACAAAGCCGTCAAGTCGTGTCTGGTGTGTTTGGCCTCTTTCTGTGGTACTCACCTTCAACCTCACTATGAATTTTCTGCCTTTAAGAAGCACAAGCTGGTGGACGCCTCCAAAAGACTCCAGATCTGCTCTCATCATAACAAACTGCTGGAGGTTTTCTGTCGCACAGATCAGCAGTGTATCTGCATGCTGTGTATGTTAGATAAACATAAAGGACATGATACAGTATTAGCTTCAGCAGGAAAAGCTGAGAAACAGGTAAAAAAACAACTAATGACCAAAATAATAATGTTTAACATTAACATCAATTATTGTTACGCAAGGGAAAGGGGTACATACAGTTTAGAAAATGTCAAAGAAACATGTAACACACGTTAGAACTAATGTAATGCTGAGAATTTAAAATCACTGTGTACTTCATGCTTTGGGTACATTCCACCAAAGCTCTATACTGGTGGTATTCATTGTGGTACTTAAATGATCAGTGATGATCTGGAAGCTTGTTTAGGGATTGAAGAATTGAATGGTCCAGTTTTGGTGTGTTTTATTTGTGCAGCATATAATCTGATCATGTTTAAACATCTAAATGTCCAAAGCCCACATTTCCTGTCCAGCAGAACCGCAGTATTGTAGTTTTCGATCATAGAATATGTGAATGACATAAATGCAGTGCAACCGACATACAGTAATGGAAGCAACTCTATTAACAGACAGAAATGTCATTAAATATTATTTCACATATTATGAAATGTGCCATGGTTATGATCAAAGCATAATTTACTTTATTTGTAATGCCTCTCATTTGCCATTTAATACTTTTAGGCTTGCTTTACAAACTGAGTTCTGACATTTAAAAAGTAAAAAAAAATCTACAAATATTTTGACTTCTAGTCCCCTCTAGCGGACACTTGAAGCATTCAAGAATAACACATTTTCAACACGGTAGCAAAGTGAAAAGAAGTCTAATAACTGCCACTCTCCTGGGAACATGTCCACTAGATTTTGTGCTCATTCAGCCACATGGCTGTTAGTAAAGTCAGGTACTGATGTAGGTGAGATGAGGAGACCTGGTGTGCACATTGTTCTAATTTATCCCAAAGGTGCTCAATAGGTTTGAGATCATAACTCTATTTCAGGAGCTCTTCCACCTCAACCCATGGAAAGCATATCTTCATAGAGCTGGTTTTGTGCACAGGGGTATTTTCATGCTGGAACAGATTTGTGTCTCCTAGTTCAAATGACGGGAAATTTACATGCTACAGCAACGAGGCTTCATGGGTCTCTATCATGACTGCTAGTTATTTTGTCTCATAATGACTGCTAGCATGACTGCTAGGCATTTTCATGACAGACAGATTGAACTTAAAGTATCAATACTTTTGATAATACTATGAATTTCTCTCACGAAAGTATAAATTGATGTATCCTGTATCTAGAGGATGCATTCTCACATTTCAATATGGATCCTATCTGGGATTGAGTTTCATATTTCTTTAACATCAATGGGAACATTTAATTTTTGCAAAATGTGTTTGTTTATTCAAACAGGTCAACTTCTAAAAAAATAAATTGAATGCCAGAGGGTTAGTCAGTCAGATCAGAGGGGAAAATGTCAGCATACTTTTGATTTTTTACACAAAATAAAAAAGAAAACTATAAAAATTGAAGGAAGGTTGAAAATATTATATTATATGGTGTCTGTGAATGATTATAGTTTGTTAAAATGTTATTTGATTCATAAAGTTCATCATATTTTGCATAAATTTACCAAATGAAGGCCGGGCCATTGCAAATCATTTACAGTCTTCAAATATATATATATTGCTTCCGATTTTAAATTTATTACAGTTTAAAAAAATTTAATAAAATAATAATAATAAAAAAATTAATTCATTATCATTAATAATAATAATAATAATAATAATAATAATTATAATAATAATAATAATAATAATAATAATAATAATAATTATAATAATAATAAAGTCGTATCACTTATACCTGATGGAAAATAACTACAGTACTATATGTAAAATGCAAACTGGTACAAAAGAGTTGCCTCTTGTGGTCAGAAAGAGTAATAACAGGTAGTGGCTGTTCCATTTTGTCTAAACGTCCAACACAGTGGAATTACCTGGGGGGGGGTGTGTGTGTGTGTGTGTGTGTGTGTGTGTGTGTGTGTGTGTGTGTGTGTGTGTGTGTGTGTGTGTGTTTTCATATTTAGAAGCAGCTGTTGAAGACACAAAGAAAATGCAAACAGAGAATTTCGGAAAAAGAGAAAAAACATCAGGAGCTGGCAGAAGCTGTGGATTTTTATGAGGTGAGTTTTGTTTTAGAATCAGACAGATACAGAAATTATTTCACACAAAGTCCAGTGAAGTGGGGAAGTGGTACCCCATGTTGGACCCAATCCCAACAATGCCAGGCTTCCACGTCTTGGTCTTTGAGCAAAAAAACTGAAACATTCAGCTGGATAATTAAAGTAATTTGCTCTGGACAAGAGCTTCTGCTAAATGCTGTAAACATACTAATTTAAATGCTAATGAATATGCTCCAGATTGCACATGTATTTCTGTACATTGTAAAGTTGTGTGTCTGGTGCTGGTATATTTCTTTTTGAAATATCAACCTACATTAGATATCATTGATTTCTTTTCTCATGTGTCTCCTAACAGAAGTCTGCACAAAGAGCAGTGTGGGAAAGTGAGAGGATCTTCACAGAGATAATTAACTCAATGGAGAGAAAACGTTGTAAGGTAAAAGATCTGATAAAAGCTCAAGAAAAAGCTGCAGTGAGTCGAGCTGAAGAAGTCATGACGCAGCTAGAGCAGGAGATCGCAGAGCTGAAGAGAAGAGATGCTGAGATAGAGTGGCTTTTACAGGCAGATTCCATCTGTTTCCTCCAGGTAACAGCAAAGAATTACACACACTTCTCAATTGCAATGTATTTCAATAAACTTATAAGCTCCATAGTTACTGCACACTGTTTTTAAATTCTGCATTCACTATAACTCACAATAAAAATCCTCCATGTTGTTTAGAAAAGTCATTAGGAAATGTGTACAATAGCTGTCTCACATGTGTTTATAAGCAACAAAAATGTGTTCAACAGCCATGAATATGTTTTATAGCTTAATTTGTACAAATTAGCTATCTTTAGCTATGATATCAGTTCGGCAAACTCTCTCATCAGAATGTTTTTTGGTTCACAGGTGTGCCGAATGGAGTCAATTTATGACATTTCTTGCACTCTTGATGAACTTCAATCATTAGTTTTGTGCAGAAGAAAGGGAGAGTAAATAACTATATTAGTGCTAGTACAACTACTGTACAAATCCATATTATAGCAAGAAAAACTCAGTAAAGTAAAGAGAAAAGATCCATTATTACTTCATAAGAAATGAAGGTCAGTTAATCTGAAAAATCTCAAGAATTTCTAATGTATTCCCCAAGTGCAGTCTCCAAAACCTTCAAACACTATGATGAAACACACTCTCCTGTGGACCATCTCAGGAAAGACAGACCAAGAGCTACCTCTGCTGCAGAGAATAAGATTATTAGAATTACCAGCCTCAGAAACTGCTGATTTACATAAACGCTTCTTGGAGTTCAAGTGTCAGACATATTTTAACATCCACTGTTAAGAGGAGACTGTGATTCAGGCCTTCATACTTGAATTGCAGCAAAAAAATAAAAACAACAACATTACTTCAGAAGAGCAACGAGCAGAAAAGAATTTCTTGGACCAAGAAACACAAGAAATAGAGATTAGATCAGTGGAAAACTGTCCTTTGGTGTGAAGGGTCCAAATTGTCTTTGTCTGTGTCTTTGTTATATGTACAGAAGGAATTTAAAAACACGGTTTTGTTTACTACATAATTCCATATGTGTTCTTTCACAGTTTGGAAGTCTTCAGTGTGAATGTACAATGTTGAAAATGATAAACAATAAAGAAACAACACTAAAGGAAGAGTTGTGTCCAAGCTTTTGACTTATACTGTATATTCTGACACCCTGTTTATCTTTAATGTCTTTGCTTTTCTTTGTAGGGTTTCTCGTCCCTCTTGGACACTCCCGTATCGGTAGACTTGGACTCCATCAGACTCAGTACTTTCCTCTTTTTTGAGGATGTTACAGCATTTGTGGCTCAGCTGAAGGACAAAGTGGAGGCTTTCTGCTGTGAGGAGGTCAGAATGGTATCAAATACAGGTAGATCAATCGATTCTTTTTTGGAATTGTAAGTAGAAACGGTGAATGTTCCCTCGAATGGAAAAAAAAATAAAAATCTGTGATCATTTGTTTACTGTTATGTGGATGAATTGTGTTACAGTAAAAGAACTCCAGATCCTTCCACTTCCTGAACCCAAAAGCAGGGAAGAGTTCCTACAGCGTAAGTTCTTTTTTTTTTCTTCAACAAAACCATAATACACATTTACACGGACCTGGTGTGATTATCATTTACATTTTTATCTCATTAATACACCTGAGCAGCTGTGGGAATAAGGGCCTTGCTTAGGAACCCCAGAGTGTCAACTGACGACCTTCAGATTCAAAGTCCAATGACTTAACCACTAAGCTCCACCTCCCCACCTGACCATTTGTCAGGCGCTAAGAACGTACTGGAAACCAAGTGAATTCAACGACGGCCTTTTAATGAGAAAACAAAAGGGCAAGGCAGAAAGCATGAAAAAAAAAAGAGCACACAACTAGGGTAAACTGAACCAAGAGAATAACTGTGGCAGAGTGAGAACAGATAACACACATAAGCTTGTATGCCAAGCGAAACCAAACGGCGTAGTTTGGGTAGTCCTGAATGTTCTTAAGCCTAAGCTGTAGAACGGCCAATGAGCTTGTGGATAAACAGGGTTCTTATAGTGTGGTGACTGATGTGGACCAGGTGTGGATGATTAGTAAGTTGGTGAGCTGCTTGGAGTGATTGGAGGGTTTGGTGAGGGTGTGGCTGGTGGATCCCTGACACCATTATTTTTGTTGTGTATTTTTGAGTTACACCAAACTAAATATCACCAGAAGCCAATCAATTTCAAAAACAAACAAAAAGCAAACAAGCCTGTTCACAGCAAAAGCCATTCAGTAAAACCAACAAAAGTCCATAAAAAGGTAAAAATTACAAGTAAAAAAGAGCTGATGTTGCACTGCATCCAAAAATATCCTATACAAGTGTATGCCTCCAACCTTGTAGTAACAGTTTGGGGAAGAACCAAAAATGGTTGGAAAAGGCAGGTATAACAATAGTATTGGAACAGGGCCTTTTCCAACCAGTTGTGGTTCTTCCCCAAACTGTTACTACAAGGTTGGAGGCATACACTTGTATAGGATATTTTTGGATGCAGTAACATGAAACTAGGAGACCCAAACCTGTCCAAGCATGACATTGCCCATGTGCACAAAGCCAGTTCCATGAAATGCAAGATATGCTTTATATGGGTTGGAGTGGAAGATGTTTTGTGGCCTACTTATAGTTTAGATTTCTGACCTCAACTCTATTTAAACACAACTGGGATGAATGTGAATGTTGACTGCACCCCAGGCCTCCTCACGTCACATACATCAGAACCTGACTTTACTAAATACCTTGTGTCAGAATGACCACAAATCACTCTGAAATCTAGTAGAACATCTTCCCAGAAAAATGGATCTTATTATAAGAGCAAATGGGGACTAAATGTGGAATTGGATATTCAAAACAAACACACCCATTTTATGGGCACAAACTTGTTTATATAGTGTATAAGGATTTATAATAAACTCAGGTGCTATGATCCTGATTTATGACTACTCCTTGTGTTTCCTTGTGCTTCTCCAGATTCCTATCAATTCACATTGGATCCCATCACAGTAAATAAACACCTTTGTCTGTCTGAGAGGAACACGGTGGTGACCTGCACTGAAACTTCACAATCATATTTGGCTCATCCAGAAAGATTTGATTATTATCTCCAGGTGTTGTGTAGAGAAGACATCTGTGGACGTTGTTACTGGGAGCTGGAGTGGACCGGCCGTCATGGCGTCTCTATAGCAGTGTCGTATAAAACCATCAGCCGGAAAGGAAAAGGTACGGAATGTTTGTTTGGCCGAAACAATCAGTCCTGGAGATTGTTTTGTTATCCTTCCCGCTACTCGTTCAGACATGTTAAGAAAGAAATTCAAATCCCAATAATACCCAGCTCCTCTAGAATAGGGGTGTATGTGGATCACAGGGCAGGAACTCTGTCCTTCTACAGTGTCTCGGAAACCATGAAGCTCCTTTACAGAGTTCATACCACATTCACTCAGCCTCTCTACCCTGGGTTTGTGGTGTGTTCAGGATCCACAATTCATTTGCAGTCAGCAGATACATGTGTGAAATAAAACGTTGGATGGAGTTACACTCGGATTGAACGTAAATTCAGAAATATGCAATGAAAAAATAAAAGTATATAAATATACAGTATGTAAAGAGAAAAGTGTTTTTGTTGTTATATTCCTGATACACCAGCATACTTGGGGTGGCAGTGCAGTGAAACAGCAGAAGAATGAATGGCATTTAGGTGGCAGTGTGTATGCCTGTGAACAGTAGATCTTGCTCCTCTACAGCTGAGCTAAATAAGTCTTTGTTAGGGGAGCTCCACTGTTTTATCAGTAGGTCATGGAGGCAGTGCTGTTTATTGTCCACAATGACTGAATTTATCGAGTATCCTCTTTTCCACCATCCCCTCAAAACTATCCAGTCTGCAGCCTAAAACAAAGCCTTCCTTCTTGACCAGATTGTTGAGCTTTTAAAATTTGTTTGCATCACCAATGCTGGTGTTTCGGACAGGATTTGGGTGGGTCCTGTGAGGATTCTGTTTTTGTTTTTTTTGTTTTTATTTTTTTCTCTGTTGCCCCACCAGATGTCGCCATAGTGTACTTAATTATTCACCCATTTTTTCCACCTCTGCATATCGCCTACTGTGTCTATTTAAGATCCCCCTTTTTTTTTGTCAGTTCCTTGCTGTGATGTTAAAATTTCATGTTTTGTTTCCTTGTCTCTGTTTTGATATCTCCAGGCTGCACAGTGTAAGTTCTTGTGTTTGCGTTTGTGTTTATGTATGTTTATGATGTGGTTTTGTAGTGGAAATTCCATGTTAAATACTGTTCCACTCGTTTTTTCTTTCCAGAGCTCTTGTTTCACATTGTAGGCTTTTTTTTTTTTTTTTTTTTTTTTTTTTAAAGTCAATACTTTTGGCACAAATTCAGTTAGATCATCAATTTCCAAAAAGCACACGACCTTATGTTCAGGTCTCCACAAACTTTTGCCCCATAGATGTATCTTAAATCACCAACAATTGCTTGAAAAAGTAAAGCTTTAATGTAGCTGGTTAGATCCCAAGACTGCAGATGAAAAATATTAATGCTACATATTACTGATAATGAAGTACAAATGAAATAAATTCATACTGAAAAGAAAAAATGTGGTCCTGAGTAATGAGAATCCAGCTGAATTCCATGCCTCCACTTCTAGTAGCCTATAAAATAAAAGCCCATCAATCAGTTACATTATTCTATGAATAACTGTAATGTAGTGATAAATGTCTAAATCTCTGACCTCCACTTAAAGGTGATGCAGATAAAGTTGAGTTCTTGAGTCTGTGGCAGACTGACCCACTTCTTACTCTTGGCCAGCAGAGCTCCAGTTCTCTCCACACCATTACAGTCTTCCATTCTGGTTCCGTTCCCTGGGGCCCAGTTTTGGTAGCAGATGGTTTTACCACTCACCCAGTACCAGAAGCCCAGAGTGCAGGTGTGACGCAGACCAATCCACACATCGGTGGTGACGTTTTGAGTGGCGTATTCAACCCAGTTATGCATTTCCTTCGAGTAAATATAGAGCAGGTCCACATGGTTCTGTGTGCAGAACCTCAGAGCTTCTCGCCACGTCTTATTCTGAGTAATCACTGTAATTGGAGGTCGTTCTGCAATCAGACAAAAAAGATAATAGTAACGACAATACTTTATTTATTAAGTATTTTTCTGCTACTTGTTCCTCTTATTCTTCTTAATAATTTGTCTATATATTACAATGCATCCAGAAGGTTTTCACAACACTTCATTCTTTCCACATTTTGTTATGTTACAGATTTATTCCAGATTTCTATGCACCTGAGCTCAATTTTGAGTGTCATAGCAAAGGTTGTGAATATTTATTTACGTGAATCAGTTTTTTTTTTTAATAAATACATTTGCAAAGATTTTTTTTTTTTTTTTACTTTTCACATCATTGTAAGGTTTTGTTTGTAGAATCTTAAGAAAAATAATGAATTTAATACATTTTGGAATAAGGCTGTAATGAAACAAAATGTGGAAAAAGTAAAGCGCTGTGAAAACTTTCTTGAATTACTGTATAACCCATCAAATTTGGGTCCAGTTCTATCAATGTTTTAGCTTTACTATAGGGTAAAATTAACGGTAACAACTTTGTGTCCAAAATTTGAACCTATCCTTAGTTTTCCTTTTGTTTTTTTTTGTTTTTTTTTGTTTTTTTTTATTTAAAGAAACTTAGAATTTTCTCCAATCAACACCAAAACTGGTTCATTATCACAGAAAGCCTCATAAAAGCAATCAAAATCAATTTGAATGCTCCAAATGATTTGGACATCTTCACACAACAAATCTCTGAAAATGTAAGAACATGTTAAAAATGCTTTCTGGGTGTTTGGAGGCCTTGTAGATTTCATTATTATCAGTTATTTGTCTGTACCTTGTATGCTTTAAACTAACCTTAAAAAGATATTTGAAAGAAATAAAGTAATAATAATAAGAATAAAAAAGTAACATGTTTGGTGGAAAAAGTCTGGTTTGCTCTATAATTTATTTACGTTCAGTTCATCCAGCTGTAACTACACTACAAGCTGTAAAGGTGAATTAATAAAATAGTAAATCTGCATTAATATTGTTGGATTACTCACTTCTATAACAGATAAATGAATTTGAGTGTTCACAGCTGGCATCGTTCCATGTGTTATTTCCTGTATAGACTTCCACACAGTTACTCTACACAATCTCGTTGTTCGGTTCTCCACAACACCAGAACGTGTATTTGAATGGAGCCCCATCTGACCAGAACCAGTACCTATCTCTAAAAATGTTCCAATACTGGGGAAAGATTATTTATATGTAGGAATGGATCAAATTGACAATATTTATTTGTGATAATTGTAGCACTTTATATATTGGAAACCACATTGTGGTAATTGGTCAATTCTTAATTTATGAAACATTCACAATTTGTAAATAATATACCAATTATACAACACAATATGCAATATACAAATTAGTGTATAAATATAAAATATATAGTATACACTGATCAGGCTTAACATTATGACCACCTGTCCAAAATTGTGTTGGTCCCCCTTTTGCTGCTAAAACATTTCTGACCTGTCGATCATCAACACCATGAACTTCTTCAGCAGTCTGTTGGATCAGACCACACGGTCCAGCCTTCACTCTCCACGTGCATCAACCGTCTACGACCCTGTCGCCGGGTCACCACTGTTCCTTCCTTGGAGCACTTTTGATAGATACTGACCACTGCAGACCAGGAACATCCCACAAAGCCTGCAGTTTTGGAAATGCTTCTGCTTCTACCATCAACTTTGAGGAGAAAATGTTCACTTGCTGCCTAATAAATAAATCCTAACCCTAAATCCTAAGCCTAATAAATACTAACAGGTGCCATGATGAAGAGATCATCAGTGTTCTTCACTTCACCACTCATAATGTTATTCCTGATCAGTGTGTTTGTGTGTGTGTGTGTGTGTGTGTAGATATATATTTAATGAGGGAAAGATTTTATATCTATGTATATTTACAGTCATGTTTTGTTTCAGTCCTATCCAGAATTTGTCATGTTCCTCCTTGAGAAGCTCTTTTACAGCATTCATTTCATCCTCATTCTTAATAGTGGCCAAAGTCACTGTAATTCTCCCTGCACCATTTCTGAGCTCGCTCCCATGTTGCTTCAACTTTCACTGCATAATAATGATGTGATGCACCCAAAGCGAGAGCCCACAGTCCTGCAGGAAAAAAGATCTCACATGAGCTAAGTAACATAATAATGAAACAGAAAAGAGGTTTATAGAGTAAAAAAATGTCAAGTGACCTGAGAAAAGCAGAATGAAGAAGAATGCTGAAGCCATAACTCTGGAGAACAATAGAGATTAAAGTTTTATTACAATGAAATGAAAAATGAATAAAAAAAACACTAATTTACAAAACCTTTAGTTCATTAATTCTGACAATTCAGCCAAGTCATCATCAACCTTAAATATATTTGAGAAAATGAATATTTCTTGATCATTGTTATAAATATCTCACTATAAATGGTTCTCGGGTGAACTGAGATCGTCTTCGGACCTGCGCCTGGTTATAATAACTCTTTAATTGGTTTTTCATATAATAGTATGACTTTGTTGAATAAAAAGAATTGACTTATAATTGGCTATTCAACAAAAATTCAAATGAAATGATGTACTGCATGCTTATTTACCTGGGGCTTTGAATAATTAAATATAAATTACTATTTAATAATAAATCTAATGAAATAATTTAAATAAAACAACCATTCCACAAGCTTCCAATAGTCTTGTATAAATATATATATATATATATATATATATATATATATATATATATATATATATATATATATATATATATATATATATATATATATATATATATATATTAAGATAATAATAAATAGGAGGAGTGAAATCTAAAGTTCTTAATGTTTTTACTTACCAGTTAGTGATGGTAAAGATGCTCTGGTTTGTGTGTCTTTCTGTCTGATATCTGTGTGCTGTGTGTTTCTTGTAAATGTCCCAGACCTTCACTTCATCTATTTATTTCCTCCTTTGCTCCTCCTACTTTTTATTACACTGTTTTTCATAAAGTTCTCTGCAGCACAATGCAAATGAACTAAACTCTGCAGCTCTGTAGCCAAAACCTCAAACACATTATCTGAAGCACGGGGGTCATACATGTTCATTCAAGTGGGTTTTGATGAAATAATTGTGTTAATATGTTTTTCCTGGTAAAGTGCTTTTCAAGTTGTTGTTGTTTTTTCCATAAAAAAATGGCCACTTTATTTTTTTTTGATTGATGCAAACATATATACTGCCTGCCAAAAAAAAAAACCCTGGGTACCACCTGTATTTAATAACCAAATAGGTAAGATGCTTTCATTACATAATTAGTGCACCTACAATTGCAACTGATGCAGTGAGTGGCCCTGCCCTTTTCTGTACAACCTTAGCCTTTAAAATAAATACCATTTATAAGGCTCATCTGAAGAAAGGCTTCATATTTGCTGATTGACACTGGAGCAATGGAGCCATCAGGATAAGAAGATATGCACCAATAATTTCTAGTGCCTATAGTTGAAGCCTGTGGGGGCAGTGTTATGATCTGTGGTTGCTTCAGTTGTATATTAATGTATATTAATGTTATGTGACCAAAAAAATGAGGTCACTGGACTACCTGAATTAACTGAATAACCAGGTTTTAAAAATGCCAGGATACACTGGACTCAAATTGTAAAAGTGTTTATGAGGCATCCACATAGCAAAATTGGTTTGGCCAAGTGTTGGTCCACACAACTGCCTTTTACTTGGCTCAAATACAGCAGTAAATTATGGTACTTGATTGGACTGGTTGGTTGCCAGAACTCGAGCCACATATGGTCCATCGCACAGCCATATTTCTCACAACTTCATGCCAAATCCCGGCCAGAAGTCTTTTTTACTTGGGATCATTTTTACACATGGATTGTACCATATTGAATTGCAGAGCATCATATTTGTTCCATTTCATCATTTCATTGAATCGCATTGTGTTGAATCCAATTGAAATTTTAATGGGGGAATCGTATGCATTATATGTATCTTTAATATATGATATCGTTGGCTGTGCATGATATGCGAATCAGCCTCAGTTATAGAGATGCACATCCCTAATATACAGTATCACACAAAAGTTAGTACACCCCTTACATTTCCGCAAACATTTTAGTATCTTCTCAAAGGACAATACAATAGAACATGAACTTGGATATATTTTAGAGGAGTCAATGTGCAGCTTGTACAGCAGTACAGATTTACTGTCTTCTGAAAAAAACTCAAAATACAGCCATTAATGTTTATATAACTGGCAACAAAAGTGAGTTGTATTGTAGTATTGTCCCTTGAGAAGATATAGTAAAATAGTTGCCGAAATGTGAGGGGTGCACTTACTTTTGAGATACTGTACACACACACACACACACACACACACAAACACACACACACACACACACACACACACACACACACACACACACACAGAAAAACAAGAAGTACACAAAATACAGAGGCCTCATTTGTTTTTATTATATTTACTATCTTTTATAGTTTGGATGAAAATTGACGCATTTCAAATCTGCATTTGATTCCTGTCTACACAAATAAAAAATACAAACCTTCATCTCTCTGTGCAGAACCTGGTAGTGACCTGCACTAAAACTAGAAATTTGACTATTATCTCTGTGTATAGAGAGAACATGTACAGTATGAGGACGCTGAGTGGAGCAGACCTCATAGGAAAAAAGTAATAAAAGTATAAATTAATCAACAGGAATAAAAACGTTAATATTTGTTCGAGACCAAATGATCAGTTCTGGAGATTATTTCACTCAGGTTTGTTGTTTTGTTTAGGAAGGAAAAAGTACTGTAAAAGGAATTTAAATAAAATTATAGCTGTAGTGCCAGTGATATATATTACATCACTATCAGAAGCTGTCTTGCATACTTTAGAAACATGGGCTTTTTGATACATCTATACAATATGCTGTATAATAAACATGTGTATATATGTGTGTGTGTGTGTGTGTGTGTGTGTGTGTGTGTGTGTGTCTATATATATATATATATATATATATATATATATATATATATATATATATATATATATATATATATATATATATATATATATATATATATATATATATATATATATACACTATATAGGTATTGGGTCACCGGGTCATAAGTTTAGTATGTGATTCCGAGCATTTAATTCCACATTAAGTCCCAATTTTGCTCTTTTCTAATCAAGTCAAGTCAAGTTTATTTGTATAGCGCTTTTCACAACAGACATTGTCTCAAAGCAGCTTTACAGAAATCAACAGTGAAGGTGAATGGTGTGCGTTTGTCCCTGATGAGCAAGCCGTGGCGACAGTGGCAAGGAAAAACTCCCTTAGATGATATGAGGAAGAAACCTTGAGAGGAACCAGACTCAAAGGGGAACCCATCCTCATATGGGTGACATCAAGAGTTTGGTCATAAATCTTTTCTAATGTGAATATGACAAATTAACTCTCTGACTCTTAAATACAAAACTGTTTGTTGCAATTGTTTCAGACTTTTTTATTCATTACAGTCCATCTTTATGGTTCTTGAGTTTAATCCTCTACAGAAACCACACTGTTCTTTAGACTGATCATGTGGAATCATCCTCAGCTGCAGTGAGTGGTTTCCAACTGAAGGCAATTCTCAAGGTGTGGCCCTCTAGTGGAGAATAAAGGAAAGGCAGGTGGGGTGCAATTTGTGGCATGTTTTTTTTTTTTATTATAATTTTGTATTCAATTATTTGTATTCAATTAAGTCATTAATTCATGTAAATTAAAACAACATCCGATAGGGTACCTAACACATGTACCCACAACACCTACACTTTAATTCAATTTATTTTTATTTTTTACTTGATGCTATTTGATGTTATTGATTTAGAACTTATATTTTAATAAATTCGACATTCTTAAGCTTAAAATATTTCATTAACATTTTCTGGGGTAATGGACAGGTGGGATTTAAAAATCCGGATTGGCAGTAAAATGTTTGAGAACCACTGCTTTAAATCAAGACCCACACGTTTAACTATGAGATTGTCCGCTAGATGGCAGCATTGTTTTTTTTTAGTGACCAGTAAGAAGGGGCAAAACTAAAGAATAAACACAAATTTGAGTGGAAAAAGCAGGTTGAGGTAGTGTTGTGTGTATAAGTGCAAACTCTGGTCCTTGGTGTTTTCCCAGCTGGGAAAGTCGCAAGTGTTTTTGGTCTTCTGTTTCCCTGAGCGCAACAGCAAAAAAAAGTCCATCGTTTGGATGTTCTTCGGTTTCTTCGTGGCCTTGGTTCAGGATCACATCGCCATAGATAGACTGCAGATCAGGAAGCTCAGTGTGGATGGTGAGCTCATAGTATATGAGTGTAATGTTCCCCCATTACGATGCTCCCATTGGGGTAGGTGTAAAAGTTCCTGAGCGCTATGAAAGATTTTTGATGTCTCTTAATCATCTAAGGAGTGTTGGTGTGATGGACCATGACAGGTTTTGGGTTAGTGTTAATAACTACAAACCCAATCTACAGCATTGTGTTTATTACACATTAAATGCTTGTAACATGAAGGACTTGCTGAAGAAATCTGGGGACTCTGAGATTTTGACTTAGAAAATTGTGTATTAAGTAACATGGTCTAAAAGTATAAAATATAAGAGAATATGAGAACATCAGGCCTTGCTTTTGTTTTTTCCATTCATTTATAAAGAGCTGATGAAAAACTCTTCATAATTAAGTTTATTCACTCTAATATCTTAACTATAATCAGTGTATTGTGCATGTGCTTAAGGCATATTGTTATGCCATCAGGGTTGTTTCTAGCCTTTTTTGGCACCCTAGGCATCATTCCTATTGTCACCACCCCACTCAATAGCTCCGCCCTTCCTCCACAATGCTCCACCTCTACACCATACAAATCATTCGCAATTAACAATTAAAAATGTTAAACACATTTAATAATCTTTGCAAAATTGCTTGAAATCATGTATGTAAACATATACTGTAAATTAAACTTCAGCAGAAAAACAGGTAAATAAGTAAATGAGTGAGGACAGCGGCGCTCACTGGTGATGTATGGCATTACAGTTCTGCTGATGAATCTGTTTTTCATCCTTGTGCTTTATTACTAACCAGGGTTGGATAAAGTGGTGTGCAGTGGGTTAAAACTGAAGTCCCTGATAATTTTTAAAGGTTTTGCTTGGACATTTACTGTACATTTATATTTACAGTATTTGACAGACACCAGTATCCAGTATCCCTTGCTCAAGGGTCCAGCAGTGGCATGTTGGTGAATCTGGGATTCAAACTCATGCCTTCCTGATCTGAAGTCTAATATTTTACCACTAAACTATAGATGGATAAATGTCCCTGTGCTTTAGTTTGCTATGTGAGGTTGATGTAGTCATGATGCAGAGCTTTTAGTGAGTAGCTGGTGGACCATGCATGCTTCAATGTCCACTGATAGAAGATCTCCTCAGTCTGAAAGGAAGAAAGGTTTTCCATGGTGTAAATGGATTTGAACACCAATTCTGGTCTTTGGCATTTTTTTTTTTCAAGCCATTGTCTTTATATATATTTTAAGGACAGTAGCAGAGGTTTCAGATGTTGTGAGGAGAACTTGCCAGTAAAAAGAGTTATAATTAATACTCTACTGTGGCTGAATGTTGCTTTGTCTGCTTTGGTGATTCAGTTTTCCTTCTGCACGTGCATCCAGTGTAGATGTACAGTAACCTGTGACCTCATTTTCAATTCCACCTCCCTTCTGCATTAATAGCTGATCTCTGTAGGCTCATAAGTGCCACAAAAATCCTTCTCAACCTGAAGATATACATACATACATAAATATCCCTTCATGTTAAGGTATTAATTAATCCCTCCTTGCTGAAATCACCATTTCCTGAATAAAAAGGCAGACATGTGAGTGTAGGATCAGTTCGTATGGCTTTTCTGAGGTAACCGATTCTGTAATAAATGCTGCGACGATTCCGTGTTTACGGTCACGTTTTTGCGATACCCCAGGGTTTGGCATGACGTATAGATGTGTCAAAACAGTGGTTAAGGTATAGGGACTGGATCATAAAACATCACGCCGGTGTAGCGTTTTATGCGCTCTGCTCCGAAAGTAAATTGACATGACGTGGACCAAATGTTATGGGGATGATGTCATCGATTTTCGCTACCGTGCAGCAGTAATATGTATAGATTTATTAGTAATAAATGTAGATTTACTGGGCCTGAGTTGTAAAAATATGATCACTGCATAGGAATTTCGTGTTTTTAAAGAGACAGTGTCGGCTCTTAAATGCACAGTACACTATATGGACATCTGTACTGGAACAGTTGACTTTTCAAGCCATATGAGGTTCTTCTTCAAACTCTTACCACAAAGTATTAGACATCTCTGGATGCTGTTGTATAAAGTTTTTCCTTCACTTGAACTAGTAGACTCAAAACCTGTTCCAGAGAGAATGTGGCTGCTCACAAACTGAGCTCCATGAAGATATGGTTTGGAAGATGTGAAAAATCTCCTGCTATAGAGCTCCAAACTTATTCAATGAACCCATTGAACCCTGACTGCACCCAAGCGGTCCTGACCTTCTCACCTACAACAGTACCTGATTTTACTAACACCCTGTGGCTGAGCACAAATCTCCATAAAACCTGGAACATCTACTTAGAAGAGTGGATATGGATCGTTATAACAGCAAATCTGGACAAAATCTTGGAATAAGACTTATGATCAGACGTCCACAAACTTTTGCATCATGTATGTAAATTGAACACTTTGTTAATCAGGTGGCTGCAGAGCATAAAAACTGCTCTGTGTATACGGTAATATATGCATCAGATAAAAGTGGAAGAAAGGAATGGTGTGTGTAAGCCTCGGCTGGAGAAAGAGGAACAGAGCGAGACAGAGGGAATTGATACCATGGTGCAGTGAGTTGGACTTGAAAAAATAAACACAATTTTTTTTTTTTTTTTTTTAACCTTAATTCTAGTCCATGTTTTATGTTTGCAGGCCATGTGCAGGCAAGAAAGTCTTCACGTGCAGCTTTATTTTCAAGCTCTGAGGATTTGACTGGAACATGCTATACATTGGGCCTTTAGGTCAATAAACATTTTATATATAAACTTTATTGTCAAAAGTTTGCAGACATCTAGTCATAAATATGGCATGTGTTTTTTGAGCACCACATTCCACATTTAGTCCCAATTTGCTCTTATAATTCCCTCCACTCTTCTGATAAGATGTTCTACTAGATTATGGAGATTTGTGTTCATCAACCACAAGGGTGTTAGTAAAGTCACTTCGTGAAGATTTCGGACATTGGACATGCTGTTTCTCCAACATTTGAAGGCGTTTGCATGCAAGATTTGGCGTTGGTGTTCAATCTATAATAATCTCATGTTGAGCACATCTCATGCATAATTTGTTGTTTAGGAGCTCCTGGTTCCACAATACCAACTGACTTTATTAGAGTGTAGAAAAGACAGCTATTTCTCATTCGCCAGTGTTTTTTAGTGTTGTAATGATTTATCATCTCACTCTTGGTGTCACCCAAATGAGGATGGGTTCCCTTTTGAGTCTGTGTCCTTGCAAGGTTTCTTTTTCATAACATCTAAGGAAGTTTTTCCATGCCACAGTCACCCCAGGCTTCATCATCAGGAATAAACACGCTGCTTGGGACAATGTCTATTGTGAAAAGTTCTATAGACATAAAGTAGTTATGAAAGACTCTTTCCATACATGGTTTTCATAGTGACCATTGGTGGACAAAGTACTAATCCTTTGTCTGAATCTGATACCAGTCAAAAGTAAGACTCCTCCTTTGACAGTTCTACTGCAGTAGCAGTACTAAATGTTCTCACTTTTCAACACATATGAGAGCTCTATGTGAATAATTGACTGAGTTTATCCTTTCTTTCATATTGTTTGCATTTTAGGCCTTTATAAGGAGGGAGTTTTCTATAGTTACACTCAACAGAAGCATGGTATTATGCTCATGCTCTCGCCACAACTTAGTAGTGAGGAATGTCATGTTTCCCTGAAATGCAGTTTTCGGGTTCAATCATTTCGTTTGTAAACCCAAACACAATTAGGAATACAAACTAAGTTGTTATAGGACTTCTGTTGAGCCCGGAATAGTTCTGTGTTTACAGATTCCTATCATGATTATGAATCATCCTGCCTGTTTATTGACCCTCATGATGATGGACTTTAATACTGCCTCTTATCTGACCTCGATACATAAACATATGTCATTTGTGTCCTGCCTCTTTTATTACGTGCTGATACAATAGGATCTGTCTGTAGATGAAGATATGAAATTATTATTTGGGCCATTTATAAAATCTTATAGATCCTCTCCTCTCTCGTTATCTTTCTTGTTACTTTGGGCCATTGAGCAAGGCCAATAGCTTCTTTCTTTCTTTCTTTCTTTCTTTCTTTCTTTCTTTCTTTCTTTCTTTCTTTCTTTCTTTCTTTCTTTCTATCTATCTATCTATCTATCTATCTATCTATCTATCTATCTATCTATCTATATAAATAGGAAATACATTCTTCTTCTTCTTCTTCTTTCGGCTACTCCCATTAGGGGGCGCCACAGCGGATCATCCGTCTTCATACCCCCTGTCCTCTACATCTGCCTCTTTCAACCCAACATGTCTTCCCTCACCACATCCATAAACCCAAAAAAATAAATACATTCAATTATTAGTAAATAAATGAAAAATTTCCCTCATACATACATTAGAGACAATATTTTTGTAGCGAATACTACTATAGAATAGGGATGTGCATCTCCATTCACATCTCGATGCATAGCCAACGTTATGATACATTAAAGATAAATATGAAGCAGCTACTGATGCGATACGATAAGATTTTCCCCCCCCACCCCCCGTTAGGAATGCAGCGCAATCCGATTTCATATCGATTCAACACAATGCGATATGATACAATGGAAAAAATATGATGCTCTGCAATTCACTATGGTACAGAGAGTTCAGTTTTTTTCTTTGGTTCAGACAGACAGCAAATCATCAATTTAACTAAGTGCCTTCTGACTTCTAAAGTATGGCCCATTCACACACGCCTTTGTAGTGCAAAGATGAAATAAAACCAGATGTTCAGCCTCCATGAAGACACAGCTCTACCATGTCAATGCCATGTTAATCTGTATTCTACAACTGAATACTGAGACACGCCTCGGTCTCCGTAGTGTTGTAATACATCATATTCACCCATTCGAAAAACGATTTAGCAACAAGAAATCGATCTACATATCAAATTATTGGTCACTCTCTAAAAAATAAAAGTAAAGCGCATCTACTAATACTTATATATAAATAAATCAATTCTTACCAATGCAAAAATGGTAAAAACGATGCATTGTGATACAAATGACTTGTGGAAGCAATCAATTTCTAAAATGCTTTTTTCCCCAAAAATGCATTTGGGATGTTGTTATTGCCCGATGTTCTAATATTTATTTATTTATTGATGAGACTCTGTGATATAATGTATTGCTCAACCTTGATAGTGTTTCTCCAACATTACAATGTCAGAAGGAAAAAAAAAACACTTTACAGCAAGCGGGACGATGATTCAGATCTACCAGAAAAAGGAAACATATCCTGTACGAGCTGACCCCAGACCAGCTCCCCCTCCTGCCAGTCTAAATTACATTTTTAATCCTGAGGATCACTACATCTGATCTCACCTCTGACCCCGTTCCTCTGTTTTGTATACACGGACCTCATGGGGGCTGAAGGTCAAGTGAAACTGATTCAGAGAACATTCAAGCTCCTGAGTAAATACGCTCAAATGTTGTCATTAAACAAGACCTTCCTCTGATTGCCCCAGAGAGATGAGCTCATGTTTACCACAACCGGAGGTATATTTTACTCCTATTCCACCCTCCTGATTAGTTTGTTCCGTAGAGTTTCACCGATTGGACTTATCTGACTTACTCCTAATTATTTCAGGTTTTAAATGAAGAACAGCTGTGCACTAAAGCTGAAATAAAAATGAGAAATGCACCATATTTGGCTCGGTAACAACAAATGAAACTCCTTCAAGATCCAAAATATTATTATATTTCATATTATTTTCGCAGGAAACCAATTGGCCTTCAGTAACTGCTGGTTATCCCTGTCAGAGTAGTGGTGGATCTGGAGTTTATCCAGCGTTCCAGTTGATTTATAGGCCCCAGACCTGTTTTTGGACAGTGGGGAGAATTCTGAAAACCCAGAAGGAACATGGAGAACTTTGAGGTTCTCCTTGAAAGAGATACCTTAAGGATGAACCAGGGATACTGGAGACATCTTTGTAGTTTGCTTGTAATAATAATAATTTTTGGAGGATGGTGAAGACCATGGACTTGCTCTGGGTTTTTTATTTAAAAGTTGATGAGTGATCCAGATTGTCGCTGAGAAGGGACCTTGAGCTTCCACTGACCATATATGTACTGTATATGGTTTGACAAGCATAAGGCTGGGCAATATCAAGACCAAATATCCATTGCTGGTCAGAACAGGCGTCCCGCGTTCGGGTCACAATGTTTCCCTTTAAACAGAACAGGCCACAGTTATGCTTTAGGATTCTGTCAGCGAATAGCTGGAAGTCTTCAGTCTTCAGTCCTGCCACAGTTCATTCATAATGCTGCCAGACAGAAACATTCTTGGCCACCTGACAAGGTCAAAGCTGTGAGTCGGGAGTCTTTCACTCATCAGAAGTGCAATGAATCATCCATAGTGATGGAGTTATAAAGAAGATAGAGTGCTTGCTGTGGGCTCCACCCGGTCCACCGGGACAGAACGAGAAATGCAAGGGCTTGAGGAAACGGCCATCTGCTTTGTTTTATGGGATAGGAATTGAATCAGTGGGGGGTTTGTTTTTCAGTTTCATTTGTATCAATAACGATTCAAATTTGAACTCTTCACTTTGGGGAATTGTTTTATTCAGGTTTAGGGTGGTGGATTTGAGAAGAAGAGAATCCTGGGAACATTTGGAACAAGGCCAACATTCTAACTGATGCACTTTACACACAAGTTCGCAACTTATTTTCGTTTATACTTAACATAGATTCGATGGTCCATTTCGCATCTCAAACCCATATACATGGAGACTGTGAAATTCTACTTCAGCTACGAGTCAGGATAGAAACAGGGGCTGTAAATTTGTGAGTCTGTAATATTATCCACTACACTATGTTGATGGTCCCCAATTACCAGGAGGTCGTGACCCAGGAAGGGTTGCTACGAGGTCGGAAGGACGTCCTGGGGGAAATGTCTATAAATGACGTGTTCTGAAACAAAAATACATTTAAAATTCGTTCCAAAGTATCATTCATTGTATTTACATAAAATAATTTGGTGTTTCTAAAAAAAATAAAGATCCTGTCGTTTAGCACAAAGTTTACGCCCCAGAAAGGTGGTAAGTGGTAACTTACAGGTACACTCACTTGCATAAAGCTTCCTATACACTTATTAATTACTTTGTGTTCAGCCATATTAGAAGTTGTTTCTCTGATACTTGACTGTTTCTTAAGTTTTTTTATTCTATAACTTTTCGTTCCATTTTTTTGTTATTGAGGAAAATCAGTTGCTGCTTTCTTGGGCCAGGTTTCTCTTGTAAAAGAGATTTTAATCTCACAAATGTTTTTTACTGATTAAATAAAGGATATTATAAAAGTGAGGTGATGGGTACGAAAGTCCTAAGAGGTCATGCATTTTAATATTTGTTCTTTCCTGTTTTCTCATGATCACGACTCGTTCTTGTTGGTTGCATGGACGCGACAAATGGTTATGTTTATTACCATGATGCTGCAATGATGCTGCCTCTAGAACATCTTATATCAAATTCACAGAAAAATTAAGTACTGAGCACGGTGTATGTTCTAGATGCAGGATTATGGATAATACGTGGATGGTCGTGCACCACCAATGCGGAATACACAGGAAAAAATTAAGTACTGATCATGAGGAAATTGTTGTAATGTAAAGATCACGAGAAAAATATAATAATGCATGGCCTCTTAGGACTTCTGTAGATAAGGCATTGGACTTTGTATCCAAAGGTCATGAGTTCAAATCCCAGCCAATCCCTAAACAAGGCTCTTAAACTCATAGCTGCTCAGTTGTATAAATGAGATCAATGTAAAAGCATCTGCCAGATACTATAAATGTAAATATTAAATAACTAATGAACTATTGTGTGGTACTTTATCTTCTCATTGGGATTTATCTACATGCTTATTCAGAAAATTAGCATCACTGTATTATTTGTAAGCTCTGTTGTACACTTTAAGCCCGGTTTGGACTGCGAAAACATTTATACACAGTTTCAGTAAAATATTCCTAAGTGAGGCTCGAGTTTGGTTAGCTTTGTTATTCTGCACTGCTCAGGAACCCCGGGAGCCGATTTCTGATCTGGTTTTGAAACACATCTAGAAATATTTCCCCCCCTTTTCATCTCGAACCACATTTCCCGACACATGGTTTGAATTGTCTGGAGTGTTGCTACAAGACATAAAGGTCGCCCCGTGATGAAGTTTGTTTTCGCGTCCAGTCAGCAATATTACCGCTGGCCGGCGCCCCCTGGGAGCTACTCTATAACATGTGGAGGTCGTTTGCACGAATTCCTTATTGGAAGAAAAACAGAAGAAGAAAAACAGAGTATGGAGAGTATGGATTTAATGTTTCTCTGGCTGGGTGTGGGTCTGCAGGATGGTTTCCCCAGCGTAACACCCAGAGTTATGAGAGATGAGATGGGTTTTTTTCTTGACATTCCTGTACATTTCTTTCTCCAGGAGGCCTGTAGAATATAAAATTTGCAAAGATCCTAATCATAGAAAGCACTTTATTTAGTGTCATTGGTGGAAAAAGATTCCAGATTGCTTTTCTTTCAAATTTTTTCTTTCCAGCTTTTATCCATTTTGATGAGCCTTGAAGTCTGGAATGTTTTAAATCATTTGTGGTGGTTAGCAAGGCATTTTTGTGTTATGTTGCTTTGGTTAAATCCCAGACATGTTTGGTAAATATTTGTTTCGGGCTAGTGTTTTGTCTGCTTATTCCTTAGAAATGCAAATCAGGCTGTAGCATCTGCAAGAAATTTAACATGCAAGAGTTTTAAAGAGGGGTAAAAACCTAAAGACTGACCAGGGTGAATGAAATGCTAAAGAAAAAACACTTCTACCCAAAAAAAAAAGACAACAAAACGATTCATAGATCCACAAGATAAGCATTCGTTTGCGTCTTTGAACCCGGAGAACATGTCTGCTTGATCTGAAGAAGTGGAGTGTGGAAGAATGCAGGTTCTAAAACCCCCGTGTCGGGGCGATAGAAGGCTGTTTGAGAACGCGAGATGCGAGTCCGCCACATGAAGGGCATTTCATGGTCTGGGTCCAGTTAAAATACCGCACGAGTGAAAATGCACTTCGGATCAGACTCTGATTTTCCGCTGGAACCCACTTCCTTTTAGAATTCCTGTCTACTGCATTGAATTAGACTTGCCAAAATGGTTCAACAAGGAATGCTTTACTCCGGTGTGTGTGTTTGAAGTGCATGATGAGAACAAGTTGTAGGTCTGGGGCTCAGCTTCAAGGAAAATGTCCATGCATGCACTTTAATAGGAACACCTGCAGGTTTACGCTGAATATCTAATCAGTCGGTCATGTGGCAGCATCATAATGTGCAGGTCAAGAGTCAGAAGAGCAGGTCAAGGGCTTTACATCAAGCACCTGAATAGGAGAAAGGTGTGACTTTAAACCCAGTACAGATTAACTGGTTGGAGAATTTCTCAAAATGCTTATCTCCTGGGATTTTCACACACAGCCAATTTTGTGATTTTGAAGATGTCAGAGCAAAATGACCAGACCAATTACATCCATGGTGAGCAGAAAAGCATCCCAGAATCTATAACAGATGGGCTACAATGGCAAAGTTCTTTCAATCGTTTTATGGTTGGCTTCAGGAGCAGTGCAGCATGGATCACATTCTGGCACCGAACACCAGGACAGCCTCATGAACACTTGAATGCTCTAGCTATTGTGCAATAAAAAGAAAAAGATGTGCAATACCACTTTTTTAAAAAAAAAATTCTGTATTTCTCTGTGCAAAAATGTATAAAAAGATATATATTGTTTTTGCAATAGCACTATTATTATTAATTATTATTATTTGTTTTTTATTTTTATTTTTTTATTATTGTTCATTAAAAAATGTGCAACTTGAAGCTTCTGTCACCAAAACAAATTCCTTGTCACTGCAAACATACTTGGCAATAAAGCTTTTTTTTTATTATTCTTATTTCTGATTCTTATTAGCATAAAAGCAACTGATGTAAAATGTTAGCAAATACTACACTTGGAACAGACTGCAAAGAACATATATGTGTATATGTATGTATATGTATATAAAATTATATATATATATATATATATATATATATATATATATATATATACAGTGGGTACGGAAAGTATTCAGACCCCCTTAAATTTTTCACTTTTTGTTATATTGCAGCCATTTGCTAAAATCATTTAAGTTCATTTCTTTTCCTCATGAATGTACACATAGCACCCCATACTGACAGAAAAACACAGAATTGTTGACCTTTTTGCAGATTTATTAAAAAAGAAAAACTGAAATATCACATGGTCCTAAGTATTCAGACCCTTTGCTGTGACACTCATATATTTAACTCAGGTGCTCTCCATTTCTTCTGATCATCCTTGAGATGGTTCTACACCTTCATTTGAGTCCAGAAATTTTTGATTATACTGATTGGACTTGATTAGGAAAGCCACACACCTGTTTATATAAGACCTTTCAGATCACAATGCATGTCAGAGCAAATGAGAATCATTAAGGTCAAAGGAACTGCCTGAAGAGCTCAGAGACAGAATTGTGGCAAGGCACAGATCTGGCCAAGGTTCCAAAAAAAATTCTGCAGCACTAAAGGTTCCTAAGAGCACAGTGGCCTCCGTAATCCTTAAATGGAAGACGTTTGGGACGACCAGAACCCTTCCTAGAGCTGGCCGTCCGGCCAAACTGAGCTATCGGGGGAGAAGAGCCTTGGTGAGAGAGGTAAAGAAGAACCCAAAGATCACTGTGGCTGAGCTCCAGAGATGCAGTCGGGAGATGGAAGAAAGTTTTAGAAAGTCAACCATCACCGCAGCCCTTCACCAGTGGGGCTTTATAGCAGAGTGGCCCGACGGAAGCCTTTCCTCAGTGCAGGACACATGAAAACCCGCATGGAGTTCTCCAAGATGGTGAGAAATAAGATTCTCTGGTCTGATGAGACCAAGATAGAACTTTTTGGCCTTAATTCTAAGCGGTATGTGTGGAGAAAACCAGGCACTGCTCATCACTTGTCCAATACAGTCTCAACAGTGAAGCATGGTGGTGGCAGCATCATGCTGTGTGGGTGTTTTTCAGCTTCAGGGACAGGACGACTGGTTGCAATCAAGGGAAAGATGAATGCGGCCAAGGACAGGGATATCCTGGACGAAAACCTTCTCCAGAGTGCTTTGGACCTCAGACTGGGCTGAAGGTTTACCTTCCAACAAGACAATGACCCTAAGCACACAGCTAAAATAACGAAGGAGTGGCTTCACAACAACTCTGTGACTGTTCTTAAATGGCCCAGCCAGAGCCCTGACTTAAACCCAATTGAGCATCTCTGGAGAGACCTAAAAATAGCTGTCCACCAACGTTTACCATCCAACCTGACAGAACTGGAGAGGATCTGC
Organism: Silurus aristotelis; assembly: GCF_946808225.1. NCBI lineage: Eukaryota > Metazoa > Chordata > Actinopteri > Siluriformes > Siluridae > Silurus > Silurus aristotelis. The sequence continues at coordinate 30,183,936 of NC_139578.1, forward strand.
AAGGAGGAATGGCAGAGGTTCCCCAAATCCAGGTGTGAAAGACTTGTTGCATCTTTCCCAAAAAGACTCCTGGCTGTATTAGATCAAAAGGGGGCTTCTACTAAATACTGAGCAAAGGGTCTGAATACTTAGGACCATGTGATATTTCAGTTTTTCTTTTTTAATAAATCTGCAACAGTGTCAACAATTCTGTGTTTTTCTGTCAGTATGGGGTGCTATGTGTACATTAATGAGGAAAAGAAATGAACTTAAATGATTTTAGCAAATGGCTGCAAAATAAAAAAGAGTGAAAAATTTAAGGGGGTCTGAATACTTTCCGTACCCACTGTATATATATATATATATATATATATATATATATATACATATATATATATATATATATATATATATATATATATATATACATATATATATATATATATAAAAAAAATACACCCAACATATTTTGTTTCCATTTGCTGTAATAATAAGATCCACTCTTTTGGGAAGATGTTCCACTAGATTTTGTGTAGATTTGTGTGAGATCTGATGTAGGTGAGGTAAGGAGGCCTGGGGTGCAGTCAGCATTCCAATTCATCCCAGAGCTCCAATTTCCACATGGAAAGCAGATCTTCAAAGAGCGGGCTTTGTGCACAGTGGCATTGTCATGCTGGAACATGTCTGGGTCCCCTGGATCAACTAAATACTGCAGTATCCCAAGACGTCCTCCACAATGGTGTACCTCTACTTTGGTGTAACAATTCAAGAAAAACCACATCTGTATGGAACAGTTGGGTGTCGCAAAATTTTTTTCTGACCAAATGCGGACCACTACAACGTAGACGGGACTTTAGTGTGTTATTACATCCAACATTTAAGTAGCTCAGCTTTTTTTATTGTTTTATTAAAAAATATTTAACACTTTAGTCATAATACACCTTTTATTCATCAAGTGGTATCACAGCATGTTTCCACAGTCTTTTTGATTACACAAAAATATATTTATTTAGATAAAGAAAAAATAATATATATATATAAAAAAAAAGAATTGTCGGTTCCCAGCCACAAAAGTTTCACTGAGACACGTTTATAGTGGTCTCTCACACTTCATACACATACATCGAGTAAAAGAATACTGGCTTAAAGGTAAATAATACACTGTGTGAACTGTGTTTCTTTGTGTCCGGGACTCATCTTAAACCAGCAGACTGAAATCCCAGCTTCTGTCACAGGACACACACATCAACGGTAAATGGACTGTGAATAATTCAGTCTGAAAAAGGCACTGGATCTGATGGTGGTGATGATGATTATGATGATGAGAAATATATTTATTATATTCACTATATATCTAAGAATCAGCCACCAGTAATGTGATCAAGGTCCTTGTGTTGTATGAATGATATCAATGTACAGTAAGTCACTCTGGATAAGGGTGTCTGCCAAATGCTATGAATGGGGAAGTGGTAGCTCAGTGGTTACAATGTTCTAACAGAAGGTTGTTAGTTCAAATACTAAAAACCCATTCTGCCACAACTGGGCCTTTAAGCAAGGCATTTAACCCTCAAATGTTCACTTGTAGGAATGTCATACATGTAAGTCACTCTGGATAAGGGGGTCTGACGAATGCCATGAATGGGAAAGTGGTACCTGAGTGGTTAAAACTTCTAAACAGAAGGTTGTGAGTTCAAATCCCAGCACTACTGAGCTGCCACTGCTGGGCCTTTGAGCAAAGCCTTTAACCATCAACTGCTCAGTTGAATGAATTACACTTATAAATGTAGGTTATTTTTTGGCCTCATGAAATCCAATGTCCAAATAATGATAACACTCAAGTACACTGAAATTATTAGGCACCCCGTTCTGTCAAGTCTGGGTACGTTTTAGTCGTAAAAAAGTCCCCAAAAGATCGGCAGTCCTTGAAATACTCAGATCAGCCTGACACCAATCTGAATGCCCAATCGAATACTTTATCTTAATATTATCTGATGCCTTCATGCTTTTACACAATGACCTCCCTCCTCAGGAAACCCTAAATGGATATGTACATGGATGAACAAATGTAAAAGGGTTCCTAATAAACTGGTCAGAGTGTGTATCTTGAAATTATGAAATATTGAGTCACAATAACCATAAAACTACATCTCAATTGCTTTTTTTTTCAATAACGTGGTTCAGGGCTTTCGCAAGTAACAGATCAAGGCATTTTATAACTTATTATTATTATTTGAAATGTAATATAAAAAAATATTCATTTGCATTTTTATAAAAAAAAAAAAAATCCTTCCTCCTACCTAGGAATTTGTTTCGCACAAAAGTTATATATCTGCATCCTCTCAGAAATAGCTTCGCTGTCCTTATGAGCTGTCGAGAATTCACAATTCAGGTGGAGGAACAAACAAGAGGCTCGAGCAGAGGCCTGATTTTCGACATGCCTTCGATTTGGCACGTTGAGATTCACATGTGGTTTACATCTGTCCAGTGTAGGCCAGTCTTGCTGATGGGCGAAGCCAGGGCTAGCCCGGTGACCAGTCCAGTCCCACACTGGGCTGTTCAAGGGCCGTTCAGAGTCATGCTAATGTCAGGTGGTTGTTCCGTTCCACACTGGGAAGAAGCTCTTTCTTTATAGGAGTGGGTGGAAGGGAGGAGCCTCTGTGCTTTGACCTGAAGAGGTCAGATATGTAGAATGCCTGGAAAGAATAGGGAGAAAGAGCAGAACATATGATTAGAGCTAGTGCATGTCAAAAAAATACATCAGTGAAGCAAATAAAAAAATTATATACATATATACAGTGGGTACGGAAAGTATTCAGACCCACTTAAATTTTTCACTCTTTGTTATATTGCAGCCATTTGCTAAAATCATTTAAATTCAATCTTCTTCCTCATGAATGTACACATAGCACCCCATACTGACAGAAAAACACAGAATTGTTGACCTTTTTGCAGATTTATTAAAAAAGAAAAACTGAAATATCACATGGTCCTAAGTATTCAGACCCTTTGCTGTGACACTCATATATTTAACTCAGGTGCTCTCCATTTCTTCTGATCATCCTTGAGATGGTTCTACACCTTCATTTGAGTCCAGAAATTTTTGATTATACTGATTGGACTTGATTAGGAAAGCCACACACCTGTTTATATAAGATCACAATGCATGTCAGAGCAAATGAGAATCATTAAGGTCAAAGGAACTGCCTGAAGAGCTCAGAGACAGAATTGTGGCAAGGCACAGATCTGGCCAAGGTTCCAAAAAATTTTTTGCTGCACTTAAGGTTCCTAAGAGCACAGTGGCCTCCATAATCCTCAAATGGAAGGCGTTTGGGACGACCAGAACCCTTCCTAGAGCTGGCCGACCGGCCAAACTGAGCTATCGGGGGAGAAGAGCCTTGGTGAGAGAGGTAAAGAAGAACCCAAAGATCACTGTGGCTGAGCTCCAGAGATGCAGTCGGGAGATGGGAGAAAGTTGTAGAAAGTCAACCATCACTGCAGCCCTTCACCAGTGGGGCTTTATAGCAGAGTGGCCCGACGGAAGCCTCTCCTCAGTGCAGGACACATGAAAACCCGCATGGAGTTCTCCAAGATGGTGAGAAATAAGATTCTCTGGTCTGATGAGACCAAGATATAACTTTTTGGCCTTAATTCTAAGCGGTATGTGTGAAGAAAACCAGGCACTGCTCATCACCTGTCCAGTACAGTCTCAACAATGAAGCATGGTGGTGGCAGCATCATGCTGTGGGGGTGTTTTTCAGCTGCAGGGACAGGACGACTGGTTGCAATCAAGGGAAAGATGACTGCGGCCAAGCACAGGGATATCCTGGACGAAAACCTTCTCCAGAGTGCTTTGGACCTCAGACTGGGCTGAAGGTTTACCCTCCAACAAGACAATGACCCTAAGCACACAGCTAAAATAACGATGGAGTGGCTTCACAACAACTCTGTGACTGTTCTTGAATGGCCCAGCCAGAGCAATGACTTAAACCCAATTGAGCATCTCTGGAGAGACCTAAAAATAGCTGTCCACCAACGTTTACCGTCCAACCTGACAGAACTGGAGAGGATCTGCAAGGAGGAATGGCAGAGGATCCCTGAATCCAGGTGTGAAAAACTTGTTGCATCCTTCCCAAAAAGACTCCTGGCTGTATTAGATCAAAAGGGGGCTTCTACTAAATACTGAGCAAAGGGTCTGAATACTTAGGACCATGTGATATTTCAGTTTTTCTTTTTTAATAAATCTGCAACAGTGTCAACAATTCTGTGTTTATTTTGTAAATATAGGGTGCTATGTGTACATTCATGAGGAAAAGAAATGAACTTAAATGATTTTAGCAAATGGCTGCAAAATAAAAAAGAGTGAAAAATTTAAGGGGGTCTGAATACTTTCCGTACCCACTGTATATATATACAGTGAGGAAAATAAGTATTTGAACACCCTGCTATTTTGCAAGTTCTCCTACTTAGAAATCATGGAGGGGTCTGAAATTGTCATCGTAGGTGCTTGTCCACTGTGAGAGACATAATCTAAAAAAAAAAATCCAGAAATCACAATATATGATTTTTAAACTATTTATTTGTATGATACAGCTGCAAATAAGTATTTGAACACCTGTCTATCAGCTAGAATTCTGACCCTCAAAGACCTGTTAGTCTGCCTTTAAAATGTCCACCTCCACTACATTTATTATCCTAAATTAGATGCACCTGTTTGAGGTCGTTAGCTGCATCAGGACACCTGTCCACCCCATACAATCAGTAAGAATCCAACTACTAACATGGCCAAGACCAAAGAGCTGTCCAAAGACACTAGCGACAAAATTATACACCTCCACAAGGCTGGAAAGGGCTACGGGGAAATTGCCAAGCAGCTTGGTGAAAAAAAGGCCACTGTTGGAGCAATCATTAGAAAATGGAAGAAGCTAAACATGACTGTCAATCTCCCTCAGACTGGGGCTCCATGCAAGATCTCACCTCGTGGGGTCTCAATGATCCTAAGGAAGGTGAGAAATCAGCCCAGAACTACACGGGAGGAGCTGGTCAATGACCTGAAAAGAGCTGGGACCACCGTTTCCAAGGTTACTGTTGGTAATACACTAAGACGTCATGGTTTGAAATCATGCATGGCACGGAAGGTTCCCCTGCTTAAACCAGCACATGTCCAGGCACGTCTTAAGTTTGCCAATGACCATTTGGATGATCCAGAGGAGTCATGGGAGAAAGTCATGTGGTCAGATGAGACCAAAATAGAACTTTTGGGTCATAATTCCACTAAATGTGTTTGGAGGAAGAAGAATGATGAGTACCATCCCAAGAACACCATCCCTTCTGTGAAGCATGGGGGTGGTAGCATCATGCTTTGGGGGTGTTTTTCTGCACATAGGACAGGGTGACTGCACTGTATTAAGGAGAAGATGACCGGGGCCATGTATTGCGAGATTTTGGGGAACAACCTCCTTCCCTCAGTTAGAGCATTGAAGATGGGTCCAGGCTGGGTCTTCCAACATGACAATGACCCGAAGCACACAGCCAGGATAACTAAGAAGTGGCTCTGTTAGAAGCATATCAAGGTTCTGCAGTGGCCTAGCCAGTCTCCAGACCTAAACCCAATAGAGAATTTTTGGAGGGAGCTCAAACTCCGTGTTTCTCAGGGACAGGCCAGGAACCTGACTGATCTAGAGAAGATCTGTGTGGAGGAGTGGGCCAAAATCCCTCCTGCAGTGTGTGCAAACCTGGTGAAAAACTACAGAAAACGTTTGACCTCTGTAATTGCAAACAAAGGCTACTGTACCAAATATTAACATTGACTTTATCAGGTGTTCAAATACTTATTTGCAGCTGTATCATACAAATAAATAGTTAAAAAAATCATATATTGTGATTTCTGGAATTATTTTTTTTAGATTATGTCTCTCACAGTGGACATGCACCTACAATGACAATTTCAGACCCCTCCATGATTTCTAAGTGGGAGAACTTGCAAAATAGCAGGGTGTTTAAATACTTATTTTCCTCACTGTATATACTCGGATCAGACTTTAATATTGTGTTGGTCCCATTTTGCTGCTAGAACAGTTGTGACCCTTCGAACATTAACACCATGAACTTCTTCAGCAGTTTGAGCTACAGGAGCTCGTCTGTTGGCTCGGACCACACGGACCAGCCTTTGCTCCCCACGTGGATCAATGATCCTCGGCCGCCCACGACCCTGTCGCCGGTTCACCACTGTTCCTTTCTTGGAGCACTTTTGATAGATTCTGACCACTGCAGACCAGGAACATCCCACATGAGCTGCAGTTTTGGAGATGCTCTAACCCAGTCGTCTAGACGTCACAATTTATCAAACACTCTCAAATCCTTACCCTCGCCCATTTTTCCTGCTTCTAACATCAACTTTGACGACAAAATGTTCACTTGCTGTCTAATAAATAAATCCACCCACTAACAGGTGCCATGATGAGGAGCTCATCAGTGTTCCAGAAAATATTTATTGAGTTTATTGAGAGTATTATATTGCAATAATGATAATCTGGGATGGATGAATGGATAGATGGATAGATAACCAGAAAATATTTGTATTTATTTGACTAATATCTTGATGAATTGTAGCTCTAATTCCACAAAGCATGTTGATCTTGACAGCCACACAGTTTCTGTCAGGTTCCTGGGGTTATATTTAGGGTTCTATTTATGTATAAGTTCTGCCAACAAGGACATTAAGTGGAATATAAGTGTGTGCCCTTACAACGCAGTAGGCCACTAGGGCTCCCTGTACAAATCCAGCCAGGACGTCACTGGGGTGGTGCTTATGATCAGAGACCCGCGATAGACCGGTGTAGAAGGCCATCATGAGGAGTGTGAACTGCACCAGAGGCCGGAGCAGCCGCGCTCCTTCCCAGGTAAACCTTGACTGTAGGTACAGCTACACACACACACACACACACTTATTAGACTGGAATAAGTAAACACAACACACTTATTTTTTAACAAGACTTCAATATAAAATGAAAAAACAATTAGGTACTTACAGCCAAATAGAGCATGGTGTACATGGAAAAGGAGGCGTGGCCTGAGAAAAATGACTTCCTGTTTAGGGAGATAGAGAGAGAACAGATTAATATCTTTGTCCACATGGAAATACGAATTGAAGTCAATTTAGCAGTCATTATGGACACAATATGGATGGCTAGAGAGGAAGTAGTGTCTGTTTCTGTGTCTCTTCCAGGGACAGCATTAGATCTGTAAACGGTTTAGTGTGATAACTGGATTGATATAATGCTCACTGGTGCACTTTTGCACATCCATCACTTTGCTTTAAAGGCATTAGCCTAGATAATACAGGTCTGCTATGGGATTAAGAGGAACATGCTAATGTCCTTATGTAACTTATGCAAATACGGTTGGAAGACATGTTGGCTATTTGGACAGTGAGCACATCTTTTATATGTGCAGAACCTGTAAAAAGTTTTTGAGAGACATGTTCAATTTGTTTCTATGCCCGAAACGGTATAATCAAAAAGGTACAATCAAATAAATAAATGTATTTTATTTTATTTGATTCTCATTGAAAAAAATCCTCTCTTATTGTGAAGAACAGCTTTACATGCTCTCAGTAGTTCATTCCTCCGTTCAGCTGAAACTCTCTGAAGATGTTCTTCGCTGGTTTAGGTGTGGTGACTGGGCAGGTCGTTCCATGAGAGATTACTCTAGACGACTCTCAAAATTACGCTTGGAAGTATTCCTCAATTCGCTTCCAATAAGACCGCAGTCCAGAATTGCATGGTGTAATGGTGAAATATGGAATGAGAGACATGTTGGTTCAAGATTCCTTTCACTTTTCGGAATAAGCCTCCAAAACAACCCCCCAAACCATTAGACCTCCATGTGTGAGTGTGGGGGTGAGGCAGTCTGATCACACCTTCTCTCCTGGTCTACAGCTTACAGAAATTCTTCTGTTAGAGACACAAATGTCCCATTTGGACTCTACAGCATTTTCTTCCTGCCATTTGTCTTTGCCTGGTTTCTTGCATAGTAGCAAAAGGAACATGCATGTGTCTCAAAAACCATAAAAGACTCCAGACTTTTCACTCTATGATGGAGCCAGAAATGCATTTCAGTTATATAAGAAACCAGCTTTGATTACACAAACCCAGATATTTACTACCGGTATAAAATATCCGTCTCTGCATCGATTTCTAGATGTATTCCATTCCTACCGACTTGTATTTTATTGTGTTCCTATTCCCTTTTATGTGAAATATAATTTAACATATCAAAAGTTTTAAATCAACTCAAGCTTTATTATTGTAGCTTTCAGTTATTATTATAATTGTATATAATTCTATCATAAAATTATTTTATATTATATAATTATATTTTATAATTATAAATATTATCCAATAATCTTGATTATTATTCATTTCTTTATTGTAAATATACGTAGCATTCTACATTACAGATATTGCCTCTCTGGATCATACCTGGCCTCTTGAACCCGGCTTTCGTCCCCTGTGCACATGTACTCTGTGATGTAACCCAGCGAGCAGTTGATCCGGGAGAAATCGGGTCTGCACACGTCCAAGAAGTGAGGACGCAGGCGGCCCACCGACACCTTGGCGATATCCGTGAAGGACTGGCTGATGGCGCAGCCGAAGAGGAACACGCCGACCTGCTTGTAGAGGGCCGACAGGTAGGGGTTCCTGACGAACGCGTTGGAGCCCTCGTGGAGAAAGTGGATCCGGTAGCTCTCGCCTATCGTGATCTGTATGTGGTTAAAGGTCAAAGAAAAAGGGGGTATCAAGATCAAGCTACAGTATTAGACGACTAGTTCGTGCAACATTTTCATTCGCTCTTATAATAAGGTCCACCCTGCTGCGAAGATGTTCTACTAGATTTTATAAAATTCAGCTACAAGGGTGTTAGTAAAGGCCGGAGACCTGGGGTGCAGTCAGCGTTCCAATTCATCCCAAAGGTGTTCAGTCGGGACGAGATCAGAGCTCTATAGCAGGCCACTCAAGATCTTCCTTTCCAAAGCATGTAAATCAGATTCTTTAAGGAGCTCACTTTGTGCACAGGGGCATCGCCATGCTGAAACAGGTTTGGGTTTCCAAGTTCCAGTGAAATCAAAATTTTATTGTATTTTATAGCACATCTAAAGATAATTGAGTGCCTCCAGATTTGTGGTAACAGTTTAGAAAAGAACCACATATAGGAGGAAAGGTCAGGTGTTCTAATACTTAAGGAAATATAGTTTCTCAGTTGCTTTGGAGCATTTAATAAATAATTTTTAATATTGTCAAATCAGTAAGCGCATTTCTCAATACAATTTGTACAAATAAAATAACACAATGGATTTCTCACAAAATCCTGAATTTTTCTTAAAATCTTTAGTTCATCACTCAAAAGTAAGTATTTGTGTCAATGAACATCTCGTTGCCATCAGAATCACACGTCCTTTTGTCATTGTTCACAAACAAGATCTTCAAAATGTTTAGTCGTGTTGTCACTGACAGTTTCAGTGTTTCCGGATGTAGACTACAGTTTAGATCATTATGATTGAAAATGCATGAGGCTGAATTTTTTGTTTGGCATCTATGAATTTCAAAATCAAATTCATTTATTTGTTGCAAATTGATTTATATTAATTGTATGAGACCAGACAGGATTCAGACTTTCACTGTACTGCACTGTATTAGTGTTCGTTTGTTTCCTGGTTGTTCATCATTTCTGTGTTTTGCTCCGTCGCCAATTGAAGGTTCATAAGATTCACCTTTGACCTGTTTTGGAGAACTGGTTGATCATTGGTTGATCTGATGCTGTTCACACACCTTCATTAGTGACATTCAAGATAGAAATTGAAGCTTCACAGATGATGACGACTGGTTTAATCATTTTTACATTCAATGACGTACACAATGAACTGATGCTGAGATGTTTTGGGGGTTAAAACTATTCAGGTGAAACCAGTATAATATATTTTAATCAACATGAACATAAACAACTGCTGATGTAGAAAAAAGCAGACACTCGTACACAATCCATTAAATGATGTACGAAAGCGTTCGGAATTTGATCAAAGCAACGAGAAATGTTCTTTCAAACGTGGTTTTGAAATGTTTTGAAATGTTAATTTCTGGTCTTAGAAGCTCTCCAAAGCACCTGTAAAGTTATTCTGGCACACTCTACTACATATTCTATACATAAATCTAGAAAAGTTGAAGAGGAAAAATCTGGTGTGTTGTACTCAGGTGGAAAATTGTGAAACTAGAGCAATTTTTTTTTGTTTTTTTTCTCTTAAAAAATGATTCCTCCATCTGTTTTGGTAACATTAATCCTGAGCTTTCAGAGAAAATCATTTGGCCGATCGCGTCCGGGGCCACTTACGGAATTTTCGGTTACTTTTAAACATAATTTTCTTCACACATACATATAATACGAACCATATGTCTCAGCTCGAACCCCTCCCTTCATACCAGATCCAAGCCCCACCCCCCACACTCCACCCCCAATCTATTTCCTGCTAAGCTGAGAGAAAAACGTGTGCAAGGGAGAATAGTGGGATGCGGCTGGTTTTAATAAAGAGAATTGCTGAGCTAGCTGTTGAGTCTCACGCTGATGGTATGTTGTTTGGTTTCCAGTCTGAAGGCCGGGGCCTCTCTCCTCTCACTCTAGCGCTGGTCTGGGACCAGTTTTCTCGCTCGGACGAAGGCTGTAATGCGATCCTCTGTCAGACCGCTCTCACGGAAACACCTGGCCTATAAGAGCGGGGAAAAAAAATCCCTCGGACGAGGTAACCTGCCATCGAACCTGCAAATCTTTTCTAGGAAATGGACATTTCTTTTTGAAAAATGGAAAAAGAAATTGAGTCGGGCCGAGACGAGGGAGGGTGTCTGACTCTCGAAAGAAAAATTCAAAAGACTATGTGTGTTACTTTACGCACTTTTCGCACATTTTCTTTTTATGTAGCATCACTTGCAATATCGTATTAATTTATATGTTATAACAATATATAACAATTAATTAATTACATTCTGCTTTTTCTTTTCTTTTCTTTTCTTTTTTTTTGTGTAACCTGCTGCTGCTGTAACGCAATAATTTCCCTTTTTTAAATGCAAGTCAACCCTCAGGCGTCCTGTCAGTTCCACTCACTACACAGCCTTAGGTTTCTTTAAACAGTTTCAGGTTCTGAAATCATTCCTGATCATCCTTCACTTCCACATCTTCTCAAGAATATCTAAAATAAGGGCAATTATGGGGAAATAAACCTGAATCCAGAGCTGATCATGGAAACTCCAGGTGTAAAACCCTGGACACAACCTGGTCACGCCCTGGACATGCCCCGGATACCCGGTAAAAACAACCCCTTGAATAAAATCAAGTCATGGATTTATTCCCATTCCAACCATATACAGTGTAGAACACAGTGAAACATCTTCCCAGGACCAAGGTGCTCCGTCAAACAACATAAAATTACTAAAAACACAAAGTGCGCACGTGCAACATTTAGTGCAAAAAAACAAAAAAACAAAGACATCATAAAACAAGAAGACAGTAAAGACAAATTGTAAAAAATGCTAAACACAGCAACACTGTAGCGCTAATCGTTGTGGTACAGAAGGTTGTCCATGTGGATTTTCTGAATAAGAGTAAAATACAAATACTGTACATGTAACCTACCGAGAGGACGACGATGAGCGTTCCTACTGCTGATAAAACCCCGTCGCTGATGGTCTCCCTGTCTTTAGCCGGGTATTTTATGGAGTCGTCGCTGCAGTAGAAGCCGCGGCGGTACGGCCGGACCGCGCTCGACTCGATGATCAGGAACGGCAAACCAGCTAAAAACAGATCGTGATCGTGGCATGAGAAACCTGGAGTCTTTCAACTGATATTCATTACGGCAGCGTGAAGTATCTGAGTAAACGTACTTAGCTTATCACCTTTTTGTTTACAATTTCTAGTTTTATCAGAGTGTCAAAGATAGAAGCAACTTTTTCTCTCTACTCAACTACTTTTACGGTTCAATAGATGGACTTTTTACTCCACTATATTTTAATAAACAATGACTGCTACCAATTACATTTTGGACCTTTGTTGAAGACGTCATTAACACTCCCCCAAACCAACACCTGCGGCCTGTGAGCGCTTTTTTTAAGCCTTGTTTAGTCCAAAAACAACTACATTCCAAAAACTTTTCAAACTAGTTGAATAGAAATATTTCTCTGATAGTTGCATCAAATCACAGTCCGAACTGAATGTTTGTATCCACCGAATGCTAACGTTTCTTCTACTTTGTCACATGATACTGTCATTTTATTTGTTATTTGAGGATCCTTTTTAAAAGATTGCAGTGTTGAGGTGTACAATTTGATTTGTATTTGAGGAAATAAAACCTCAGTTGAACTGTTTTTCCGCTTTTCACTTACACGTGTTGGTGATTCGAGGACTGATGCATCTTTGAGCCTACGTTCAATAGGAGTCAAATATTCAAGTAGTGTTCAAATCAGATACTTTTACTCAAATCATTGACATGTAATGAAGTCAGTTTTGCAGTAAGGTATCTATATTTTTACTCAAGTAGGATTTTACAGGTACTCATGGGACAACTAAATTTTCCAGACATTCGTCTTTCTTTTCCAAACTGTTGCACAAAGTTGGAGGCACACGATTGTATAGGACGTCTTGGGATCCCAGAGCAGGAAATTTCCCCCTTTATTTAAACTAAGAATGAACTCAAAACTGCTCAATGACCCTGTGCACAAGGCCAGCTCTATGAAAATATGCTTTCCATTGGTTGGAAGATGTAGAAGGTCTCCTGCTATAGAGCTCTAAACCTATTGAACACCCTCGGGATGTAAACACAGTCAACCCCAGACCTCCTCACCTCATCAATATTTCATTAATGCTCTCATGGCTGAAAGGTTTAAAAAATCTAGAATATCTTCCCAGAAGAATGGAGGATGGAGGATAACAGCAAATGGAGACTAAATGTGGAATGGGATGTTAGATGAATCATATGCCCATGTCGTTCTGCAACACATCTGGAGTTCTTCAACAGTGCACCGGTCCTCCACAGCTAATTGCTGCTGGAAACGTTCGCACGAGCCTCGGATCGTTCGCTGCGTTACTGCAAGCTGCTTTTCTTGGGGACGTTTGACTCGGTTAGAAATTACGAGCCGACCGTAAATCAGCTGCTCGCAAGTAATAAAAGCTCAACATGCTGATGGGAGCTTTGATAAGGCCACAGAGGAGGGAAAAACTGAATATATGACTCACTCGCTTTCTTCCTTCCTTTCTCTCTCTCTCTCTCTGCCACGTTTCCTGTCTTCAGGCTTAAAAGCATGTTCCCAGAACTGTGGCTAAACACTCAGAAAAGCCTCGAACAAACAAGCAAATAAGAGCTGACTCAAATTTGAGGTCCTTACTGGAAGGACTTATGCAGATTAAACACAATCAGAACTGAAAAAAGTGAAATGTCTACCAGGAAAAAACAAAAAGAAAATTTATTATTTATTATTAAATAAAATGGGATACATACGTTTAGCAATATTTATGTACAACATGCATGATGGATCAAGTGATTTTGGAAAATGTGAAAAAAAAAACAGGCGGTTTTTGGAAAAAATATACCAAAAACAATTAATTAATTAATTAATTGAGCTACACATTTTTAAACTGCAGTAAGAATCATTTTAATTTTAGTGCGATAACAATAAGTAAAACTGTACAATAATCTCATGTAATTTGTTTGTTTGTTTTATTTTTTTTTTGTATTTATATAGATTTTTTTAGTCTTTGCATATATTTGCACATTCTTTTTGCAGCTGTAACATGGAAATTTCCCCACTGTAGGAAAATTCCATTAAACCCTACCTGGTATACTTTCTGTAAAACTAATAGGAATCTGGAATACACCCCAAAACACCCTCTGGAATACACACAAAGCTCTGGAATACTGTCTGGAATAATCCTAAAGATCAGCAATACTCCCTGTAATAATCGTAAGGATCAAGAATACTTCCTGAAATTCTTATTTAACCAGTTAGCATATAGGAAGTTCTGTAATGTAAACAAAAGAATAACCATCTAAATTACAACACTATTGTTTGTTTGGAGCAGAAATGCTTTACGGCATGTTGTTTACTGGACCCTTATCTTTCCTAATGATGTACAGTTAGTCATGGTTACTCTTCTCCATTTATATTTAGTCTATTGCCAAACATTAACACCTGAGAACACTGGAATATTGTATGCACCAAGGCTAAGAGTTTTTAAACACCTTCTGGTATTCTCACTGAAATTAAGTATCTGAAATACTCCCTGGAATACTCAAAGATAAGAAATACTTCTTGTAATACCCCTTGGAATACTTACAAGGCTCTGGAATACTTCATAAAATACAACCTGGAATATTCCCTGGAATACTCATAGGGAACATTAATACTTCATAACATTTATCGATGGAATACTCCTTGGACTATGAATAAATATTTGAAACACTCCAATAAAACTCCTGGAATACACATAAGGATGAGAAATACTTCTTAGAATACTTATTAGGAACAGGAATCATTTACTATAGTACATCCTGGAAACCTCTTTGGAATATTAGTTGGAATACTAATAAAAATCTGAAATACTCCCAAGAAAACTCCTTGGAATACTCAGAAGGATTAGGAGAGCTCCCTGAAATACTACCTGCTATTCTCTGTGGGATCCATATAAGGATCAGGAATACTCCCTGTAATACTTACAAGGATCTGGAACACAATTTGAAAAATTACCTGGTATTTTCCCTGAAATCCTCATAAAGATCAGGAATGCTCCCTGGAATATGACCTGGTATTCTTTCTGGAATACTCAAAATGATCTGGAATGCTCCCTGGAATATTACCTGGTATTCTCTCTGGAATCCTTCTAAAGATCAGGAATACTTCCTGAAATACTTTATTAGGATCTGGAACACAATTTGGAATATTACCTGGTATTTTCCCTGGAATCCTCATAAAGATCAAGAATACGTTATAGTACATGGTATTCTCCTTGGAATACCCAAAATTATCTGGAATACTCTCTGGAATACTCAGAAGGATCAGAAATACTTTTACTTTGGAATACCCCTAAAACACTTACTGTGCATGATTGAATGATTTCATGCCTTTTTGTCCGTACAATTGCACATTATTGCAACTACAGTCACTATCTGGTTGATGTAAATATAATTTTTATGGCCAGACACATGAAGCCTCGTTGTTCTGCGAATGGTTGCTTGCACGTGACTATTAAAATTGTATCCTTGGTATACCAGAATGCTCTGGTGTTCATCCACACATTGTGGTCTGCTTCAGATGAGAACAACCCGCCACGTGTCTGCGCGACGTTAACCAAAGAACTGGACATGATCCGAGGCAGGTATTTATATAAAGGATGAGGCAGATGTCAGATTTCCATGTGCTCTGAGCTGGAGGCCATTAAGTAATCAGCCCCGAATATCCACATCTGCTGAGTGTTTGTTTCCTCTGATGAGCACAGAAGACAAGCCTTTAGAAATCTGCCTCAGCTGTAGGGACTCTGCAAAGCTGATAAGTCGGGTTTAAACCTGCCCAGATTTCATTACAGACATGTGCGCACCCACACACACTCGCACTCACATACACTCATACACACATGCACACAGGACATGGGTGAGCCAAGAAAATAAATACATCGTCTATTGAGTAGAGGAACATCTAGCCATTTTGGAGACCGAACCCTTGAGTAGATCGATTTTCATTTATCAGGATGATTGCGTGTCATAATATGTTCATTACGCTCTACATCTGGAAAAGAAATACTGATTTAAATGGGTTTTGGACTCATGATGGAACTCAAATGAATGGATATCCAGATGTCGCCCAGATGAGGAAGTTCTCTTCAGCTGAGAACCACTCATTGATGCTGAGGATGGTTCTACATGAGCATCCTGATGGTCCATGAGGTTCCTCTGGATGGTTCTTTGCACAGTTATACAGTATATCACAATACATACCATATCTTATCATCTCCTGCACCTTCTGTACATTATTCACTCTCACCACTATGTTCTGTATATGGACACATACCCTCATTTTACAACATTGCTATTTATTGTAAATAGGCCAAAATTGAATCGAATCAAATCTAATCTAATCTAATCTAATCTAATCTAATCTCAATGGATTTAGACTGTAATTAATATAAACAGTCGGCTACAATGGCTCAGAACTACAATTGGCAATCAGTTTCCATCAGATGACGGAACCATAACGAATGGACAATCGGTGTCTCAAGGTTCCTTCCTCATGAAGTCTCAGGAAGTTTTTTCTTGCTCTGGATGATGCTGGTTTAGTAGTTGGGATTAGAAGGTTCTGCTGTTGAATTCAAATCCCAGCACCACCAAGGTGCTACTGCTGGGCCCTTGAGCAAGGCCCTTAACCCTAAACTGCTCAGTTGACTGAGATACTTGGATAAGAGCGTATGCTAAATGCGATAAATGCAAATGCCACTGTCGCAGTCATTAGGGATTAAAGGGTAGGGACTAATGCATGAATATAAAATTACTATTCTATTGCTAAACTGCTTTGGGACATTGTCCATTAGTAACAGTGGTAAACACGTGAAAATAAACTGAAGTCATGTTTTTTTTTAGTCCAAAGTATTATATTATATTTCTATGTCAGTACAATATAAGCAGTTGTCCACCACTCTGGGAGAAAGTACATAAGAGATTAGATCGACTTCCACAGTTTTGTCTTTCACCTCTCGCTACTATCCACATCTGCTACATCTGTCCCCCAGGGTTCTGCTGTTTTGGAGAGAAACGGATCTCGTGATGACGGACTAAATCTTTAGACAGCTGTGCCACTTAAGGCGTGTTTGTTTAAAGTTCGGCCGTCTTTCGGAGCAGCAACAGAGCCACTTTGAACAAGCTCAAAGCTCCTGCATGGGGAATGGAACCGATGCTCAAATCCAGATTAATCCAGTATTTGATTGATTAACTTTATATAGATTTTTATTGAAAAGTTTTGTAAGTTACAATTAGAATAAAATTCATGTTAAGCTATGTATAATATGTAGTTGAAACATCATTGGAAGAAGGATGTGCTTCTTGAACATCTTATTCTACATTTAGTTGCTGTTAAAATAACCTCCACTCTTTTGGGAAGATGTTCCACTAGATTTTGGGGAGATTTGTAAGGTATGGGTGAAGGTGGGGCGAGGAGGTCTGGGGTACAGGCAGCATTCTAATTCATCCCAAAGGTGTTCAATAGGGATGGAGCTCTATAGCAGGAGATCTTCAACACAATTCTAGCCTATGTAAAGTAGATCTTCATGGAGCTTCCTATACGTGTGTACCCTTAACTTTGTAGTTTGGGGAAGAACCACATATGGCTGGAAAAGTCAGGTGTGCCAATACTTTTGTCCGGAAAGTGTATATTCAGGATGCTGATCAACACAATCAGGTTTCTTTTATTTATTCTGCAAAATTTCCCACAAATCATTTGTTGATTAAAGCAACTGGTGCAGCTGTTCATCCTCCTGAAGTGAACGATTAGCAGCTGTTGTACAAGTGTGTGTGTGTGTGTGTGTGTGTGTGTGTGTGTGTGTGTGTGTGTGTGTGTGTGTGTGTGTGTGTGTGTGTGTGTGTGTGGTCACGGACGAGTGTAATTACCTCAGGGTTTCCGGCGTGTGGTCACTCCTCTCTGACCACATCAGCACCCTAACACGCTCTACTTGTAATCAGGCAGTCACTGAGGGCAGCTCGATCCCACCAAGGCCACATTACGGGCCGCCAAGCAAACAAACGTATAATAAACAAATAACACATGCCATCTTTATCGTCTTCCACAAAAACCTCTGGTAAAAAAGTGGGTACGGCTTTCGCTTCGGTGCTCATGTGTACCGAATGCAAGTTTGTTTTTTCTCCACTAGGAATGTTATGATTCCTCAATTTACTCAATTTCAAAAAGTCATCAGATAAATTTGTTTCAATGCTTTGTTCAGTCCATTTATTTGCACAGGGAGCACCGTGTTTCCCCACATTATTTTGATGTAATATGGCGATGAAATGCATTAAATAGGTTTACTGGTATAAGAATGCACATTTTCTATTTTATTTTTATATTTTTATTTAATATCTATTTGTTCGTTTTTTAAAAACCCGTCTTATTTTCTCTCTCGTTTTTAGTTTTGCACTTTAATAAAGAGAAACTACTTCTTATCCGATTTACGACGGTCTAGCGATATGGATTCTTTGTCCAGCTTCAATAACTTTTCTCTTCCATGGAGAAATTCCTGACAATTTATCACATCGAGGGATTGAACGAATAAATGAATGAAGGACGGATGGAATGAATTAAATTATGAAGAAATTATTTGAATTAATAAATAAATTACTATTTTGTGTGTTTCTCAAATGCGGACAGTTGTTTAAGTATGCAGAAATAAGTACTGCATTATATTTACAATATATATTTAGAAAATTATTTATTTAATATAAAGACAAAAACACACTTATATACACATCTGTATTACCACCCGAATGGGGTCTTACAAATAAACTATTTAATTATAGTGAATTAGATTCATTTGTGTCTATTTTATTGATTACTCAATTTAATCAATATAATAAAAGTGTATTTTATTTATTTTATTTATTTGATGTTTATGTATTTTTTTTATTAAACCAATAACAGATTTTATTTACAATTGTAAAAAAAAAAAAAAATATATATATATATATATATATATATATATATATATATATATATATATATATATATATATATATATATATATATAATTGAAACTTGAGAACACTTTAACAGCCAATCAGCAATTATTTTTTTCTTCTATGTCAAAACTATAAAAATCACAAATCAATCATTTAGTACGTTTTAAGGTACATAAACGAAATGGTCTATTCCACGTTTTTGTCTTTCAGCTCTCGCTATTCCACATCGGCTGCATCTGTCCCCCAGGGGTCTGCTGTGTATTTGGAGAGCTGTGGGATTGGAGAGAAACGGACCCTGTGATGACGGACTGGTAATTCTTGGTAATCTAATCACTCACTCTCTCTCTCTCTCTCTCTCTCTCTCTCTCTCGCTCTCTCTCGCTCTCTCTCTCTCTCTCTCTCTCTCTCTCTCTCTCTCGCTCTCTCTCTCTCTTTCTGTGCTTCGTCAGTTAAATGTCTTCCTGGCTGTTCCGAGAGATAAGATTGCAAACAATCTGAGGAGGTGAACGAGAAACAGGAGTCTGAGCTCCTCCCAAAACTCAAACTCAAGTTGAAGCGACAACGAATTCAGCATTTTTATTCCACAAGTCCAGTTGTGTGAAAGCGACCACAGGAATGTGTCCAATTGCTATAAAAAACAACGTCCCACCTTTTCCTTCCTACTACCTTTAAAACACATCCTCTGTCCTCTACTTGAACCTACCGCAGCTCCATAAGCCGCTCACGCACTTTAAAACGCTGCCCTTGTTTGTTTCTTAGCAGAAATCCTTCTCTCTCTTCACGAACAATGTAGTTAGCTGAGAATAATGGGATCAGAAATTAATCCGGGTGGTCCAGAATTAGGGTCTACAGTGTGTGGGGCAAAAGTATTGGGACGACTTTTCCAGCCATGTGATTCTTCTTCAAACTTGTCTCACATTGTGTGTATCGTCTCGTATAGCCTGTTTTGTCTTGTCTTGTCTGTTTTGTCTTGTTTAGTCAAACCTAAATATGTTGTTTTATTTATGTCTGTACTTTTTGAGAGTCACTAACAGCTGGAACCGAATTCCTTGTGTATGTCAACACACCTGATTCTGATTACACCGACGTTGATCCTGATTCCCATCGTGGATTATTTGCATACTGTGAAGTATTTACTATTTTGCATATGAAACATTAGAACCATTAATGCTAATTAGTGCTGGGAATGTTGTTGTGTCCTTGAAATTCAGACATACAGTCTAACAAACACACACAAAAAAAGAATGTTACAATTCTTGGCGGGGGGGGGGGGGGGGCAAAAAAGAGCAAACATCTGGGATCAGCTGTATTTTATATCCCAGACACTGTGGTTTTTTATGTCACAGATTACAAAAGGAGACATGAACATGTCTGTCTGTCTTTCATCCACCCAATAAAGGTGCATTATACTGAGAAAACACATCTGTACCAGAGAAGACTAATGATTTTTCTCTTCCATTTGTTGTTGCAGAATATTACAAAAAGCTCTGCTCTACCGATGGGCTCCTTACAACCCCAGATCCAGAGAAGCTATCCCATCACAACAAAGGAAAAAAAACAAACATCTTACCCAGGAAGAGGCAGAAGAGGTCCAGGAGGACGAGGATCTTCCTCTGGCTGGTGTCTTTGCCCTCACCGCTGGGGCTGATGCTCTCAGAAGCCATCACCTTCTCGCACAGTAAGCGCTGCATTGACTTCTTCCAAGGTTCTTGCCTTTGTTTATGCACAGAATGAGAGGCTCTCCAAGCGCCTGTAGGCTTCAGTCACGCCGGAAATTCGCAGATCTGAGCTTTTAATTGCTGTGGAACAGACTCAGACTCTTTAATGATCTGGACTGAGACTGTGGAGGAAGCGGGATCAAGCTGGAGACTGAGAAGCAACAAAGACTTTTCATTGAGTCTCTGAGTTTACTTTACTCCCCCTCCATGAGACCCCACCCACTTCACACTAACCGCCCCCTTTATCGGTATAACCACACCCACATGATGTCACAGCCCTGCCCCTTTCTACAGAGAAGTCATCTACCACTTCTACTACTGTAATAATAATAATGATAATAAATATGCATTGTTTAAATTTACTATTATTAATAATAATAATAATAATAATAATAATAATAATAATAAAAAAGAAGAAGAAAATGATTAAATTGACTATTATAAACAACAACAGCAACAATAATAATAAGGTTAAAGGGTCAGCCATGTTACAGTGCCCCTAGAGCACAGAGGGCTAAGGGCCTTGCTCAAGGGCCCAAAAATGGCAGCTTGGTGATACTGGGGCTTGAACCAGCAACCTTCTTTATAAATGTATACAATTTATTTCCATTAAAAAAAATCCTTCAGCATGAAGAACAGCTTTACACATTTCTCAGCATCCAGACACTTAATTTCTCCAAACGCTCAGCTCTGCAGTGTCTCTTGTGAAAGTCTCTGAAGATGTTCTTCATTGGTTGGAGGTTTCTTTCTTGTTCCTCTCAGAGCAGTTTAATAGGATTTAGGTGCGGTGACTGGGCAGGTTGTTCCATGATAAATAACACTCCAGACGTCTGTTTGCTCTAAATAACGCTTAAAGAGCTCAGAGATGTTCGTCGCTTCGGCTCATCGTCTTGTTGCATGGTGAAGTCGGTTCAGTTAAATAATTAATTAATTACATAAATAAATAAATAAAGAGCACAGGGATAAATAAATGTGTTTTGAGTACAAGGATAAATAAATAAATAAATAAATAAATAAATAAAGTGTTGTGAGTACAAGGATAAATAAATAAATATATAAATAAATAAATAAATTTTTGTGAGTTCTGCTTCATCACCTGGTTGTTAATAGAAAAACTTTTGCTCTCACTTAGCACTGAATGACTGCCAGAAATTAACATTGTGTGAAGTAAGTGTGTGTGTGTGTGTGTGTGTGTGTTGGGGGCTGGGTGTTGTTCTCACCACTTTAAAACAGTTTAATGCCTCTGAATAGCAGACTAATCTTAGACTACGTTTTCCCCATTGAAAACCTTCACATAAACCACACAAACACACACACACACACACACACACAAAACCCCAGTTCTGACAATATATTGTTTTAATTGGTATATTCTTTTTTTTTAAAACATCCCATTCCACTTGTTGTCCCCATTTACTCTTATAATATACTCCACTCTTCTGAGTAGATGTTCCACTAGATTTTGTGGAGATTTATTCAGACACAAGGGTGATGGTAAAGTCAGATACTGATGTGGGTGAGGTGAGGAGGCCTGGAGTCAGTGTTTCCATTCAGCCTAATGGTGATCAATAGAGTTAGAGCTCTATAGCAGGAGAACTTCCACATCTTCCAACCCATGGAAAGCAGATCTTAATGGAGCTTATACTGAAACAGGTTTGGGTTCATATAGTTCAAGTGAGGGATCCAAAGATGTCATTCAATTGCGTGCCTCCGACTTTATAGATTATTGGAAGAACTACATATGGCTGGAAAACTCAGTTCTTTTCTCCATGTGTGTGTATTTTTACTTTGTCAGTTTTTGAGTTCGTTCTCCACATACTCGCACTGAACATCCTGTTAACACCATCAGTAATGATAGCTTAGTGGTTAAAGCACTGGTTCAAGCCCCAGTATTGCCAAGCTGCCACTCTTGGGGCCGTTGAGCAAGGCCCTCAACCCTCTGTTCTACAATGGAGCTGAATCATGGCTGACTTTGTGTATTGTGTAATAAAGAAAGAAGTGTTTTTCCTTTTGAAACCTTTCATCTGACGTGTTCTCTGGTTTGATCATTAGGAATCCAAACTTGTGTCTCTCTGAAGCTGCTTAGTCCCAGGACTGATTTGTTCAAATCCATGTTTAAAGGTTATACATACAAAAGTATACAATATTCTACATCTGAGACTTAACTTTTACACAAAAGGATTAAAAATCCAGAAACCAGGACTTCCTTTATTCAAATACAGTAGAAAACCTTCAACAGCTCTCTAAGAGCAGGAGTGTAGTTCTACAGCACTTTAAAATGCTGCAGCGCCCCCTGCTGGTTATCTACCTTCATTTACAACAGAAGCTCAAACTATTTGAAGCCAGTGATCACACGATCAGCCATGATACAGCACCCCTGGAGCACAGAGAGTTAAGGGTCTTGCTTAAGGGCCCCAAGAGTGGCAGCTTGGTAAGGCTGGGGTTTGAAACCCCAACCTTTTGACCAGTAACCAAAATCATAACCAGAGATCTAAAAAAATAAGCAAAGCAATATGAAGCAGAAAAAGGAAATAAATATGATCTGTGTAAAAACACAAAGTGGATTTCAGGTTATTTTTCTACATGAATATATTTATTGTTTGCATTCATTCAGAATTGACTTTTCATTCAAACATGAAAGTAAAGAAAGGAAGCAGAAACACCGCAAAAAAAATGAAAAGTGCAAAACCTTTACTGCCCAAACGTGGTGTAACATTTCCACACCCATAAGTGCTAAAGCCCTTTTTCTTTCAGAATCTTTAGAACTTGTTCACCTTTATAACAGCTGCTTTTTTTTTACTTAATTCTCACACAGTCACGCTCTTCTGGCTAAAAGAGTTTTAGTGTTGAGTCGATCTGAAGATTCGGTCTGAAACCGATGCGCAGGAAGGAGCATTAGGATTCGCAGCAGCAGCCCTCAGAGAACTGGACCATGTTTCCTGAGAGCAAACAGGAGCATGTGACGGAGTGTAAAATAGACGAGTAGAAACTGCATCGGTTATCTGAAAGAAATACACACAAAAAAAAAAATTTACAAATAAAACCCAGAATCGATACCCAAGATTTTTAACTCCAAAACTAACCTGATAACTTAGAAAAAGTCAGCGTAGAGTTCAGGAGGAGGCAGAAGCTCAACGTCTGTGAAACTGAACTGGTCCTCCTCACTAAAGAACAAAGAAGACATGGTCACTCCAGAGATTCTCCATCCTTAAATACACAGGTCTCAAGCACCGTTTCAGACCGACTTTTCCAATGGCGTACTTACACGTACGGAGGCTCCTCCACGTCACACAGCAAACCTTTCAGTAAACACAAAAAAAAACAAAAAAACACAAATGACAATATTAAGAAGAGCAGGAAGCTTCATGTGGCTTGGAGCTTCAGGATTAAAACAGTCCTTTAACCCGTGAATGTTAATTACAATGTGTGGGCCATCCCATAATAAATGAAAGTAGTGCCATACGCACATTTGTAAGTGCAGGCAATAAATAAACAAATAAACAAACAAATAAATAACTCTGACTCACTTGGACCACTGTTGCTGCAAAACCAGAACAAAAATATTAGTATATTTAGTAAAATATAACTTTTTGTATCATGATACAAGGACTGTCTGAATACTGAATTCGGATTGGCTGAAAATTCACTAGTTTGCAGTCAGTTCTAAATTAATTCCCTGTAACCAAAGCAACGTCCAGTTCCAGTTTCCATAAAAATAGATACATCGTTTGTAATAATTTCCTAATGACTACATGGAGGATTTTTGCATGTGGGGTGACAGTGCATACGCTGACCCTGATCAATGGGTCGAAAGAGGAATTTAACAAACTGTAGGAAAAGCCGGGAGTTAACGCCAACAGCTTTATTATTAGTAGAGGTGCTGAACACAGTCTCTCTCACTCATAACTACGTATTCAAGCTTATTCAGATAAATGTAGTATTACGGCACTACTGTGGTTAGGCCAATGTCCGACACCCTCATCAGCTGAAATGCCCTTCTTACCACACTGCTAAAAATCCACTCTGTAGAGTGCAGCAAATGGTTTCTGTTATTATCGGCCATGAGTAATTGTGGTGTTATGCTATCAAAACATCTTCAATTGCACAATTGGAACAACTGGATAATATTGTTTATTTGCCCTCTCAAAATGTCTGCACGGCCCTGTACCTAGCGGTGGACTGTCTAGTTTAAAACAGACTACTGTGTAATCTGTTTTAAAAAACTTATTTTTTTCGTCACATGCGTTTAAAATGACGAAGATAAACATTATTCATGCTTTTTATTTATTCAGCACTGATATAGTTTAGACTAGCCTAGCAGATAAACCACTCTAGAGTAAACATGGTGGTCACACTAGATAATCTCCTCTATACGAGTCTGAAATGTCACATTCATATACTTCCTATGACGAATCAAAGCTCTGGGTCAAAAACTACCAATAGAGGAGTAGTAGTATTTCTTTCTATTAGAAACAGAACAGAGTGAGGATACTATACTTCATGGAAATAGAGTCTGCTTCGGCTTGCAGATCCTTTCTGGCACTCTGGAAGAAAACTGCAAGCTTCTGGAGAGCTTCATGATTCACACTGGGGAGGGGAAGAAACACACATGAACGCTAGTTTTTACCATCACTTTGTAAATCACTACAGTTTAAGCACTTCTGCATTCAGTAGCAAGGAAAAAGTCATTTGAAAATGAAAATAGTTGTTGCCTAGATTGGTATTGCTGCTACAAGAAAGAAAAGCAATCTAACCGAGTATTGCCCCCACAAACCCCCCCCCCCCCGCTTCACCAATGTGATGAAACCTTCCTCCTGGTGGAAAAACAAACCTCCTGAGGTTTTACTGGATATCTAGTAAAGGATCTCTGATGTAAAAGTGACCCAGACTCACAATCAAAACTCCTCCTCATTTAAACACATGTGCACCACCCAACCTGCTGAAAAATCCCCACAATTCAGTGGAATAGGATTTAATTTCTTCAAGCTTACTGTGAGGGAACATCCTCCACACTTCCAGCATTTGGAGCATGGTGATTACTGGCAATAGCATTGACTGGAATAAAGAATGAGTCAAACATTATTTAGACTAATTATTACAAAGAAACTAGAGGTTCGACCGCTTGGATCGTACTTGCCGGTAACTGATTAATCAAACGATAGTTTAAAAAATGAATAGTTTTTTTTATGTAAATAATTTTTTACTTTGTTACAAAAATTAAAATAAATGTATTTTTAATGCTCTGTTTTTTGTGAAGACTTTTAAAGATGGTCATTTTAAGCATTACAGGTCGTCCCCGAGTTACGATAAAGAGGCGTCCCAATGACCGTAACTTGAAAATACCGTAAGTGGAGACGTGGCCTAGTCTACCCAGGAGTCTTAAAGAATGGTGATTAGTATTGGGTAGTATACAGTTATTTATTAATTATTTAAACAATTCTTCTTTTGGTTGCTCCCGTTAGGGGTCACCACAGCCGATCATCTCTACATCTGCCTCTTTCAAACCAGCATGTTTTCCCTCACCACATCTATAAACCTAACCATTTAACAAAATACACTACATAAAATCATCCCTATCATAATATATAAAATTTACAGTATATATGTTTGTGGCAGGGGGCTTTGGTTCGTAAGAGGAAGGCGGAGTTTGTGTCTGGCAATGCCGATAAAAAAAGGAGAGAGAAAAGAGATGAAAAATGTGAAAAACACAAAAGAAAATATGCACCCGAACAACGAGACAATTAAAGTTTGTCGACCGCTGGTAAGAGTAAAGAATCTTAAGGAGGGAGATGCGTACATCCTGGAAGCGTCCCAACACATTGTACAAAAAGGTGTATATATTTTTTTTTGCAGTTAAATCATCGTAACTCTGGGATTACCTGTGCTATTTGGATTTATACCAAATGATAATGCTTTGAAGTAAGATTCCATTTGTTACATCAACTGAAGTTAATAAATGAGATTTTGTTTATTAACTCTAGAGGCTGCTCTTGTACTATATGAGGACAGCAGACCCTCTCAATGCAGACGCAACCTGGAAAAACTATCGACATTGATTTTTGCAGTTCCAGCAAATTGATGAATTGATCGACCTCTACAAGAAACCATTTAGAAGAAAAAGACTGACAAGACTTACACATATCAGGCATTGAGACTGCACGGTTAGGACACCTGGATTCCCACACACAAGAAAAGAAACACCAGTCTGAATCACAAACTCATCCTCAATACGAATAAAGCAGATGAATAATAATGCATCTCGTACGTACATGTTTTCATGTAAATGAGCCAAGGATTCGTCCTCCCCGGTCCACTCCTCACTATCATCCGTGACTGCAGAGGAAATCAGAAACATACAAACACTGGATTAGAAAGCAAGACAGCACTACAAGCTCGTTTTTTTTTTTAAGAGAGGGGACCATTCAGGTAGGACATTTTGGAGACTAGGTAAGAGAAGCTAGATTGAGATGTTTTGGAAATGTGCAGAGGAGGAACATTGGGTATATTAGAAGAAGAATGCTGAGGATGGAGCTACACGCAGGCAGAAAAAAGGAAGACCAAGGAGGAGGTTTATAGATGTGATGAGGGAAGACATGCAAGTGGGTATTTTGAAAAAGGACAGCGTGGTATGGAGACCAATCAGCCGCTGTGGTGACCACAAATGAGAGCAGGTGATCGAAGACGATACGAATTCAAAGACAAGGGGGACTTACAGCTGCTCGTGAGAACCGGGTTGTAATATGAAGACCTGCTGGAGATGCGAATGGTGTTAGAACCTTTTTTTGTTTTCTAAGCAGTAAAAATCTCATCACATATAAATAAAGCATTTCAATTGCATGTACTGCATATAATAAACAATATTTCTTTTAGATTACGTGTATAATAAGAGGTATGTTGGTAGCTCAGTGGTGCTGGGATTTGAACTCATGACCTTCTGTTTCAAAAGTCCAACGCCTTTGAATTCAATGGGGGGGTGGAAACTCCGTGGTTAAGGCTCTGGGTTACTGGGTATTGCCAAGCTAGCACTTGGGGCTCTTGAGCAAGGTCCTTAACCTTTAGTGTTCCAGGGGTGCTGTACCATGACTGACCGTGAGCTCTGACCCTAGCTTCCCAACATTACTGGGATATACAAAAAATAATAATAATTCATTGCCCTGTAAAGGGACATGTGACAAGTATTAAAGCAGTTTTCCTCTTTTCTTTCTTAACCACTGAGCTACCAGTAGGCCATAAGTTCAGATCCCAGCACCACCAGGCTACCACTACTGGGGCTCTTGAGCAAGGCAATGAAGCAATATTATAATTGTTAGCCAATCTAGATATGGATAAGTATTTCTAGCAAAATGGAAGAATTGTAAAGGTTAATGTGTGCTTTAGATTGCACCTTTATTTCCATTTTTTCAATAAGATTGACGTTGTCCCATTTCATGATCATTTATCTGACTACATATTTATAATATAATCTTTATATTTATAAAATGTGCTATTTGCCCTTCTGGTTAGATGCATATTTCAGATATGATATGATATATGATCCCCACCTGCTGCTGAGACTGAGTGTGTCGGCCTCGCCGTATCCTCTGCCAATTGACTGCGAGGCTCGTTTCCCCAACTCCAACATCTCCTTCATATTCAACTCCACATTCATCACTGAAATATAGCCATCTATACACACACACACAGTTACACCATGTCACACAATAACAGAAAATACACATCACATGAGTGTCAAAATGTGCACTAGTTTTGATAATATATTTAATTACTAGTGATGGGTTGTTCATGAACGATTCGTTGATTCGGAACAAATCTTTAATGCGGTTCAGAAGAGCGAGTCATTTTGAACGAGTCTTTATTTTGACTCAGAACGACGAGTCTCAGAGTGATTCTGTTAATTTTCTACTATACGCGCATGAGCAAAGCATCGCAAAATCTCTGTACGTTATGTACAGGAAACCGAACTGCAATTAACACTATGCAGTTATATATACATATTTAAAATTATTGGAACTAAAGTTAAAGTTGATGTATAAAGTCCTGTTGTGAGATCTGCTTATTGTACAATTTAACGTTTCGAAATGAACTAAATGACTACTGATGGCCGAGATTCAAAGAACAGAGTCACTAAATTGAACCGACCTTCCCAGTGATATTAAATAAAGTCCACTAGAGGGCGACATTATCCCACTGTTCAGGGACTCTATATAATGGTTTGATCGCTAAAAGGAAGGAATGAGTAATCGAGGGATATCTGTACCAAATATTCTCCAATTTGTCCATTACGAGCCTGGAGAAAGAAATGATGCCACACTGTATTAAAAACCATCAGTGTAGGTGCAGTTTTGCAGCATGGCCTCCTTACACATGTTCTGCGAGTCCCTGGCGAGCCATTTGCCCTTGGGGCAGTTGGTGGTTCGGATGATGCTGACCGTGTCTCCACTCTTCACCTGAAGGTCGTGTTTGCGCAGTTTGCTGGCCAGCAGGACGCGAGCATGATACATGGGCTCCTCCTGTCCGGTGATCTACTGGGACAAAGGGAGAAGTAAGAACGACTAAATAATATAGTGTTATTTATTTTTTATCTGTTTACATTTTCAGGTAAACCTTTAATGGCTTTCTACAGATGATTGTCACATAACTGAATGATCTGCAACACCAAAAGACCTTCTGAACCAATTAAAATCATCCTTGACGTGTTTTTTACGTTAACGTATATGCAAAATTCCATCTTGTACACACTATGGGCAAAAGTATTAGGACACCTGACTTTTCCAGCCATTTGTGGTTCTTCTCCAAACTCTTACCAAAAAGTTGGGGAGACGCAATTGTATACGTCTTTGGATGTGGTGGAATAAAATTTTCCAAATGTGCACAAAGCCAGCTTCATGAAGATGTGCTTTCCAAATACCCCTGCGGCGGAATGAAATTTCTCGCATCCCCACAAAATCTAGAGAAGCATCTTCCCAGAAGAGTGGACCTTATTATAATGGTGAATAGTGGACTAACTGCAGAATAGGATGCTCAAAAGAACATAGTGATCGTATGATCAGGTGTCCACAAACTTTTGCCCATTTATTGAATTGGAATCCACTTCATATAATTTTCTTTCCTTCAAATGAAGCACTTGGCCACCGTTTTTACTCTTTCAGCCGCTCGATATGAAGTCAAAGTCAGTGCGAAGGAAAACAAATGTCTCTCAAACAATACATTGAAACCATCAGTGTGTTCAAAACGTCCACTTCTGCTGATGGTAATAACGGCTTAAGCTGCACAACCATGAACGAAAACAAAGACGGGCGCTGGAATGAGACGGAATCCTCATCTCTATTGCTTTCTGAGCATTGACAAGACTCGAGCGATTCAAAGGATTTGAAAAATGAATGCTGAGCTTTTGAGCTTTGCAGCTTGACAGGTAATAATTTCAATTGTACTTTGTTATCCTCAGAGAAACGTGTCATCTTCGCAAAAAGATAAGCACAGCCAAACCCCCCCGAAGAAACACACACACGCTCGGATGTCGGTGTGTGCCTGAGCACGGTTTGCTTGGATGTTGCTACAAAAGGACTGGTGGAAGTGGGTGGGTTACGTCCTGACAAATTTCTACATGGATCACCAACGTCCATCAAATCGGAAGTGATAATTCGCATGGAGCAGAAATAAGCGGATCCCTGAGATAGAATCACTCGCTCACTTTGAACTTCTTTTTCATTTCGTTTTCCCTTTTCTCCTTCTCCTTCTGCTCTTTCTTCTCTCGCTCCAAACGTTGCTTTTCTCGCTTCCGTGCCTCTTTCTCTTCCTGGTGGTCAGGGCTTGAGCGCTCCTTTCTCGCCGATGCAGAACTGTAAAAGACGGCAGTGGAAGCGTAAAACTTTAGATGCTTGATGATGTACGACACCAGAGATTTACGTGCTTCAGACATTAGATTTACTATAGAATCAAATTTCTTTGGATGTGGCATGAAATTGTTCCATCATTTAAACTAGGAGACTCAAACCTGTTCCAGCATTACAATGCCCCAGCTCCATGAAAATCTGCATTACATGCATTGGAAGATATAGAAGTTCTCCTGCTATAGAGCTCCAACCCTATTAGGATGAATGTTAATGCTGACTGCACCCCAGGCCTCCTCACCTCACCTCCCTCAGTATCTGACTTTACTAACACATACCCTAAATATCGAATATATAGCGGAACAGACGAGTGGAGCTTAATATAACAGCAAATAGAGACTTATTGGGGAATAGAGATGTTCTAAGTAGGTATAATGAGACCGAGATCACCATGCAATTAGGGAAGTAATGTGGATTGGAAAGGTCATGAGTTCAAATCCCAGCACCATCCAGCTGTCACTGATGGGCCCTTGAGCCCTTAACTTCCAACTGCGCAGATGTATAAATGAGGTAAAATAAGGGCGTCCGCCAAAAATGCCATAAAAGGTATTGTGTACAGATAAACCAAAAGGAATTACAATTAGCATCATTTTTAAATGCTTTTATAGTAAACACTAAAATTTTTTTTATAAAAACACCAACACCACCACCTTCCAATCGGAATCAAGACTGCGCTGTGGTGTCATTTGCGATATTTAATATGCACACTATTGCTGCTTACTACTGACACCATAACAAGAGGGACTTGTAAACACACATTCATCCAGAGAGACTTGGTTCTCAGTTATACAGTCCAACATCTTATTCACGGAACTCTACAAAATCAATCAATGGGAAGACGCTACATTGGAAGACTGTCCTTCTGTTGCACATCAGGAATAGTGAACAGGTACATATTTGCACCCTGTAAAGTATTGTACTACAGGCACACATTTAATCTGTGTACAGTAAAGGAGACTTTGGGTCAGCCAGACATGTTGCAGCATCCAAATTGCTAAAATTCCTGGAGGGAATCATTTCTTGGAGATGGTTGGATGAACCAGAAGGAGTTACTATCACACACTTTAGTCGCATTCGGGACCATTTGAACTGAAGTGATTCAAAGAAATTCAAAGAAGTTGAATTCAAAAATATTCTCCACCCAGCTGAGGAAATATTTTGCCAGCACTCATAGCATTGACTGTAGTGTAGTACCTGTCCCAGACAGCAGGGGTCACACCACTGGGTTCAAAAGGCCCATTTGACCTGCAGGGGAGTGAGATTTTATTTTATTATTATTTTTTTTTTTTATGTCCAGAAAAAGCAGAACAATGCATCCAATATCCAGACTGATCGAAGTCAAATTTGACACACAAAATAAAAAAAATCCTTCATACCACTGTGCAACATGCCATAGGCTCTTTCGTGTGTCCTCTTTCTGTAATAATAAGAAGAATTGAAACAAAAAGTCATACCACATCTCTAATTCCTCTAATGAGGAAAATCATACTCACCCCCGGCGACTCAGCATAGGGATCTGAAAACACAATATTAACACATTATCAACAGCTCCTCAGTCACCTTGATCATTATACACAGCCTCGACACTTACTCTTTGGAGCTCCTTTGCGTTTGCGAGAATGCTGCCCAAAACTAAATTTGCTGATCGACTCCACCTCTTCGTAAATATTGTCACAGGTTTCGTAATAATCATCCCGCTGGCTGATGCTGAAACAAACCAGTAAGTGAAACGCGATCTCTCTAATAGTTTTTTCTTTAATAACATTTTTCAGCATAATACAGGAAGAAAAAAAAAAATAGAGGTGGGCTTTCAGTGCCTGGCAGTAACAGTGACAGAGCCATGGCCTCTATATTTAATCAGACCCATTGGAAGAAACATGGCCTTTATGCAATAGTAGAGATGTGCCTTTAGTGCTTGATCGTCCCAGTAGAGGAGGTCTGGCCTCTATACCCTTCAGTCCCAGTAGAGGAGGTCTGGCCTCTATACCCTTCAGTCCCAGTAGAGGAGGTCTGGCCTCTATACCCTTCAGTCCCAGTAGAGGAGGTCTGGCCTCTATACCCTTCAGTCCCAGTAGAGGAGGTCTGGCCTCTATACCCTTCAGTCCCAGTAGAGGAGGTCTGGCCTCTATACCCTTCAGTCCCAGTAGAGGAGGTCTGGCCTCTATACCCTTCAGTCCCAGTAAAGGAGGTCTGGCCTCTATACCCTTCAGTCCCAGTAAAGGAGGTCTGGCCTCTATACCCTTCAGTCCCAGTAAAGGAGGTCTGGCCTCTATACCCTTCAGTCCCAGTAAAGGAGGTCTGGCCTCTATACCCTTCAGTCCCAGTAAAGGAGGTCTGGCCTCTATACCCTTCAGTCCCAGTAAAGGAGGTCTGGCCTCTATACCCTTCAGTCCCAGTAAAGGAGGTCTGGCCTCTATACCCTTCAGTCCCAGTAAAGGAGGTCTAGCCTCTATACCCTTCAGTCCCAGTAAAGGAGGTCTAGCCTCTATACCCTTCAGTCCCAGTAAAGGAGGTCTAGCCTCTATACCCTTCAGTCCCAGTAAAGGAGGTCTGGCCTCTATACCCTTCAGTCCCAGTAAAGGAGGTCTGGCCTCTATACCCTTTAGTCCCAGTAAAGGAGGTCTGGCCTCTATACCCTTCAGTCCCAGTAAAGGAGGTCTGGCCTCTGAATGTCAGTCCCAGTAAAGGAGGTCTGGCCTTTATACTTTCAGTCCCAGTAAAGGAGGTGTGGCTTCTGTTCTCCCTAAATATTTCTGCTTGCAAAATATCATGCATGTTAAGACAAGCAGCAATACATATTCCACAATTAATAGAAACAAACCTTGGTTCAGATGGTAGTTCACTGGTGATATAAGAATCGGTCATTACGTTCTGGGGGTAGTTCCTTAGAATCTCCGGGGTCACAGCTTCCTGGAGCTGAGCTTCAAGTATCGTGATTGATTGCGAATCAGCCACATGTCCTAAACCTGCTCTGTGGAGATTATCATCCACCACCTCTGCAGGCCCTGTATCGTGCTTCTGGATCGCATCGTTGTGAAGATAGTCATTAATGGCCTCTTCAGGTTCTGGCAGGGGAGCACATTCTGCAGCCTCCATCTTAAGAGCCTCAAGGTTTACATGGGTGTTTAGGGCTTCCAAAACAGAACTGGTAAAATCTAAGAAGTGGGGGGCATCAAACTGAGGGAGTGGAGGCACTGGGGTATTCTCAGCAGCCACAGCTTCAGCAGCTACGCTGCCTGAATTAAGAGCCAGATCTGGAAAGACAAACATTTAGGACATTTCCTACAGTAACGTAGCAAAGTTTATGGCTTACAACGCAACATAGTGGGCAAATGGATGTGGGGTATTATGCAGACAAGGGGATAATTTTTAGCCTCTATCCCCATTTTGGGTGGAAACTATTATCTAGTAACATACGAGGTGGTATCAAAACGTTTTGAGACTTGTTTTGTAACAGGCCAAGAGACAAGTGCAGAGATCCAGCACATATAGCAGAAGATGCATGACATGCTTCGATAAGAAGACTTCCATGACACCGTCCAGAAGTGGCAGGAACACTGGGAGCACTGCGTTGCTGTGCAAGGGGACTATTTTGAAGGTAATTGTGTGTAAACATAGATTAATAAAGTACTTTCTTAAAAACAGAGAGAGTCTCAAAATATTTGTGATACCACCTTAAACAGTTTAAACAGAATATAACTGATCAAAATGTATTGTTCAAAGCCCCCAAACATGGCTGTTGTTCTCTGCCTTCAAAGCATTCAGTTGTTAGCTACTACTTCATGATGTCCATCTTAAGCAACAACTCTGCAGATCACATTTTGGAAACAGATTTAAAACTTAAAATTAATCTTCCAAAAACTGGCCCTAAAAGCCCAATTTATTTTCTATCAATCAATATCTGGTCTGTCTATCTCAGATGATAAACTTACTCATGGAGGCACCCAGCTTGTTGGTCCTGTAAGCACTCAAATCAACTTGTGGTGGTCTTGGTGGTTTCATGGGTTGGGGCCCCAATGTTGCCACTTCTGGCAAAGCTTTAATGAGAGGAGGCACAGAAGAACCAGTCTGGACTGGTTTCATGTCACCATTCAGGTGAAAAACAGGCTCTGGTATAGATTCTACACAATATATCAAAAAGAAAAAGAAAAGATTTGTCATTTTCATGTTAACTGGTATTTAGAGATCTTTCCCCACTCCAGATAAGAGAGATATACAATAATTTGGTCAACTTACTATGATTGATACCATTGGCTTGTGGTAGATTCCATTCATTGACGCTTGGCGAGATTACAGGCTGATATCCTGACCTTAGAGATAAAGATTCTGCATCACGCTGAAAGTTTTCATACTCAACAGGATAAGGAGGGCTCCTCATCAGTCCTTTACTGGAGTAGAAGCTTTTGGGTCTGGTATACATCAGAAGGTTCTTGGGTGAGAACTTTTTTTTGGCTCTCTCCAGAGTGCTGAGGACGCTAGAAACGTTCCCACCGTCAGACAGATCTTCGGATGTAGGAGACTGTGGCAATGGCTGCTCTGGGCTTGGACAAGACGACCCCGGGTTTGACCCCCCGTTGTGATGGCTGAATCCGTTCTCCACAGTGTGCGTCCTGCTGCTTTCAGGATGTTCTGTGCCTTCTAGAATTTCCTTAATAGACTTGGAAAACTTAGCCGGCTTGAAAGGTGTTGGCATGGTCTTCTTCTTGCACTTGATTGGAGACGTGACCAGCTTGGAGGACGCGATGACCTCCTGCTTTGGAAGGTTATTAGATGATAAAAAGGATGCAGGCAGCACGAGAGGCAAGTGACGATCTTTGAGCGAACGTCTCATGACACCACTTCCGACACCGTTCGCGTGAGGTGGAAAAGATGGCGCGGTGCTGGGCCGCTTAATCGAAAGCATCTTTTGGTCGTCTCTTAAGTTAAAGGGTGGGATGGAAAAATTTTTATCCTCAGCAGAAGAATTGGTTAAAGAATAGACATGACTTACTATAGGTGGAAAGCGTTTGGGTTTGTCTAGACCCACCAGCCTATTTTCCAGCTGACTCTGCTCCTGAAACTTGGCCCGGAGGGACTTAAAATCAATAGCAGCCTCCTGTAGGGGGAGAAAAACAGAAGAAATGCCAGAAGACCTTTATTATAATGTCAAGCTTGTAGTGGAAAAATGTGTTCTCTCAGAGGAGTTGGTTTGCACTTTAAACATCGAACGACTACCAGATTTCGACGTGAACATAACTATTACACCTAGTCTCTGATTTCACTTCAAATTAGCTGTTCAAGATCTACAAATGATTGGGAAATACGATGTTTCATCTGTCCCTTAATCAAGTTAGATTTTTTGCTCCTTATTTTGGTGGAAACTAAATTATATATAAATAAATAATTTTGTTGTTTTTGGGTTCTATTTCTAGAGTTTTTAAGACTAAACTTATAGGGAATACATTTTAAGTTATTTTATATTTTTCAGTTATGGTTTTCCTTGGGATTTAAAATGTAGAGAAGGACTTGCTGGCCCTGACAGTCTGCCACTGGTAGAAGTCAAGGTCAGTAAACCTGAAAAATATAAAATATCTTAAAATGTAAAATGCATGGGAAAAACGCACAACATTTTGCAGGGGTCATTTGATGAGGCGAATATAGATGCTTCTGCTGGAGATGATGTATGCAGGAGGTGCAGCTGTGGCTACAGTGAAAGGAGATTAGTTGAATTGTGTTTATTGGGTTTCTTACGTTAGTAATGACAGAGCGAAATCTGCAAATGAGAAACAATGTGATGCAGCACTTTGTTATACTGCGTTTCTCTATAATAATAATGGTTTTGTTGTTATATTGACAGTTGTGGTATCAATGATGGAATTGTGAGGTGGATTGGTTCAGGTGGGACACCACTGGAGGCCTGGGCCTTGTTGTCTCACACTTTCCGCAGCACAAAACAACTGATTCTATTCAAAGGCACATTAAGAAGACAAAAAATGTCACAAATTAACTCTTAAAAACAAAATAAAGCACAGCTGTGAACCAAAACCCAGTCCAGATGAGTGGCTTGGGAATCTGATAAGATAATGCCAGGAGTTTTCCAAGATGACAATATAAAACATTCTGGGTTTTTATATTTTAACTCCCTATATGTTCAAAGTACAATGTTGAAAACACAATGAAAATAAAAAGAAAACATTGAAGGAGACGGTGAGTCCAAACTCAAGCATTCACCAGGTTATTAGAACAAACAACAGGCTGCTGCCGGCGTTCCGTTTTATAAACAACAAAATGTTCAATTTAAAGTGGAAAACGCTGAAAAATATCCAAAAACAACGTAAAAAAAAAAAAGAGCAAAAGCATGTAAAACGGCTCCTTACCATGTGTGTTCCCTCTCCTCATACACTAACAAGACCGCAAAGCAGCTCCCACCGACTGCGCGCGCTCATTAACAAACCGCGCTCTGCTCGTGCACGCAGTCAATTAATGCGCGCTCTTACCTGGAAGCCCCGTGAACGCGCAAGGATGCGCGCACTGCGGCCGTGGAAAGACTTTTTAACAGTCAGTGAAATCCAATATAAATATGATGTATTGTAATTATAAATATTCTAATTACAATATAAAAATGTGTTCACGTTTGGTGCAAATAGTTTTGATCAACTGACTTTTTTTAATATTTGAAATCAAATTATAGAATATAATTATAATATGATGTAAAAAAAAAAATAAATAATAATATTTGCATTTTGTGCAGCAACTGACATTTGGTATGTGCGTATATATATATATATATATATATATATATAAAAAAAAATTATGCAAATAGTTTTATGTAAAATATATATTGTTCCGAATGAAAAAAAAAGCATTTTTATGCAAATTGTTTCAATCAACTTAATTTTTTAATATATACTTACAAACAAAATTAAAAAATATTTTTTTTTTATTATTATTATTATTCTTTTTTATTATTATTCATTTTTTTTTTTTTTTGGACTGAATCGGTTCATTCGAATCAATTCATCAAAAAAAAAAAAAAAAAAGAAGAGCTGATTCATTCGACTCCCAAACATCAAATTCAAGGAAATTATGGCATTTAATTCCTTTTTTTTGGTTTACACAATAATCAAAAACTGAGATTAAAACAGTGGTTTCCATAATATAATTTCATGATTTATCATTCATTATAACAGTTATTGATCGTGATGCTAATAAGCTTTAGGTAAACGTAGGTAAAATGTTTATATACTGTTTTATATTTAAATATTTCATTTAGAATTGAGCATAGATGACAAGTACATTGAAAAAAATTGTAACACACCAAGCTAAACTGCAAGAGTTGGTGTGCAACTGAGCATGCTCTGTTCCATAAAACTGTGAAAAATATATTACATTTTAAAATTCAGCTATACCTTTGGCTATTGTAAAGCACTGACACTGGAGACTCCTTACATTATTCTTAAATTAACATCCCTATGCAGAAAACGTCAATTCGATTTAAATTAGTTATAGCGCTTTTAAGAATGGACATTGTTCTCCATAACCTTTATTATATAATCCATTTGTAGTTTGTTACTATGAAAAGTGTTTTTCAGCTGTACTTACAACAGAAATTCTGTTACAGAGAATGCATCAACACCTCCTGACCAATCAGAATCCAGAATTCAGAAAGTTTGGAGGTACTCACTCTTATATTATTCACACTTATGTTGAAAACATTGGTTTTCATTGGTTTTTGATTTTCATGGGAAATTTTGCCACAGTATTGGTTTGAATTCAAAAGCAAAGCGTTCATTTTGAAACTCTCGCCATCCAGTGCAATGTCCACAAATGATTTGTGTGTGTGTTTATTTGGGGGAGGAGATTTACAGGAACCCGAAATATTTACCTCTTGTCAATTATTCACTCTGACTGACCTATATTGACTAGTGTCTCCTAATCGCATCTAGCTTTATTTCTTTTGAAATCCATCTGTTTCAGCCATGAGACAGCTTTTGTCTGCTTCTGGGCGATGTTTTATTTTGTTTCTGTTTTGCCAGATTCTTACTGAGTCTGCAGGATTCTACTGGAGCTCACCTCATAACAGGTAACATTCTTTTGGTGTCTATGGTCTGATTGAGTCATATGGGTTTAAGATTCATTGAATTTGATTTGTATAACGTGTTTAACAATGTAAATTGTCCACACAAAACTAGAAATTTAAATGTGTCCTTGTGAATTTGTCCCTAATGAGCGAGTCAGTGGTGAC
The DNA here is from genome assembly GCF_946808225.1 of Silurus aristotelis. Lineage (NCBI taxonomy): Eukaryota > Metazoa > Chordata > Actinopteri > Siluriformes > Siluridae > Silurus > Silurus aristotelis. The sequence continues at coordinate 30,222,495 of NC_139578.1, forward strand.
AATGCCAAAAAAACAACAACAACGGGAAGTGGGAGGTCATTGATTAGAACGTTGGACTTTGGATTGGAAGATTGTGAGTTCGAATCCCAGCACCTCCAAGCTTTCAGTGCAATGTCACTCAGCAAGACTGCTCTGGAGAAGGGTGTGTGCCATAAATATAAATTGTATGAGGGAGGAACCTTGAGAGGAACCACTCTCTAAAGTGTATCCATTCTTTCTGGATGACTTTAAATGTTTAAAAATTTCCATAATTTTTTGAGGTGTTTACTGATGGACACTTGAGAGCAGATTTGGTGTTCCAAGACAACGGTTTCTTGTTTTTCTGGCCTAATGTTGGGTCATGTACTGAATTCATCACATAACCCTAATCAAATGCAAACACATTGGAAGGAAATTCAAATAGATGTTAGTGAATAATAAAAAGGAGGAATCTCAGACCTCAGAATTGTTCATCTTAAAGCTGTAGGTAGAACGAGAACAGAAGAAGTCAGAGATATACTGCTGCATGGTGCTATAATGATCTCATAACGTGATTGATTTATGATATATTTCTGATATAAACTCTATTTCATCTTTTCAATTAATCCAGCTGTAAAACAGTATGTACTGACATGTCTCTATGTCTCTGTGTCTCTGTCTAAAGGACTAATGTCTTTCTGAGACGAACTCGAGACGCTAGCTCACCCATTCCCATAGAATGCAAGATGAGGAGCTGGACGTCATGGACACCTTGTGATTCCTGCACGGAGAGATCGGTAAAGACGGGAAGTAAAAAATGTTTGCGTGAAAACACTGGTCTTACTTGGCAACCCATCCTGCTAGTTATTCTTAGTCCTGACTGGCTCATCATCATCATCGGTCGAGTCTAGGTTGAAGGGTCCGGAGGCTTCTTCGGTTTAGGCACGACGAAATGTTTCCTCCACAGTTCCTTGTTCTTCCCTAATGCTCGAATTTCCTCGTTGCTGAGTGGCTCCTCGCCCTTAGGAATGAGGTATGACAAGATCTGTTGTCGATACGTCCTCCTTGGCGCGCCGGGTCGAAGTGATGGTAGAATTTTGGACTCATACAGGACGAAACGATTGACTGGTTCGTCTTCGGCCATGTGGATGCAGTGGCCGGTAAAGTTGAGCTGTCGCTGACGGATGGTGTCGTGCAGTGGTAGCTCATTAACTCGTTTGTAGAGTGTAGAGTTCCTAACTCGGTCTACAGATTGATTGATACCCAGCATTGTCTGGTAGCATGCCCTGGCATATTTGTCGAGTCGATCACTGAGCGTTTCCTTTAAGATCCAGGTCTCGCAACCGTACAGCAAGATGGAGATGCAGGCGGCTTTGAAAATGCGGAGCCTGAGATGAAGACGAAGAGTTGAAGTTGTCAGGATGGTTCTGAGCTTGTTGAATGCTCCCTATGCAAGGCCAATGCGTGCGTTGATGTCCTTTGCGCTCGACGCCATGTGAGAGCCAAGGTACTTGAAGTCGTCGACGACTTCGATGTTTTCGCCATCGATGGTAAGTGTCTCGGTCTCGGCTGTGCCTTCGGGTAGATTGAGTCGCATCTGTTTGGTCTTCTTGCTGCTGATACCGAGACCAACTTGCCCAGTGTTCAGTTTGAGTGCGTCCAATTGTCCCTGGGACTGTGCTGCGCTGTTTTCGAGTTGTGTGATGTCGTCTGCATAGGCAAGATCGTTGAGTTTGTAGTCCGGTATACGTGTTGTGTTTCGCAGTGTCCGGCCACTCTTGTCTTGGTCATTGCCTTTGTGTGTTAGGTATCCAAACCCTCCTGCTGATCGCTCTGAGACGTAGTCAATCACGATGTCGAAGAGGAATGGTGCGAGCACGTCGCCTTGTGGCACTCCGGTTGTGATGTCGAAGGGTTCTGAGAGTTGGCCTTGGACGTATACTTGACTCTTTGCCTCGTCGTACAGTACCCTTATTGCAGCCACAATCTTCACGGGTATGCCATAATGTCGCAGGATTGCGAACATCATGTCTCGGTCGATTGAGTCGAAAGCCTTCTTGAAGTCAACAAAGGTGATGAATAGTGGGATGTCTTGTGACTGGCTAATGTTTACAGATCTCAGCTGTTGCAAAAGACACTGCAAAAAACACATCCTGGGCTTAGCCCGTTATTCAGAAGGTGGTGTCAAGTATTGTTAGACTATAAAGACAAGCTTAAGTGCTTTGAATTGGCTTGAACGTCTACATTTAGGACCCATTTGCTAGTATAATATGCAGGAGATCTTCTACTCCAAACCATTATCTTCATAAGTTCAAATCCTTGGCACACCAAGCTGCCACTCCTGGTCCCCTGAGCAAGGCCCTTATGTCAAAGTTGCTCAGTTGTATGTATGAGATAAAAAAAGGGTGTCTACCAAATAATGTAAATGTAAATGGATCGGATGGTCATAAGTTCAAATCTCAGGCACACCAAGATGCTACTCCCGGGCGCTTTATCCCCATAGTTGCTCAGGTGTATGAATACGTTTTTATTTAGAAGGTTGTCTTCCACATACTGTAAATGTAAATAAATCAGATGTTCATGAGTTCAAATCCCAGACACACCAACTAACCACTGCTCAGGTTCTAAACCCTCAACTGCTTAATTGTATAAATAAGATATAAGGAAGTTAGGAAGTAAATACGTAAGTCACATGTACAGTAGATGTAAAAGTAAATGATTTGAGTATACAGACCCGAAGGCTTCTTGTTCTGCTCTCATTAGGGATAATGTAATGTGTCCATTGCAGGTGCGTTTTCAGTATGTGGAGCGACACTCACAGTTCGGAGGAACACCATGCATGCTCAGTCAGTGGGATGAAAAGCGCTGTCCAGTTCAGGGCGAATGCGTGCCTCAGGATGAGTGTGGAGACATGTACGCATGTCCTGAGACAGGTGTGTGCCTCATATTCAGTACTCTTGCTCCATGACTCCTTGTATGTATCTGAGGTCAATCAGACGACTACCTCTGTAAAACTGCTACGTCTGTTTTCTTGTCGATTCCGATGCAGGCCGATGCATTGGTAAGCACCTTCTCTGCAACGGTGATCGGGATTGCGCACTCGGCAGTGACGAAGATGACTGTGAGACGATAAAAAGCCCAGAAACCAAGTGTGCCAACATGTTTCCCATCCCAGGAGCAGAGAAAGCCATACAGGGGTAGGAATAATAATTAACATGATGGTAAACAGGCAACTTTGCAACGGAAATCAAAATGTTACTTGCCGACTATTCAGGTGCTTATAGCTTCAAGTGAAGGAAACTATTTAAGAAGGATGCAACTGACTTATAATTCTTCTTCAAATTAAAAATACTCTAAGAACTACCATTAAAAAATGAGAAACTTAAGACATTTCTAAGAATTGATTTCATAACTTAGTAGCAAGGCGTAAATTACGTCCAAGCGGTTGGACATGATTGTTGGATCAATAATGAGGAAGTGGAAGCTACATCGCATGACCTAAATGCTACCTAGAGTTGCCTACTGAATTATTTTTATTTTTTTTGTATAGAATTTGCCTTTAAATGTACTTAATTATCCAAAGTACTATGATTTATTATGGCCATAATGTTTCTATTATCATTTTTGCTTAATCAACAGTTATTGTGAAACGACTCTAATGTGACTCTCAGCACACTGATCTATTAATAGAATGATATTAATAAATCAAACACTGACTGATATCTATTCCAATTATCATGAGCCTGAAACTTTCTTTTCAACTACTTCACAAAGATTGCTCAACTCAGGCCATGTGTGTTGTGGTGAGTTCTAGTCTGGAGTTTCTTCCATCATTTATTCCTCCCTGAATGTTCTGCTTGCTGTTGAACCGATGCTGAACTGTATGTTGGTGATAAGTAGATACACCAAGCGACAATCAAAACAAGTTCAAAACAGCTGCTCGATCCTGAATAGTGGATTGCTGCTTGTTTGACCAGTTATGTTTTTTTTTTCACTCAAAAAAAGAATGTTTGATTTTACAAAATGTAGTTGAGTAAAAAGTAAAAAATGTACTGAAGTTAAAGTAAAGGTCTCCCCAAATGGAAATACGCAAAAAATTACATTCACTTCATTACTCTTCACCCCTGACCATGACTATATAGAAATATATAGTGGTGGTGGTGGTGGTGGGAGCATGATGCTCTGGGAATGCTCTGGGGATGCAGAACCTGGGCTTCTTGGAAAAATTTTATAAGATGAATAGAATGCTGCAAAATACATTGGGTATTACAATAGGAACATGGCCAAAGCAATGGAGAAGGGTTAAATAAAAAAATAATAATAATAATAATTTTAAAAAAAGATTGTTGTAGAGGTGTGCAGTCCAGACCTAAATCCAATAGAGAACTTCCAAACAACCTAAAGGACCTGAAGTCTGCCAGGAAGAATTAGTGAAAATCTCAAAAAAGCAATGTGAAGAACTAGTAGGAAAGTCTCCCAAAAGACTTAAAGCTTCAGCAAAAGGTAATTATACCAAAAGTCTGAAAAAGATCAATATTTGTGATGGTAGAATGTTTCAGTGCAGATTTGTGAACAAATAATAAAATAATTAAATATTTCTACAAGACAATTTGAATGCATTGAAATGTACACTACTGTTTTCAGACAAGCCTCAGAATACATATACAACTGTAAAGTTATTGTGAAGTTAATAAAAAACATGTACTTTTCCAGCTATAATGTTCTGGGAGACGTTTTTGTGAACCCTGTTCTGGATGCGAGATACTTCGGAGGCATCTGCGAATACATCTACAACGGAGAGTGGAGGGAACTGACGTACGACTCGTACTGCGAACAGCTTTACTATAACGACGATGAGAAATACTTCAGGAAGCCGTATAACTTCTTGTCATATCGGATGTTGGTATGTCAACCCAAAAAATCCTTCACGGTCTTTTGCAGGTCAGCGCTATGAGATCAGAATTATGGGTTTTGTATGGACCCAATTTGAATGTCCATGATGGGTAGTGTATTTGTGGCAATAGTTTTGCTTTTGGGGTATTCTAAGGTCAGTGTGGAGCTGTTTATTGCAAGTAAGCATAAAACATTCTCCAAAAACATACACAATTGTGTCTAATAAGGAAGTAAAACTTCCAATGACAGAATACCAGTGCTGTAAAAAATATTTGAATCCTGACAGCACCAAGGATTCTGGATCAGTACTGAGTTAAGGTTACATTTCTTGTGGAGATTTGTATGTTTTTATGTTGCTACATGGGTTTCCTCCAAGTTCTTTTTCCATCACCTGAAACATAAAGTATCAGTAGGTGGACTGGTGATTTTCCCAGGTAATTTCAATCTCATGCCTTGTGTACACCAGAATCTGGAATCCACCAAAGGACCAGGCTCATTTAAAAGGGTGCTTGAACCCCTTAGATAATCTCATAATACACTATGTTAACTGTATATCACTCTACCATATATTATCTCAATGGATTGTAATCCTGAACAACAAAATGAACAAAAAATGATCAGTAATTTGTATTAGGCTTTCTCTTGAAGGGTTAATTTGACAATGAAAGTATCTTAGTTTCTGAAAAAAGTAATTAACTTGGATCTTATTCAATGCAATTTTTAAAGCTATCATGTTCTATTAAAACAGTGTAACACAGACCTAATCAAGAAAGCTGTTGTTGTTGTTATAATTCTTTAACGGAATCACTTTGTTTTCCACTGTTCGGTATCAAATGGCCCTTAGATTTACAAACAATATGGCTGCCAAAAGCCAGTCAGTTCCAGAGAAATCCTGAGTGTTTGCATGGATTTGCAAGTAACCCGAAAAACATTCTGGTGATCTATACAAATAGTGAGGGAGTTTTTCAGGAACTATAAGCTGCCTCAAGATCAAATCTGGTTTATTGTGAGAATGTGAAAAACGTTTTCAATGATGGCTGCTTAAAAAACATGGCTCTGACCAGCCAATCAGCTTTTAACAGACATTTCACAGTGATAGCACTAAGATATTAGCAAAGAGTGCTTGGACACTGATCATCCCATATATATATAGAATTGAATTCTGTTCCAAGATTCTGTCTGATTTGATTGGGATTATTTAGGGTTTTTTTATGTGGTCACATTTCAGGCGCATTCCCTCAGCCAGGGAGCAACAGAAAAATACTCTGATGCTGAGAGCTTAATAACCGGCAAGCAAACAGAACATTCCGCTAATTTTGGGGTGACTGGTGGCGTGATGTATGTGGAAGTCGGAGTGTCTGCGAGTCATGCAAAGAATGTAACGGAAAAATTGACAGAGTTCAATAGCAAGGTAACAATGTGCTTCATGACTGACTTTATTGTTACAAAAAATATAAAATAAAGCCATGATTTCACTTCTCTTGAACTTCTCTTCCGATAGAACCAAGTGGTTGTAATTTAGTTGTGGATTTTTCCCAATTCAAAAATAACAACCACTTGGTTCTATCAGAAGAGACGTTCAGGAGAACCCCACTTTCCAAAAAGTTGACATTGTGTAAAATGTAAATAGAAATAAAATGCAATGGTTTGCAAATCTTATATTCTCATTTAAGCCATTTTCTATTTACAATAGAACATAAAAAAAAACCCACATTAAATGTTTAAACTGAGAAACTGGTAAGGTCATTTTTAATTTGATGGCTGCTATACGTCTCAAAAAATTTGGGATTAGCAACAAAAGTCTGGAAAGAGGAGGTGTTATTGAAATGACATAACAGTTGGAGAAATATTTTGCAACTAATGAGGTTGATTGACAGCAGGTCAGTAAGATGGTTGGGTATAAATAGTGTATCTAAGAGAGGCAGAGTCTCTCAGAAGTAAATATGGGTGGAGCTTTACCAATCTATGAAAGACTGTGGAACAATTTCAGAGTAATGTTTTTCACGATCAAATTGCAAAACAGTTATCTCATTAATTTCTCTTTATCTACAGTCTATAATATCATTAAAAGTCTCAAAGAATCTGGAAAAACAAAAACGAAAATCAATATTGGATGCCGTGATCTTTGGGCCCTCAGATGTCACTGCATTTAAAACAGTTATGATTCTGTAATATAAATCACTTCAGGGTCTCATTAACACCTCCAGAAATCATTGTCTGTAAACACAGTTTGCCATGTCATCCACAAATGCAGGTTAAATCTCTGACATGCAAAGAAGAATGGATGTGTGAACATGCTTCAGAAATGCCACCATTCTCTCCGGACCAAAGCTAATTTAAAATGTACTTCCAGCAAACTGGAAAACTGTTTTGTGGTCATATAAATAGAAATTTGAATGTCTTTTTGGAAACAATAGACACCACGTACTTCAGACTAAAGAGGAGAGGGACCATCTGGCTTGTTATCAGAGATCAGTTCAAAAAGCTGCATCCCTGATGTTATGGGAATGCATTAGTACTTGTGGAATGGGCAGATTGCACACATGGAAAGGGTTCATTAATGTGGAACGTATATAAACAGGTTTTAGAGCAACAAATACTTCCATCCAGAAAACTTTTTTTTTTCAGGAATGGCCTTGTGTTTTTTTTAGCAAGACAATGCTAACTGCATACTGCAGCTATTGCAATAGCATGACTTTGTAGTAGAAGAGTCCATGTGCTGAACTGGCGTGTGTGCAGTCTAGACCTTTCACCATTTGGAAACATTTGGCGCATTATGAAACAGAAAATACAACAAAGGAAACCCAGAACTGTTGATCAGCTAGAATCCTGTATCAGACACATATAGGACAACATTCCTCTCCCATGTAGTCATGTTGCAGCCATTAAATTAAATCTTACCTGATTTTTCCCTTGAAATAGTATTTATTCTCAGTTTAAACATCTGATTTTCTTTGTTTTATTTTACTCTGTGTAGAATATGTGCAATTCATTGCATTCTGTTTTTATTAATGATTTGCATATTGTCACAACATTTTTTGGTTGGTAAATCCTATGTGAAAATGTGCCATGGACATTCTATTATAAAACCATATATTATCGTCTCTGTGCAGGACGTGCAGCTTATTCGTCTGGTGTCGACAGTGGAAACGGCGCAGTTTAAGATGAAGAGCCGGGATCTGATGCTGCATGAGGACATGCTGATGTCTCTCATGGAGCTGCCTGAACAATACAACTTCGGCGCTTACTCGAACTTCATTAAGGAATACGGCACTCATTATGTCACGGAAGGCATATTGGGAGGCATTTTGGATTACATCGTAGTGATCGACACACAGGTCATGAAAAGAGAAAGTAAGGAAAAACTCATGTTGCTGCACATTTTATAAAACCATCCAGTCCTCTGAGAAGATGTTTGTGCTCATTCAGCTACAAGGGTGTTAGTAAAGTCATGTATTGATGTTGCTGAGGTGAGGAGGCCTGGGGTGCAGTCAGCATTCATATTCATCCCGAAGGTGGTCATTAGGTTTGGAACTTTAAAGCAGGTGATCTTCCATTGCAAACCATGGAAAGCAGATCTTCATGCAGCTCGCTTTGTTGGGGACTCCAAGTTCAAGTGAATAGTTAATGTATTTCAAGATGGTAACAGACCAACAGCAGAAATGAGAAATGAATGTAGGTGATTGGGTTATTTTTAATAATCGGAATTGTGGTTCGATTTCATTTTTTAATATAAACATCCTGACTGCATTCAAGACTATGATGTTTTGCAGTGATTTTTTCCCCACCAGGGAACTCGAAACACTGTGAGTGTAAATGTTTCCGTTAATCGTCAGATTCCATTTAAGCCAAACAACTAAACTGGTTTCTGCTTCAGATAAAAACTGATGTATCAGAATAATCATATTTAAATTTCTCCGCTTCAGAAAAGTTAAATAAACTGCATGTCTGTTTGTTTTTCACTCAGAATTGGAGTCCTGGGATGTCAGTAACTGCCTTGGCTTATCTCTGGGCATCTCAGGTAGCATCACTCCGGGTTTAGAAGGAACGCTTAAAGTGAGCCATGAAGCATGTAAACCTGTAGGAGATTTTACAAGAGGTGAGTATAGTGGACAGTAATGTGTATTATACAGCATTGTACAGAAAAGAAAAAAACAATTATGTATTGCTTTGTAGAATTACAAGAAAAAAACCCAATGATCAGAGATGCGTTCGGCTATGTAAAAGGAGGCATCACAGGCCCCAGCGCCGGTCAGTTAGCCATCCATGATGCAGATAGCTACAGGGCATGGGGCAAATCTCTCAAACACAACCCAGCTGTCATTAAGTTTGAGGTACGTCAACACAAAAAAATATGCACAACCTTTATCAGACATGTTAATGATTAGATAGACAGACAGGAAGGCACACAAATAGATGGATGGATAATTGAGTAGATGGATGGATGGATGGATGGATGGATGGATGGATGGATGGATCGGTGGGCGTGCGGGCCAGGCCAGGCGGGCTAGGCATGCCTGGTTTCTTTGAGCCAGGTGTTGACCTTCTCCACATTCATATAACCAGCCTCCATTTTGGTTTATCAACCTCACTTCTTGTCATAAGATTACAAGCAAGGCCTTACCTTGAGCAAGGTCCTTATCTACTTATTTGTAAACTGCTCTGGATAAGAACCATAAATATAATGGTCGGTTATTATTGTGTGTTAACACAACGTCAATGATAACTAACGTCCCACACTGTGCCAGGCTCTGCCCATCTATGAGCTGGTGCGTTTCAGCACAGCGGCGTCTCAGGCTCGCACCCGGATCCCGCTCTTGAAACAGGCGTGGGCCGAGTACATGCAGCAGTTCAACCCATGCCACTGCGCCCCCTGCAGGAACAACGGCATGCCGGTGCTCTCCAAGGCGTCTTGCAGCTGCGTCTGTAAGGCCGGATGTGAAGGCCTCGCCTGCGAGAAAACCGAACGCGAGGGTAAGATATTTGTTTTATTCATTCATTATTCTTAAAAACATTGTCAATTATTTGTAAAAAAAAAAAAAAGGGGGTCCTTACAATGAATGGAAATAAATTATAGATTAATTTATATGTATTGGATTGTTCATTAATAAAACAGCTGCAACTAATTATTTATATAGTATCATATACCTCACAAAATCACATTTCAGCAACCATTTAATATATTTTAGAGTAGTCAATGTGCAGTTTGTGTAGCAGTACAGATTTACTGTCCTCTAAAAAAAACTCAACATACAGCCAATATCTGGCAACAAAAAAAGTGGGTACACCCTGTGAGTACACAAGTAAACATGACAAAAAATCCACTCCTCCATATTGACATCACGGAGCTGCTGGATGTTAGACACATGGTGCTTTTCCACCTTTCGTTTGAGGATGCCCCACAGGTGCTCAATAGGGTTCAGGTCTGGAGACATACTTGGCTACACCATTACTTTCACCTTTAGCTTCATCAGCGAGGCAGTTGTTATCTTGGCGGTGTGTTTGGGGTCGTTATTCTTTTGGAAAACTGCTGTTCAGCCGGGTTTTTGAAGTGGACAGCATCATGTTCTGATTCGGAATGTCACAGCACATGTTTAAATATATGTGTTCAGCTCCCCAGTACCAGCAGCAGTACTCATGCAGCCCCAGACCATGATGATACCACCACCATGCTTGACTGTAGGCAAGAAACAATTTTCTTGGTTCTTCTCAACAGGGTGTCACCACACATGCTGAAAATCATCTGAGCCAAAAAAGTTGATCTTAGTCTCATCAGACCACAGGACATGGTTCCATGCTCTTGGACAGATTGTCTTCAGCAAACAGTTTGCGGGTTTCTTGTGAGCAGCTTCAGAAGAGGCTTCCTTGTGGGACGACGCCATGCAAACTGACTTGTTGCAGTGTGTGGCGTATGGTCTGACCACTGACAAGTAGACCTTTTGCTTCTGCAACCCTTTAAAGCAATGCTGCAGCATTCATGGGTCTGTTTTTTGAAGCAGCTTTTGCACCTGATGCACAGCACGAGGACTCGACTTCTTTGATGGACCATTGCGAGGTCTGTTCTGAGTGGAACCCGTGTTGGAAAACCTCTGTATGACCCTGACCACTGTACTGTAACTCAGTTTCAGGGTATTACTGATCATCTTACAGCCTCAGCATCTTTGTGGAGAGCAACAATTCTAATTCCAAATCCTCGGATCCTCTTGACCATGAGGTCCATGTAGAACATCCAGTGGTCAGTATGAGAGAATTGGACTCAAAGCAGCAAAATTTTAACTGCTCTAATACACAAATTCGTCTGGTCCTGTGAAGCAGACAAAAACATGAACATGATGAACAGGATGTGTGGCTTCACATGTTTACACCACATTCAGCTGTGTTCACTGAGGGTGTACTCACTTTTGTTGGCAGTTATTTAGACAATAATGGCCATGTTAAATTATTTTTAGAGGACAGTAAATCTGTACTGCTATACAAACTGCACACGGATACTCCAAAGTAGATCCTAAAATATATCTAAAATGTATAAAATGGTTGCTAAATTGTGAGGGGTGTACTCACTTTTGTGAGATACTGTAAATATAAAATATAAAATTTATTAGGAATTCTAAATATAACTTTAAAAAAAATGATTTTTTTAAATAATTTGATATATATTGTTTTATTTATTGCTCCACATACTTTTGCCCATACAAAAATCAAGGCAAATGAAAGAAAAGTAACTGAAAAACATTTGTTTTTTGTCTTTGTCTCTACTTTAGCTATCCCTATTCATGGAGCGTGGAGCTGCTGGAGCTCCTGGTCCTCCTGCGTGTCCGGAAAACAGAGACGAACTCGAGAGTGTAACAACCCTGCTCCGAAATACAATGGCTTCCAGTGTAGAGGAAACCCGTCGCAGACGAAGCGATGCTGAAGTCATTTTAGTGTGGGAGGCCTCTATAATCTGCTTAACTTGTATCCTATGGAGAGGTTTTGATGGTTGAATGGATTTAATAATCAATAAAAAGCTTTATATTGGACACCTGGACATTTTTTTTATTCCTGAAGAGATTCACATCTATGGAACATGATATAGACTAAAGTATCATGTACAATACTGAGGTAAACTATAAGTAACTGACTTTTCCAATTATAGCAGTCTCTTGACAACATTGTATCGTAAAAGTTCCCCCTCACATGAACTACGAGACCCAAACCTTGGCAAACCTGCACATCAGGTCTCCTCATCTTACTTACCTACCCTACTTTAATAACAAACATATGAATGACTACAAATCTATACAAAAATATGTTGGGGGTTTTTGGTGTGGATTCATTTAACAGAAATAATTTATTTAAAACAGAACAGAACATTCGTATATTCTGATCATTATTGTTCAATAGATTTTTGCCGTGTCATTAAAAGCAGTAGATAGATAGATAGATAGATAGATAGATAGATAGATAGATAGATAGATAGATAGATAGATAGATAGATAGATAGATAGATAGATAGATAGACATACAAATAGATAGATAGATAGATAGATAGATAGATAGATAGATAGATAGATAGATAGATAGATAGATAGATAGATAGATAGATAGATAGATAGATAGACAGACAGACAGACAGACAGACAGACAGACAGACAGACAGACAGACAGACAGACAGATACAAATAGATAGATAGATAGATAGATAGATAGATAGATAGATAGATAGATAGATAGATAGATAGATAGATAGATAGATAGATAGATAGACAGACAGACAAACAGACAAACAGACAAACAGACAAACAGACAGACATATACAAATAGATAGATAGATAGATAGATAGATAGATAGATAGATAGATAGATAGATAGATAGATAGATAGATAGATAGACGGACGGACGGACGGACGGACGGACGGACGGACGGACGGACGGACGGACGGACGGACAGACAGACAGACAGACAGACATATACAAATAGATAGATAGATCGATAGATAGATCGATAGATAGATAGATAGATAGATAGATAGATAGATAGATAGATAGATAGATAGATAGATAGATAGATAGATAGATAGATAGATAGATAGATAGAGACAGACAGACAGACAGACAGACAGACAGACAGACAGACAGACAGACATAGATAATGCCAATTTACAAGCTTTCGAGTAAAAGATCTCCTGCTTTAAAGTTCCAAACTAACTGAGATGAATGTAAAGACTGACTGCACCCCAGGCCTCCTCACCTCATCTACATCACTACCTGACTTTATTAACATCCATGATAATGAATCTCCACAAAAAATAGACAGTCATGTTGTTTCTTTGGTCTGGATTTATTAAACAGAAATAATTGCAGTTGAACATACATTTCACATATTCTGATCATTATTGTTTAATCGATTTTTGCCGTTTCATTCAAAGCAGTCTGTGGAATCCTCAATTATCCCCCCACAAGGACTGCCGCCATTTTGTGGCGCCGGATTGTTGCACTGGCGAGTTCTCTTCTTGGTCTGTCTGCTGCAGGCCGACCATTCAGACCAGCAGCTCCAGTTTCCGTCCACTGGTATACCTGTGGGAACAGTAATCAAATAGAAACGTATAAAGCAGTACGAAGCAGTGGTTGTTATGAAAAAGATTAGCCTAAAGACTGACCTGATCGCTTTGTCTCCTCACAACTCAGCCCGCTGTAGCCGTTGGGACAGATACAATCACACCGAGTACCTGAGCGATAAGACAAACATTGTTTTTTAGCATTTTGGTATCCTTACAAGGGGGCCAAGGGCCAAACAAGTCTGGTATAATGTTTCATAGAAAACACATTGTCAACAAATGATTGTGTACTTCTCATTGCATCATTCATTACATTTCCATCCATTTGACTATATGGGGACAATAAAATCCTCTCAGTAATGTGACTATAGAAAAATATCAATCGATTATAAGGTAGTGTGATGGAGAAAATTAGGTGGAATGATGGGATTCTAATGAATGGACATTTGGTGCCACCCAGATGAGAAAGAGGTTCCTCAATCATTAAGTCTCAGGGAGTTTTTTCTCACTACAGTCACCACTGGCTCACTCATTAGGGATAAACGTACAATTCTACGGAACAAACTTATACATTCTTTTATACAACTTTATAACCGCTTTATCTCTGTAAAGCTGCTTTGCGGCAATGTCTATTGTTAAATCTTCTTCTTCATCTCCATATCGCTCTGTCCTCTACATCTGCCTGTTTTAAACCAACTTTCTGAATATCTTTCCTCACCACATCCATAAACCTCCTACTTGGCCTTCTACTAATGTCCCCCATGTCCCTCCTCTGCACATGACTGAACCATCTCAACCGCACCTCTTTTACCTTGTCTCCAACCAGAAGGTCCTACCTGCATGGCCACTCTAATAAACTCATTTCTAATCCTGTCCATCCTCATCACTCTCGATGAAAACCTTCAGCCACCTCCAGCTCCACCTCCTGTCTTTTACTCAATGCCACTGTCTCTAAACCATACAACATCGCAGGTCTCACCACAGTCCTATAAACTTTCCCTTTCACTCTCACAGATACTCTTCTATCACAAATCACTCCTGCTATCACTCTTCTCCACCCACCCCACCCTGCCTGCACTCTTTTCTTCACTTCTCTAACACACTTTGCACAGTTGACAATATGGAAGATAGAGTCGGTGATAAGGAAGAGGATGGGTTCACTTTTGAGTCTGGTTCCTCTCAAGGTTACCATCTCGCAGGGAGATTTTTTCCTCACGATTGGCTCATTCATTAGGGATAAACTTATAGCCAATAAAACTTCCACATTCCACTTTTAAAAACTCTTTATCTCTGTAAAACAGCTCTGGGACAATGTCCATCATTAAGCACACTCTACAAAAAAATCTGATTTGAATTGAATTGAAAAGGGAAGTGGTCGGACGTCATTAGGACACTGGCCTTCTGACTGGAAGGGTATGAGTTCTGATTCCAGCACCACTAAGCTGCCACTGTCGGGCTCTTGAGCAAGACTTTCATTCCTATGCAGTTATTGAAGGAGATATTTATAAGTCACTTTAAATAATGGCATAAATGAAAATAGAACTGACACTGGAGACTCATAACAAAGAATTTATATAAAAGTCTCTATATAGAATATATAGAGTATAAAGCACTACTACTTTCTGGGAAAATGACTCACCACCTTTTGACCAATCAGAATCCAGAATGGAACCTCTCTGTAGTAGAAATGTACTGCTATTATGCATGCATGTTGCTAATACTAGTCCGATTAGCATAAGTTATTATAGCGTATTCTTACCTTTTGTTTATCAAAATGTTGCCTTAACTGAACTGACCTTTTAACGCAATCACCCCATTGTTGAGGCAGGGGGTGCAGCGGCACGAGTCCCTCTCCTTCAGGAACTCCACCAGGGCCAGCTTCAGGTTTCGTTTCAGCATGTTCCCACTGGTGAAGTCGTTTCCTGTCACTAGTTCATACAGCGGGGACAACTGCGGTGGCAAAACAAGGATACAGCTGAGATCACGAGAACACTTACAGCATGCGGATTTATGTACATTATGTTCATAGTACTGGACCAAATTGATTAAAGGAAATAAACGGGCCACTTTTCTGGGTAACCTGATGGATTCCTTCAAAAGTTTGTAATTTTTTTAGAAAAGCATCCAAAGACATTGAAATCTATATATTATCTCCACAATTTGTCTTGATAAACGTAGTTCCAGCTGATGCTTTTAAAACATAGCTCCACAAGTTCCAACAATGGGTTCAAGATCCACTAATGAAATGGTTGTCTAGTCAAAGTCATATTTTGGGGACCTGATTTCTATGACAGAATTATTTTTGGGCTGAATCTTTGGAAACTACTGACAACAATCTAAGCCCTGGAGCTGTGAGGCATTGTGTCACCCTGCCACTCTTATTAGATTAACATGTTCAGTTTGAATTTGTTAAGATAATAAATAATAGTTGATGGTTCTCCATGGCCCAGAACTAAAGAGATACTGGTGGTGGAAAGATGGAAAGCAATAACATGTTATGTAATATATAAGGTCTACATTGCTAGGTGTACAATCTAGTCTAATCTCATTTAGTCTCTGCTATAAGGACATTAGGGACGAGTGGGTCTGTTACCTTCGTGCTTATGAAATCAGGGTTGTAGAAAATGGCTTCCCCCCACAGCTGCATGATGTCCGGTGTGGGAAACTGCCTGGCGGCCAGACGCGAGACCGTCTCACTGTCACCTCCTCTGACAAAGGCTATATAATCCTCAACCATTGACGAGCGGGATGTTTCGTCTGAGAAATGCAGCGCAAAACCACAATCACAGCACTGTATAGAGTAACTTTTACACACCGATTCACTCTTCCAGAAAATTGGGGGAGAAAGACATACGCTGTTCCCAGGTATATTCTTCTTTAAAGGTCTCAACTTTTAACTTAATATGTTGACTACATGGTATGTGCTTATTTTAAAAAATCCAATTCCACATTTAGTCTCCATGTTATATATGGAGACTAAATATATCAGCTGCTCAAAATACTCAGCTCCACCTTCTCAACACACTCTCCTCACTAGTCAACACATTTGCCTCTCCATCCTTTACTGCTTTAACTTGCAGTACATCCTTTCCAGCTTGGTCCCTCTGCCTGGCCAATCGGTACAAATCCTTTTCTCCTTCCTTAGTGTCCAACCTCTCATACAGCTCCTCATATGCCTTTTCCTTGGCTCTCGCCACATCCCTCTTAACCTGCTGCCGCATCTCCTTGTACTCCTGCCTACTTTTCTCATCACTCTGTCTGTCCCACTTCTGCTTTGCCAACCTCTTTCTCCTTATGCTCTCCTGCACTTCCTCATTCCACCACCACGTCTCCTTGTCTTGCTTTCTATTTCCAGATGTCACACCAAGTACTTTTTTTAGCTGCCTCCCTCATCACTCCTGCAGTAGTTGCCCAATCATCCAACACCTCCTTAACACCACTGAGCCTCTGTCTGACCTCTTCCCTGAACCTCACACTACACTCTTCCTCCTTCAGTTTCCACCATCTTATTCTTCTTTCAGTCCTCACTCTCCTCCTCTTCTTCTTCGCCTCCAAAACCATCCTACAGACCACCATCCGATGCTGTCTAGCTACACTGTCCCCTGCCAACACCTTACAGTCTCCAATCTCCTTTAGGTTGCATCTCCTGCATAGCACATAGTCCACCTGTGTGCACCTTCCTCCACTCTCATACGTCACCCTATGATCCTCCTTCTTCTTAAAATAAGTGTTCACCACTGCCATTTCCATCCTTTTAGCAAAATCCACCACCATCTGCCCTTTCACATTCCTTTCCTTAAAACCATACCTACCCATCACCAACTCATCACCTTTGTTCCCTTCACCTACATGCCCATTAAAGTCTGCCCCAATCACCAATCGTTCTTTCTTAGGTACACCATCTACCCCTTCATCTAATTCACTCCAGAATCTTTCCTTCTCCTCCATCTCACAGCCAACTTGTGGAGCATAGGCACTGATGACATTTATCATCATCCCTTCAACTTCCACCTTCACGATCATCACCCTATCAGAAACTCTCTTCACCTCCACTACACTCTTACTGTACTCTTCCTTCAGAATCACCCCTACACCATTCCTCTTTCCATCCACACCATGATAAAACAGTTTAAATCCACCTCCAATGTTCCTGGCCTTACTCCCTTTCCACTTGGTCTCCTGAACACACAGCATATCTACCGTTCTCCTCTCCATCATGTCAGCTACCTCTCTCCCTTTACCCGTCATAGTACCAACATTTAAAGTACCAACCCAAACCTCCACTCTCCTACACTGCTCCTTTCCCTGCCGTCTCTGTAGACGTCTTCCTCCTCTCCTTCTTCTCCTTCGGCCAACAGTAGCCCAATTTCCACCGGTACCCTGTCGGCTAACGATACCTGTGGCAGTCGTTGTTAACCAGGGCCTCGACCGATCCGGTATGAAATTCTCATTTGTGATCCGCATATTTAAGTTGGCGCATATTTTACGCTGGATGCCCTTCCTAACGCAACCCTCCCCATTTACCCGGGCTTGGGACCGGCACTAAGAGTGCACTGGCTTGTGCATCCATAATGGCTGGGTTTCCATTATATATAAAGATTTTATATATATTTAAAGAGAAAACACCTAGCCAGAAACCCCTCAGATCCTGAAAAACCGTTGGAGAAAGAACCACAAATAGCTGGAGAAGTCGGGTGTCCCAATACCTTTGTCCATAGACTGTGTATATAAGGGTATTTTCAAGTCACAAGATTGCAAGATAAAAAAAAAAAAAGAAAGTGAATAGGATGAGGTGAGGATGCTTACTTCCGAATTCTTTGAGCAGGCCCTCGCAGCCTCCGCCTGATACACCTCCTGACACCGGCACACCCTGGATGTTGAACCCAGCCTTCAAACCCAACTGGAAACAATCTTTGGCGTGGTTTAAAGTGTACCCTAAAAAAACATACCGACTGCTATTGTGGAACTGTACAGAAGCTCATTACCAGCTTTTACATACAGGAAACTACTCACTGACTGACTGACTGACTGACTGCTTGATTGATTGATTGATTGATTGATTGATTAATGGATTGATTGATTGTAAATTGAGTGGCTGGTTGATTTAGTGATTGTTAATTAGTTCATTGATTGATTTAATTCATTCATTTCATTTACTAATTTACTGATTGATTGATTTATTAGTGTACTGATGGACTGGCTGATTGATTGATTGATTGATTGATTGATTGATTGGCAATTTGTTTTTTTGGCTTATTGACTAATTATTTAATTGATTAATTGATTGACTAAAAAAAAATTGAATTTCTTGTGACTACTGCCTCACTATTTTGCTCCATGACTTTCTTGTTGAGGACCACGGTGTAGTCGAAGTCTCCTCCGAGAGTGGCCTCGGTGATGTAGTGAGTGCCGTAGTCGCTGTACAGCTGTCGGTACTCGCCGTACGTGTACTGAAGTGGGAGAGCTCTCAGACGTGACAGGAACTCTGGGTGCAGCATCAGGTTGTCTGGCTTGAGGGAGTAGCGCGCTAGCTCAATCCGGGTGTGTGCATGAAGGAAACTGTTTTTCTGAAACAAAACAAACAAAAAAAGAGCACTGGAAGGATATTATTATTATTATTATAATAATAATAATAATAATAATAATTATTATTATTATTATTATTAAGATGTTTGTGCTAGCTAAAGGACAGGTATGTAGTGTATTTTGCTAATCCTAATTCCATGCAAAAAAATAAAATTTTCATATTGGCAAAAGCAGTAAATAAAAATGTACATGTAACATGCTAGCCATTTGTTATGTAATATATAATTAGAGATGCAGTTTGTTTATGTTGTGCTTTACCTTTTCAGCATAATTGCGAATCTTCTGCACATTTCTCCTGTACTTGCTGGAATCCACGTTTATTCCGACTTCGAACAGTCCAGGTACAGCAAGATTGAAAGAGAAAGTGGTCCTGGAAAAGGTGGATTTCGCCGTGTGACGTGAGTACTCTTCGTACGAGTCATGAGATTCCATTTTGTAAGTGTGGGAGCCTTTTGTCTGGAGAAACAGAAGGGGTTCTTGTTGCTGATGCAATTCTTAGATGTAGACCCGTCAAGTGGAAAAAAATTTGGTTTCATATCCATCCAAACTTTTGTTTTTACTACCAATTTTAGTTCCCATTGTCCAAATTTTTTAGAATTTCAATTCTTTCGTTTCGGCTTCTCCTGTTAGGGGTTGCCACAGCGGGTCATCCGCATGTTTGATTTGACTGGCAGTAAGAGTGGCTGGGGTTGGTTCCCTGACCGGGGATTGAACCCAGGCCGCAGTGGTGAGAGCACCGCATCCTAACCACTAGACCACCAGGGACCCCAAATTGTCCAAATTGTTTAAAATATGGCTACAAAATAGATAAAACACACTTATCATCCATATCCCAAAATCTTGGCCTGTTGTTCATGCTACTTTACACTTTAAATAATAATATAAAAAAAAAAACCGCTCATTTTGTCAGTATCGGACCATACATTTTACCCAGAGGCCTTTAATCCTCTGGGTAAATCAATCCACATACTAATACAATCATTATGATGCCACATCTTTAAAAACCATAAGTATTATAGAGAGACGCAGTAGAACAGAGCGCTGCGTCAGACAGGATTCTCATACAGTGAGAATGAATGTCATCGCAAATTCTACAGGAAAGAAAACGTAAAACGTTTAAACGGTTCATAAAAAAAGCTTAACAATTGTTTGGAACTGTTTTGGTTGACCTTTTCTACAGCTTTTCTTGCAAAGTCTGTACAGTCAAATTCGCCGTTCGGGACTCGTGGCTCGGAAAATTAGCTGGTTCTCATTTGGAACCTACTGTAACTAACAGCAAGTTGCGGATTATTTTAAGATTTGCAGGAATCTGCAGCGGGACCGAATCTTCAGGAAGGTTAGGAATAACATTTTAAACTATGTATTTGGATGAATACTGTACACTATTACGTTTTTATAAATTGACAATGTCTAGATGAATTTAGTAAGGTACCATAGGGGCTGAGGGGGGGTGTCAAAAATTTTCGGATTTTCGGAACTCGCCAGGGATCTTAAAATGTAACCCCTGTGGAAATTACATATTTCAAATCGTCTTACGTTTTGCTTTTGGGAGACGTTTGAAAAAGGAAGTGTGAACTCAGCATTTTTAGGCAGAAATGGCATTATCCTGATTAGTGTAGATGTTGCCTTAAGCAAGCAAGGCATTCTAGGTCATGTAACGAAGTCCCTACTGAGCTGTTTGTATTCTGTTTGCTCTTCCTTGTCTATGCTTTAACGTATTTTCTAACCCATCTTCAGACCCTTTTATCCAGCTATCACCAATCGGTTGATAAGATTTTGCTTTGGATGTCTACTAATATCACTCCATCTCCTGGATCTTTATTGTTATGGGTATATGATGGCAAAACAGAAATGTTCTAGGACTTGGACTGTGATCCAGACCCAGGATTTAGGGCTACACTTGCCTCCAAGGAGTATTGCTGGACGTTGTATGGTTTCCTGTAGCGCACGTCATTGATAAAGTAGGGCACACATCCGCCAGCATAGTAGCGATTATCCAGGACCAGACCCTCCAACTTACCGCTCTGAGCATTAAGCCTGAAAGTTGAAAGACAGTTGTGAGTGCTCTGTCCTGTTTGCCCAAACTAGGTTTTTACACACACACACACACACACACACACACACACACACACACACACACACACACACACACATGCACACAAACACATAACACATAACACATAACACACACCCTTTGGCGAGGTTCTCAATGCCAAACAGCTCTTCGGTTGGCTCCCTGCAGGATTTGTACACTTTTTTACAATTAAGCTCATCAGAGCCGTCACTGCAGTCATCGTCCCCATTACAGAGCAGCCCCTGTGGTATACAGCGACCTACCACACACACACACACACACACACACACACACACACACACACACACACACACACACACACACACACACACACACACACACACAAATACATTAGTGATACAGACATCTCTATCAATCAGTGCTAGTAATAAAGGTGTGGCCTCTGTATTGAAAAGTGCGGCTATACAGGGTTTGGCCTCTGTTTTGCATAGTGGTGTGTAGGAGGCAGGGCCTCTGTATTGGACAGTGCGAGTGAAGGGGGCAGGGCCTCTGTGAACAATGCTAATACAGGAAGCGTGGCCTCTGCCAGTGCGAGTAAAGGAAGCGTGGTTTCTGTATTGGACAGTACGGGTAAAGGGGGCGTGGCCTCCCTATTGGACAATGCTGATGGAGGAGACATATCCTCTGTATTGGGCAGTGTGAATGTGGAGGGCTTGGCCTTTGTACCGGACAGTGCTAATAGAGGAGGTGTGGCCTCTGGACAATGTGAGTGAAGGAGACATGGCCTCTTTATTAGACAGTGCAAGTGAATGTGTCGTGGAATGTGTTATACAGAAGTTGTGTAATGGTAAGTAATGGTTGTATGGTGATGTGTGTATAGATGACCTGTGACAAGACATTGGAAGCCCTGGCAGAGCGGCAGGGAACTGCGGCATATTATGCGTGAAGGTGGCTCGCACGGCTCTTCCTCCTGGCCAACCTCATTACACGGCTCTCCCCCAAACTGAGATGGCTGCAGTAGTGTGGCAGAGCGGAACTGCCAACCAGAGCATTTATCATTAACACACACACTTCATGTGTACACTTTATATCCCATTCTACACAAAGTACATGCAGAATATAACACAGGGTAATGTGGGCATTTATATATATATATATATATATATATATGTGTGGGTGTGTGTGTGGGTGTGTGTGTGTGGGTGTGTGTTTGTGCGTTTTTACCCTTTTCTTTAGACAGGGGTCACAGGAGGTCCATTGCGTCCACTCGGACAGGGAGCAGTCCACAGGGTTGAGTGGAGGTCTCCCCTGGGAGCTGCACACTACAACTACCCCACTGCCCCACACACACACACACACACACACACACATACACACACACAGAAGATGCAGTTGCCTGCTTTGATTGATAATATACACAAGATGGGCAAAAGTTTGTGTTCAACCAAACATAGATTGATATGTGCTTCTTTTTGATCATCCCATTCCACATTAAGTCTCCATTTGGTCTTATAATAAACTCCACTCTTCTGGTAAGATGCTTTACTAGATTTGCAAGCTGCCTATTCCATAGGCACTAATGCACCTCATAACATCAGAAATGAAGGTTTTTAAATGTACACTGATAAAAAGTCTGGTCCTTCTCCTCTCTAATCCCCAAACTGTTGCCACAAAGTTGAAAGCACTGATCTTTACATTACATTCCACAATTAATCCCTATTTGCTGTTATAATAATCTCTATTCTTACAGGAAATATGTAGATTTTATAGGGATATTTGTAGATATTTGTAGATATTTGTAGCTCTATAGCAGGGGATCTTCCACTTCAATCCAATTTTCAAGTAGCTGGCTTTGTGCTCTAATGTCATGCTGAAACAAGTTTGGGTTTTCACACGTTAAAGTGAAGGGGAAATTTCATGCCACACTTAAAGGCATCCTATACTATTGCATGTTTTTTTTTGGTGACAGATTTGGGAAGAACCACATATGAGTGGAATAATCCAGTGTGCCAAAGTTTTTTTTATTGTCATTTTATTTTGCACTCTAATATATTCATCATGGCACTAGTGCAATCATCAGCCAGAATTTAAAATCTTTACCATATTTTTAATTTGTTTCCTATAGACAATTATTAATGCCTTTGTTTAATAGCGATTCTGCATGATGCACTAATACACTATTAATACACTAGGTTGTGATTGGACAGCAATTGCATTTCATGTCCGTGTCACTCTGAAACACAATCGCTGTCCAATCACAGCCTTATAGAAAAGGAAGTAAAATTATGTTTGATTACAGCAAAGTCCAATTCTTACATAAGCAATTCCCTGCTGGAACAGTGAGGGCGCTGTTGTAGCTCATGTGTGAAACCAAATACAACATTTTGATAATACTAATAATAATAATAATAATAATAATAATAATAATAATAATAATAATAATAATATCAATAATAAATAAAATACTAAAAGAAATGTTAAAGTATTATTTGTTTAATTAGTTTTATTTTGTTTTATTACAAAATAAATGTTTTTTTTTTACATTTATTTATTTATTTATTAATTTATTAATCACTTCAAGTAATTTATGTACAAAACCCCGCATTTCTCGTGTCCAAGTCCCTGCCAGTGAGACACGGGGAAAGACCCAGGATTATCGCCCTAATCCACAATATTCCCTCTTGTATTCCACTCCCCCTGAATCCCTAATTTCTTGACTTACCCCAAGATTAAAGCCTGAAGTGCTGCAGCTCCAAAAGAGCGTCGTATTGAAGGAAGACAGATCATTGTGGTTAATGCGGAAGGTAGGAGACGAAAGACAAAATCGAATAGAATAACAGGACTAATTCTGCTCTTATCTGGGGGGAGAAACATGCCAGATACAGTCCTGTGTGTGCAAACAAACACACACACACACACACACATACACACTCACACACACAAAAATTTCACAGATCAATTCTTCCAGCATTACCAAAAACACAGGTCTTTATATATGTGATTAAAGTCACAGTACTAGGAGAAAGCATCGAAAATGAAGTATTATCCAGAATGGAAGGTCACATGACCTCGATTTTGCCTTCTATTTTTCTTTCATGAACCCTGTTTATTATTATCTGGTTTACAGCAGCAGAAGGTTATCAGATGATCCAGAATGAGGCAAGCCTGTCTTTTTCCCGTCAATGCTGTTGAACTCAATCAATACTTAACCTACTGTTGACTCTGGACCTTTCTGGAGCTTTTAAACTTTAAACCTTATTTTGCATATGAAACCATTTCACATTTGCATCATGTCACCTGACCATTATGTTGGTATTTGCTTATTTAAAAAAAAAAAATCCCATTTATCTATTTAGTCTTATAATAAGCTCCACTTTTCTGGAAAGCTGTATCTCTAGATTCAGTGACAAGGTGAGGTGAGGAGGCCTGGGGTGCCATCAGCGTTCACTTCGTTAGGGTTGGAGCTTTAAAGCAGGAGAGCTTCCACTCCAACCCTATAGTATATTTTTAATTGTTGCCAGTTAGGATCCTTCGACAGAATAATTTTCTCCATTCACTTACACTTCATTTTGTTTTCGAAAGAATTACAGTTTAACAAAACTAAGTGCACCAGAATACAGCTCGGAAATAAAAAAAAAAACATAAATGACGCAGAAGATAAAAGCGAGCGAGATATTAAACCATGAGGAGATTTATTTATTTTCAGTAACTACAACCTGGAAAAACTAATCTATTGGAGAGTTGCAGAAGAACAGAATTAAATATGGCTCAGGATCTACATCTGGAATTTCATTGAGAACACAGAATTTCTTCATGAAATATGTCCACAAGAAATTCCAGATGTAGATCGTTCTTAAAGGAATTGCTGTTACTTGGAGGAACTCCAGAAGTAAATGTTCAAGAAGGAATTCAAACTGTAGATGTTTCATTGTTGATTGTTCTTGAAGGAATTTTCTGTTTATACATTCCATATATTCATATATTTCATATATTTGGAATTCCAGGTGTAGATAAATGATTTCCTGGTATTTGAAGGAGCTCTAGATGTAATTGTTTGTGAAGGAATACAAATTGTAGATGGTTCTTAAAGGAATTACTGATGTATATATTTCATGAAGGGATTCAGATTGTAGGAGATTTCAAAGGAATTCCATGTGTAGATGGTTCTGGAAGGAATTCATTGTTTATATATATTTTCCCGAAGAAAATCCTTGTTCTTGATGGAATTCCATAAAGAAAGTGTAGATATGTTTCTGTTGTTCTCTTTTAAGCCAATTTTCGAAGACGAATTCGGCTAAATCCGAACCTCAGCAGGATCTGAGTCAGTTGTTTCTTTCAGGTTTCTGTTCATAAACTATCACATGATGTTTTGGAGATCACAGCACTGATATCAAATAATCATTTCCCAGGAGACACCAAGGCTTACAAATATCTTCATGGTTCTTCTCATTAAAAGCAAACTTCAGCCTGCTGCTTCTATCTTTACTTTACAATCAAGCCATGTTTTATTCTCTATATTTCCTCATTCAATATTTCTTATCACATTTCCTTACTTCATGTTTTCCGTCTGTTTTTTTTTTTATCTTCATGCTTTGACCCCTGCTGAGATGTTCCACTCTCATCCAGCTTTCATGTGCTATTGTATAACGTGCCACACAGTGTCCTTTGACGGCGCTCTGTAATAACTGCACAGATTTCTTCAGGCTTTCTTCGCAGGATCAGACACAGCCACTCAAAGGGGTTTGAAAATCCTTTCTTGATGTTTTATTGGAAATTTCTTTGTAACTAGGCGATATCGAGTGCTTCATCATATCTCGCCATGTTAAAAAAGCTTTTCTCACTTATACATACATATATGTATATTTTATGTTTCACAAGATTTTGGAGTGCGCTTATTGGGATTGTGCAGCACTTTTTACAATAGACATTCTCCCAAAGCAGCTTCACAGAAATAGATTGCAAATATAAGGAATCATAACTTAGTCCCTATAGGTTTATCCCCTAATGAGCAAAGCCACTGACAACAATGGAAAGAACCTTGAGATGAACCACACTCAAAGAGGAACCTTATCCTCATCTGGGTGACACCGGATGTCCATCTTCTTGGTTCTTAAAATGATTTCAGAAAGCCTGGGGGTGCAATCAGAGTTCACATTCATCCCAAAGGCATTCAGAAGGGTTGGAGCTCTATAGCAGGAGATCTTCCACACATGTAAAGCATATGTTCATGGAGCTGGCCATGTGCACAGGGGCATTGTCATTCTGGAACATGCAAGATATTAAACCACAAGGAGATTTATTATTTTTAGTAACTACAAGTTGAAAAAAACTCCATATCATCGGTTGAGAGAGTTGCAAAAGAATGGAGAATAAAACATACAAAAGAAAGAAAGAAAGAAAGTAAGAAAGAAAGTAAGAAAGAAAGAAAGAAAGAAAGAAAGAAAGAAAGAAAGAAAGAAAGAAAGAAAGAAAGAAAGAAAGAAAGAAAGAAAGAAGTCCATATACTGTACATCTGGAACCTGAGGAAACCAGTTGCTAAAGTCTTGCTGGGTTTCCTTTGTTGTGTTTTTTGTTTCATGATGCACCAAAAGTTTTCAAATGGTGAAAGCTATAGACTGCAGGCCACTTCGGCACCTACCATACTTCTACTAAGTATGCACTATGCAGTTAGCATTGTCTTGCTCAAATACGCATGGCCATTAATGTAAAAAATCCAGTTTCTGGATGGTAGCATTTGTTGCTCTAAAACCTGTATATAGCATGCACCATTGATGGAGCCAAATGTGCAAGCTGCCAATTCCACAGGCACTTATGCACTCCCATACCATCAGAGATGTAGCTTTTTGAACTAAACGCTAATAAAAAAAATAAAAAAAACAGATGGTCCCTATCCTCTTTAGTCAAGAGGACGTGGTGTCTATGGTTTCCAAATCAAACATTTTTTTTTTTATTTGCCCAACCACAGAACAGTTTTCCATTTGCCTCATAATATTTTAAATAAGCTTTGGCCCAAAGAGGATGGTGGTGTTTCTGGAACTTGTTCACGCATCCTTTCTTCCTTGCATGTTAGAAATTTTAACTTGCATTTGTGGATGACATGGCAAACTATTTTAAATGCTGTGCGCCTGATCCAATATGGATTTTTACGCTTGTCCCTTGAAATTTCTCCAGATTCTTTAAAACATTTCACATTATGTATGTTCATGAAATTATGTGCTGTAAATGATAAGATATTTAACTGTTTTGCAATTTTATGTTAAGGAACATTATTCTGAAATTGTTCCACAGTTTGTAAAGTCTTTCACAGATTGGTGAAGCTCCGCCCATCTTTTCTTCTGAGACACTCTGCCTCTGAAACATTTTCACACCGAACCTCTTAATGTTTCTCCGATTGTTGAATTTTAATAACACTTACTTTTTATTGCACGTCCCAACTTTTTTTGAGACGTGTTGAGCAATGAAATATAAAATAACCTTTTTTTTTTTTCCCTGAAAATGGTACATTTCCTCAGTTTAAACTTCTAAAGTTCTATTGTGAATAAAATATGGGGTTATAAGATTTGCAAATCATTACATTCTGTTTTTCTTTACATTTCACACAGTGTCCTGTGGGACTGGGGTGATAGATAGATGGACAAACAGACAGACAGACAGACAGACAGACAGACAGACAGACAGACAGACAGACAGACAGACAGACAGACAGACAGACAGACAGATAGATAGATAGATAGATAGATAGATAGATAGATAGATAGATAGATAGATAGATAGATAGATAGATAGATAGATAGATAGATAGATAGATTCACTGAACCTGGACATTACAATCTTTGAACCCTCGTTTGGGCCACAGTAAGTAATTTTCTATTAATTAACAATGAATTTTTTATCATTTTTTATCAATTAAAAATCTCAGTCTGTGTAGGTTGCATTCTTTTTAGGGAATTGTAAAGTAATAAGTGATTTTCAATGCCCTTTTATGATTTATTATTAAAAGCAGAAAAAAAGAAGAAAACATTTTTGATCCTCAGTACAAACACAAAAAGATTAAAAATGACTTATTAATTAATTTTCTTTATTAATTCAATCACACAGAGTCTATTAATAATCAAAGTCTCCCAATACCAGATATGATCAATGCTCAAAAGTGCATGATATTTCCAATCTACGATCCAATCATAAGCTGAAAGTCAGAGGGAATCTCAATATTGGTGTTTGCCTGGTAAGAAAGATTCACTCCGAGCACAAATGATAAATAATATGATACAAACAAGAGCAACATATTAGGAGATCACACACAATCTAATAAAGCATAGGGCAAAGTGGGGCATGTCAGGGGGCGACGTTGTTCTGAATTGTGTGTCTGAAGATTTTGTGCATGGTATTACATTGTAAAAAGAGGACACAAGTGGAACTTCCATTTCTTGTCCCTCTGTTGTTGCTTTTGAAGAAACATAGTGATATATATGAACTTCTCAGAGTGAAGCCAGAATATCAGATGTTCAAAAGTACCACAGAACCCAAATAACTCAAAATCACAATATAATATTAATTTTCAAAACTTTTATCCATAAGGTGTATCTGCCCCAATTCACCGACTTAAAAGGTCTTTAATTACAGTTTGTGCCTATTATTTTGATGTTGATATTGAAGACGTTTGCATTTACAGCATTTGACGGACGCCTTTATCCAGACCAACTAACAACGATCTCACTTATACAACTGAGCAGTTTAGGATCAAGGGCCTTGCTCAAAAACCCTGCAGTGAAAATGAGAATTTGAACTCATGGCCTTCTGATCAGAAGTCTAACCACTGACCTACCATTTCCCTATTGAGGACTTTTTGTTGAAGAGGAATTATAAGACAAAGGGGCGTTTTCTCTTTTTTTTTTTTTTGTAGGTTGTAGTTACAATCAAATGCACTCCTATACATGAGGCAGGCTGGTAAAATCTGTAAATTAGCTACATTTGTAAATTTGTGAATCTTTTGGGAAGATATTCCCAAAACAATCTTGTTTGTTCTTCTTGCAAACATGCATAACATACCAACTACTATGCTTGAGTAGAACTACAGTAGTTTGCTAGCATGCGAAGTGAGATTTCTGAGAGTCCATGTCCTAATAACACTTCTTTAAAAGTCAATCTGGATAACATGGGCGTCTGACAAACACCATCTACACTCATCAGGCATAGCATTATGACCACCTGCCTAATATTGTGTTGGTCCCCCTTTGGCTGCCAAAACAGTCCTGACCTGTGGAGCATTAACAGCATGAACTTCTTCATCAAATTTTAGCTAAATTGAGCCCCACGTGCATCAATAGATAGATACATCAATGCAACAATAGATACTGACCACTCAAGATCCCACAAGATCTGCTGTTTAGGAGATGTTCTGATCCAGTGTTATAATGTCATAATGTTATGCCTGATCAGTGTATATATCTATGTAAAGATTTCCTTACACAGTGAGCATCACACTTCGGCCATATAGCTTAGTTTATAGTTTATCCATTGGGTTTGTAATCAGATACCGGCTGGTGAATCGTCTGCAAGCTGCCATGTCCCAAGTGGGTTTAAAATGTTGAAAAGACCAAATTAAAGCTAAGAAGACAAAAATGAAGAGATCAGCGATTAGTTCTGTTCAGGTTTTAGGAGCCTATGCTACGTTACTCTTTGCCTCGTTGTGCACATCCATGCTTTTTCAGCTCTCTGTAAATGAAAAAAAGATTAAAAATCAAGAAATTTACAACATTGACATGTTTACTGTTTCTTTGCTGCATTTCAAACCCTCGTTTCCTCCTCGACCTTTAAGGAATAGATTTAAAGTTAGAAAGGGAGTGCACAAACATGTCAACAAAACATAAACCCGGGGCTTAACACAACAAAATGCACACGGGCACACATATTAGGCAAAATTAAATCACACACACCCACACAAATATACAAACTTCAGAGAAAATTTCCAAAAACTGTATCAAATCGAGTCTCATGGAGAAAACCATGCAGATCTAATGCCGTCAGATGATTTGTTTCCTGCACAGAGTTCCACAGGATCGTTTCAGCACGAGCGCTTCAGAAGCAAAGCCTTTACTTCAATGCCCAACCAGTTCAATAAAACATCCTCGTCTTTTACTGAAGGTCATCACTGATATTCGACCATGTTCTGATGTATAGTCAGGCCACGTGGGGTTTTTAAACTACACAATATGGATTGTACTACACAATTAGCCTACGTACTTCAATCCGTTCTGACCTCAATTTGCAGAATCCAAGGCTTGTCCTTTCTCTTTGTGAACCCCAAGTTCATATTCACATTATTGAAAGTTTTAGAAATCAAAAATAACTCTTGTTTTTTCATAAAAATAGTTTGGATTTGTAGAATAGTTGACACCAAAAGCCAAAAAAACAATCCAAGAGTTCTCAAAGGGAGTTTTTTGTTTTCACTGTAGGACTTCAGGAGGCGGTTCATTGATCCTGGTTTCCTCCTCCGAATTGTATTTCGATCCCAGAACTGGCATCTGCTGAACAAAGTAAAACACAAAAAGGACGAATCAGAGACAGGATCAAAGCTGGGGTCAAACGCATAGCCTTCACGCTTCGCATGGAAACCTAATCATGTTGTGGTATTAATCTTCCTCCATCCCAGGAATGGATGCAGTGCATGGTGTGACCAGCAGATGGCAGTGACGCGGTGGTGTTTCCATTAGCATTAGCATGGCATGCACGGAAAGCAATAAAGGTTTGGAACAGGATTGGTGCAGTGCAGTAACTCAACAAAATGAAAAGTGGAGAGAAGAAGTGGGGGGGTGTAGTTTGGTATGTTAACTGAAACATTAGGATTGTTTTGAGAACCCTGGTGCTGATCTATAACTAAAATGCTTTTCCAACTGATTAATATTAAAGATTATAATGCAGTATTACTGAGAATAAGATCGAACATCACATTCCACATTTAGTCCCAATTTTCTCTCTTAAAAAGACTCTCCTGGGAAGACGTTCCCACTAGATTTTGTTGAGATTTGTGCTCATTTAATGACAACGGTTTTAGAAAAATCAGATGTAGCTGAGGTGCGGAGGCCTAGGGTACAGTCAGCAATCACATTCATCATGTTCAAAAGGGTTGAGGTCAGAACTCTTTTGCATAAAAAAGTATTGGGACACCTGACTTTCCCAATGAGCTGTGGTACACAATTAAACAAGGTGGTATCAAAAAGTTTGGCGACGAGCTCTGTTTACAAGAAAGTACTTTATCTATGTTTACACAATATCACCTTTACAATAGTCCCCTTGCACAGCAACACAGCGCTTCCAGCGTTCCTGACACTTCTGGAATGTGTTCTGGAAGTCTTCTTTTCGAATAGTGTCAAGCACCTTCTGCGAATCTCCGAACGGTGTGTCAAAACGGCGACGTTTAAGCTGAATCTTTATCTTTGGGAAGAGGGCAAAGTCCACAGAAGCCTAATCTGGCGAGTAGGATGGGTGCGGAAGTGAGATCATGTGGATTGTTCTCAGATGATCATCATGCGCAAGTAGCTGAATGGTTTTGACATTTTCGGGGGTCGAGCTCGCCGAAGGCCTTCCTAAACCCAGCGATGTTCTTTCGCTATTGAAGCCACTCAGAACACCTCGAGCGACTCGTTGCAGCGTCGACATTTGCCGAACATATGTCTCTGTGGCAGATTTGCCCAGTTTCATGCAAAATTTCACGTTTGCTCTCGGTTCTGTCTATCATAAAATCGCACCAGTTACACAATTAGTCTCAAAACTTTTCCATATCATTTTGTATGGAACATCTTTGGATGCTCTAGCATAAAATGTTCTAATTACTTGAACTAGGAGACCCAAACCTGTTCCAGCATGACAATGCCAGCTCCATGAAGATCTGCTTTGTATGGGTTGGAAGAGGTAGAAGATCTCCTGCTACAGAGCTTTAAAACTTTAAAAACACGATTGGGCCTCCTCACCTCGCCTACATAAGTACCTGACTTTACTATCACGCTTGTGTCTGAATGAATTCTACACAAATCTCCACAAAATCTAGTGGAACGTAGTGCAGCTTATTATAACGGCAAATAGGGATGTGAACTGGGATGTAATGGTCGGGTTTGAAAACCTTTAAATGTGAAATTCAAGGTTTCTTATAGAGTTTTCCTGTGATTTGTGTTCATGTGGAACAATGAACGAGTGAAACAATAGCATGTTTGTGGTTATGAATGCTATGATACAAAGCTAAGTAGAGAGTAAAAAAACTGTATTGAAGCTGTTTACATCCAGACACACACATGCAGAGAAAAACAGGGGGAAAAACACCCACTGGGTTCAGCGCATGCTGAGAGACAGCGAGATTATTAGATACAACATTTATATGGAGAAGAAAAGAAAAAAACACAACAGCAGAAAAGCGCTGTCTAATATTTACTCCTAATATTACGGCTCCATAAACTGAAAAAAGATCAGCTTTAGGGTGAAACCTGTGTACATTTCTTTAGTATCAGAAAAAGACCAGTTTTTAAGTGATACCAGCTCGACTGTCACATGAGAGTCTAAATAATGCATTGGAGTTGGAACAACCACACAAAATACTGGTTGGATGTCATGAAAATGCTGGAGTGCAAACAGCATGTGGAATTTTTTCACACAACGTTTTGTGTATGGTTCGTGAAAATAAGATGAAATGAAGGGACGCTGAATAAAATCGGATTAAATGAAAACGCAAAAATCAAACGTTTTGTTGAAGCGTTCGTGGCACAAACAGCAATCTGGGGCTACAGTCTCGAATCACAAGAATACGCTGCAAAATCTCCTTATCTAAAGACTTCCGATAGTGATAAAAGTCCTACTGATCTGATTGCAAGGATAAAAAGTAATAAGCAAGAGCAGATTGTGTAAGATTATTAGGATTGTTTTAGGATGTTTCTTGATTAGTAAAAGTATTAAAGTATCTGCAAATTGAGCATAAATTGTGTTGGATCTATAATGATCTCAGATGTTGAGCTATTTTATGAGTTGCTCAGGAGCTTCTGGTTCCACAAAGTCAACTGACTGTATAAGACTGTAGAAAGGGGTTTATTTATAATTACACGCTCCGGTGCTCATGGTGGTTTTTACTCTCTGGTGTTTTGTATTGTTTTATTGATTTATAATCGCACTCTTGATATCACCAAATGAGGATGGGTTCTTCTTTTGAGTCTGGTTCCTCTCAAGGTTTCTTTCTCATGCCATCTAAGGGAGTTTTTCCTTGCCACAGACACTCCAGGCTGCCCATCAGGGATAAACACTCATCATTCACTTATATTCACATTATTTGTTCTACAAGAATGCAGTCTAATAAAGTGGCTGAAGAACGTACAGATCTACAGTGTCAGCACTTTGGCTGTCTGCAATGTAAATGTAAATGCAATCTAAATAAAGATAGGAAACAAGTAGAGACCTGGAATTGGGGTAGAGGTCAGATTTTCTACGCATCTGATAGGTTTGGAGTGGGACTGAGTTCTGCTGTCTCGCAGCTGCTGGGGATTTGGGAGCTGGAACACTGGAGAGGAGGAGAGGTTGGAAACGAGAGCATGTTGTTATCCTGTGAAGATGGTTCTACTACATTTATATGCAAATCCCCCATTTTATCTCGTTATGGAAAATATTATGGAGAGTTCAGTACAGTCAGGGGGGGTGGACATGTCAGATTTAAATTGCCCGGTGGACGAGAATGTTTTAGACTTTATTCAGTAAGATGAGAGTCAACTCATGATGTGAACCAGATATTGTAATAAAGGACTATTTACCGATTCCTCTCCAACATCTTGGCTGATTCTCTGATCTGCTCCTCCTGTGGGAGAAGGCTCTATGAGATGGGTCTCTGTTCTCATGTTAGGGAGATCTTTAGGGGGGTCTGAGGTCAAGGTTATTTGGCTGTCTCGGGATGCAGGCGTAGCAGCTGTGGGAAAGTGAACCAGAGTCATTTTCATTAAAGTTGTTCTTGTTACGGGGGTTTTAATTAGTTCTAAAAATAACCAGTAATAATTCAGCAGGAGAGGAAGTGTATTATGGTTAATTAGTCCATATGGAGCAATTCGCCTGACCCAGATTACAAGGGCTTCTTGTGTCTTACTTACGAGATTCTGCAGTAGACCGTGACGTCAAAGATCCCGGCGTCAAACTCAGCTGGGATAGATCGAGATCTCCACTACAGACCTCCTTATCCTGCTGCTCGCCAAACTGTGTGACTCCTGCCATCACTGTTGGTGGGTCACCAGTGTCAGCAGGCTGTGTGTGTGAGCCTGATGCCTCTGCCAAGGGGTTACTGCTAGCAGCATCTCTGGGTTCACCTGCATGCTGTGGGCTGGTGATGGTCGAGGACGGAGCGGATGGAGTAGACATGCGAGGACGCATGGCTGCTAAGGGGACAAGGCCTTGAAATAAGGCGCCGGCTGGTACAAAAGCCCACTGTTGCTGGCCTGGTGTAGGAGAGTGGAAAAGGTTGGCCTGGCCCCAGATCACTGACTGCCCTCCAGGAAGAACTTGAGCAACCTGCAGAGGAGCCTGAACACCAAATGCTAGTGGGGCTGCCGGAGCTGCGAAGGGCTGCTGAGCCCAGTGAGCTGCCTGCACCGCACCCATCGTCATGTAGCCTGTAGGGATGGTAGGACATGTAGGAAACAGCCGGGGGGACCGGAAATTAAAGAGGCAGACATGGGGTAGATGAGACAGAAAAGAGATCAAATGACAAAGAAGCAATGGCCAAGAGAGGTAGACAGATGGAGGTACATTGAACAGATATTTGTGCCAAAATCAAAGAAGGAAGAACATAGAGGGGACAAGTTAAGAAAGGGCAGAGAATAAATGCATGCAGATGCAGTATGGCAAAACCCAGACAGAAGGAAAAAGAAGACCAGGAGAATGAAGATACAGGATATTAATAGGATAGAACATTTTTTATAGTGTTGTGGGCCAACTTCTGTTAAGTAAGTGGAATGAAACACTATAGGATGTGCTGTTATTATAAAATAATCAAAAATCATTTTTACATTATGCTAATCACATCACTCTCATCATAATTTTCAATATATACCTATATATGCCTTACATACAAGGAGAAGCCCTAATGAATTTCTTTATTGTAAAGTTTCATAATGGTAATATGGTCTTCACACTTGTGAGGACAGAGTGTTACCTGAAGGCACGGCAGGAGGGCTGAAGTGTGTGAAGAGCTCAGGGTGCCGCTGGTGTCGGTGTCGCCCGGGGTCCAGAGAAGTAGCAGGTGATGCGGGCATCTGCGAATCAGATAATTAGAGCCAAATCAAAGCAATAATTAATACTAATATTAAAAGACCAGCTCAGTATAATCGCACCTGTACAGTACTATCAATCCATTAAAACACCACAACTATAACATTCAAATAGTCCACAAATAATTTACTTAATTTAATTTGATTACATATTGGATTTGCAGGTTAAAACTCTAATGGGAGATCATCTTAGAGTAGACTTAACCACACAGACACTTCCTCTGATGTCTCTCACTATTAGATTAGTTGTTTTAAAGTGTATAAAAAAAACTAAACTGCCAAATTGTTGAGGTATATGCTAGCTGATTATTGAGGTAAAATTAGCAGATTTTTTAAGTATAAACTAGCAGATTGTTAAGGGTAAAACTAGCAGATTATTGAGGTAAAACTAGCAGATGGTTAAGGTATAAACTAGCAGATTGTCTTAGTATAAACTAGCAGATTGTTTGGGTTTAAACTAGCAGACTGTTTGGGTATGAACTAGCAGATGTGTTGAGGTTAACATAGCAGATTGTTTAGGTATAAACTAGCAGATTGTTGGGTATTAACTAGCAGATGTGTTAGGGTATAAACTAGCAGATTTCTGAAGAATAAATTTGCAGATTTCTTTATGATTGGTTTGATGAGGGTGTTACTGAGAGTCACTTACAGATACAATGTCTGGAGGAGTGGCCATGTCACCAAACATTTCAAACTGACTGATGTTCTGGAGGAAGTCCAATACAGAAGAGAATGAAAGAAAGGTAATAGTTCAGGTTAATTGTCAGTAAGATTTATGCTCATGTCTTAAAGTGTTCATCTGAGACTATGCAATGCATTGATTTTATTGTTGAAGTAGTGGTTGTCTAGGAGTCTCCAATTTTAACAAAAACTAATAACTAGCAGCACTGCTAACTGTAATTTTTCTCTTTTTCTAAAGATGTTTATGGTCTTGTCAACATAAATTCTGGTCCACATTTATCCTGTACATTTCAGAAAAACATATTTATGAGATGAGATGAAAACTACTGCAGCTAGCAAGACACCACAGAACCCAGTATGATCCAAATAGGAAGTGTTCAAACAAATCAAATGAAGTTTTCTTTGCAAAAGTCAATAAAGAGTCAAGATTTTCTTCCTCCAGTTGTGTGATGAATGAAGAAGGAAAAACAATTGCAGTGAGATGTCTATCCCTGTTACATATAAACATACTTTGCTGAGATTTAGTGGTGGAAAGTGATGGAAGGAGGGAAACTGATGAGCATGAGAAAATCTGATGGATGACTGCTAATGGCAGGGAATCATTTTTAAAAAGCAAATATACTGATCTTTCTTTCTTTCTTTCTTTCTTTCTTTCTTTCTTTCTTTCTTTCTTTCTGACTATTGTTCTCTCTGTCTCTGTTATTTTGTCATCTATCTATCTATCCATCCATCCATCCATCCATCCATCCATCCATCCATCCATCCATCCATCCATCCATCCATCCATCCATCCAATAAACCTCACCTAATGGCATGCAATGCACTAGACAGATACAACCAATGTCCCAACACCAAACCTCTCATAAACCCAGAAAAATAAACGATAGAATGACATAAAAGCCAGATCATTTATTTTCTGCAAGTATTTCAGATAAGTAATAAATGTGCAGTCCTGGCTGGCCACAGCAGCACACAGTTTAGTGTTTTCCCTTATCTACCATCTCATGAGCCAAACCAGCTGCTTGGCGCTCGAGTAAATGAATATTTGTGTTGAACCAGGGAGTAAAATTAGGTTTGCCGAGACAATTTTTTTCTGCAGTGCTGTAGTCTGTGATGGACTGAACTCTGAAGATAATATATATTCCTGATACTATTGAATGGAACCGAAAGCCTGTCCGTTTTAGAGTTTTGAAGAGAGGTTTGTTGGAGGGACTTTATATATAGGGAAGGCTGGTGATACAATGAGAGACACCTACAGTCATAAAATGCCGCTTTGGAACATCATAGACCCCTTCTTTCTGCTGGCTCGTTGGGACCTAAAAGTCATTACACCGATTAAACCTCTGTTTTTATGTTATATACAGTATCTCATAAAATTGAGTATACCTCTCACATTTCAGCAACCATTTTAGTATCTTCTCAAGGGACAATACTATAGAATTTAAGCTTGAATATATTTTAAATCGAATTATATAGAAGTACAGATTTACTGTGCTCTAAAAAAAATCAACATACAGCCATTATTGTCAAAATAGCTGGCAACAAAAGTGCTACTAAAATGGTTGCTGAAATGTGAGGGGTTTACTCACTTTTGTGAGATACAGTATAAACATAAACATCTGTAATCATTCATTTGTATTCCAACATGTTATATTTTACAATATCCTCACTTACTAGTAAACAATAGCCTTCCTCTACACCACTATGACTTTTAAAAGGGGCTGGAGATAAAGGAAAAGGGGTGGGACTTGGCATAATACCTGGTAAATGCTCTCCTCTGATTGGGGACCATGGTGTGGCTCATGTCCAGCTTCAAACACAATGTACTACAGTTGGAAAAGAGAGTGAAAGTGACAAAAGGAAAAGAAAAGTGGGTGTGGCCACATGGGTTGCCAGTCAGAAGTCAGAGTCATAATATAACATTAATCAGCCAACATAAAAAGCCAACATGCTGAAATGAGTACCCTAATAGCCTGCCATGAGAAAAGCACTTTATTGCAAGTAGCATGTTTTTATTATAGCCATTAAGGGACAATTTACTAAGATAACTTTTTTAATAGAAGGACAGAGGTTTGGCAACTGGTCGACCCAGAGTAGTAACAAAATACATAAAAAAATTATAGCCAATATATAGTATGTATATATAAAGAAAAACTTATTCATTTCGAGTTTTCTGTAGCCGATATCCTGTGGCACCTTATTGCAGCTACAAACATTTTTGCTGAAGGTAGGTCCTCAGATCAGAGACTACCGTCTGGGCAAACAACTCAACCCAAAAAGAGTTTTCCCTGCAAGTTCAAAACATGTTAAATCTGTTGTATTTAATGGGAATTACCACAATGAACGAAAACATATTGATAATATATTATTAAACTTGTCAGCATGCAGTCATGCTCCTCACTTATCTGGATCTTTGGCTGCAAGAAATCCTAATTTGGATCCCCTTTGAGTTCACATGTTTAGCTTTGTAGTGTTTGCTAAAAAAGCAACCACATTTTAAAGCTACCACTTGCTTCAAATGATTTTTCCAACACTTTAAATATATTCTGACACTGTATGCAACACTGGTATCTATAAAGATGGTTGGAATCCAAACTATGGCACAGCCTTTTATATCCAGGAGTCTAAGGAAGCTAAATTGGAAGCAGTTATGGAAGGATGCTGCTGGTTGATACTGTGTGTTTCCAAAAAAGTACATGTTAACATTTACCCTGTTTTACATCTACATCAAATAGCAGACACTCATATCCAGAACAACTTAAAATGAGACTAAGCAGTTGATGGTTAAGAGGCTTTGCTCAAGGTCCCAGACGATTTTTCCGATTCAAATGGTTTGGAAGGTGTGTTACAATAGGGGAGAGTAAATTAGTGAGTGAGAATTAGCAAGACCAAAATGTTGGAGGGATAGAATCTCATTGGTAGTGGCTAGTAAGTGAAAATTAGCCTCAGCGAAATAGTGTGACCTGAAGTATAAATGCAGAGTTGTATATTGGAAAAGATTCAAATGAAAGTGCCTTTCAAATGTTGCCAGATACTGCCAATAAGAAGAACAGACCTGGGAATCCAGTTACTCCTTCTTGAAAAAAATAAAAGGGTATACAATTTCCTTTATTCTTTTTCAGTACCAAAGTAGCCATCATTCTTGTGAAACACCTCCTGGAAACATCGACAAAGTACTGGCTCATGAAGTTGGCAGGGAGTTTAAATTTAGACCTGGTGAGACAATATAGCCAGGAGCCATGGCACATTCTGCAAGGGCTTATTCATCAACATGGCAATGAGCTCAAAACTACTCTTAGCTTTCCTTACTTGCATAAAATAAAATGTCTTCGGTACTGGGAGATGGCTGTCCTCTGTATGTATCTTTTTCATGCACAAAGTGAAACATTTCCAAGGTAACCTGTAGTTTCTCAACAAGTACCACAAAATGGTAATGAGCCAAAACTTTGACTTTTGTCTAGCTGAATGTAAGCCACTAACAATCCCAGGTGGCCAATGTGGATGTACAAACCTGAACACCCTGCAATAGCCACAATTGCCAGCTCTACTTCTGCAACTCCAAATGCAAATAACAAGATAATTGTTGAAGTTGGCAAAGGGAACATGGGTATATCAAGGGGGTAGTGGACTATGCCTGATTCTATCCTGAAGCTGTTCTCTTAAAAAATTATCAAGGATCAAGACTTTGAATTCAAGACGTGTATCAGCTCCTGCAGGTGCTGCAGACAAGACAGATATAGTTGCCCAATGTACCAATCAGGTGGTACCTTGGGGAGGTGGTAGCTTAGTGGTTAAGGCATTGGACTTTGAATCAGAAGGTCATGATTTCAAAAGCCAGCCACACCAAACTGCCATTCCTGGGCCCCTGAGCATGTCTATTAACCTCATTAGTTGTATGAACGAGAAAAATGTAAATCAGTCTGGATAAAGGCGCATGTCAAATGTTGTAAATGCAATCAAACGCTACAATAGATGGTGGCACTGTCCTACAGTATATGCTTTTTGTGGAAATGGAGGTGCCCCAGAGATTTCTTCAGAAACCTTTTGCCCCCCCCACAACCAAAGCCCCAAGTTTTGCTGGATGCTGCCATGTGAATCCCAAATCAGTACCATGTTTTGTAATGTCTTTTGGTAGCTAAAATGAGCCCCAATTTGATATACGGGGCATTTGTGCAAGACTTGATTAATGACTTTGCTGGCCCAGAAGCCAGTAAGAAAATGTGCAGACTGGAGCAGTACCAGATTGTCCAATTCACCCCTCCATGGTGTGACCTTCTAAAAAGCTTTGGAACTTTGTCCTAGGGCCACACCACTACACTATGCTGCAGCATATGCAGATGACATGTTCGGTCAAACACAAAGCACAGAGTGCTGGGCCAAACAGCTTGTGCTGCACATAATCCAGTGCTGGAGGCCTTGTGCAGAGTTGAACTAACTGCCAAAAGAAGTGTTATCTCTGTCTGGCAGAAGCACAAATCAAGGGGGACCAGGTTGTTCTGAGACAATTGACTTCTCTATAAAATCTGTATTTGTATTATATATGGAATTGCTCGTCTTACAAAGGTGACTAAAATAATAACACATTGGAAACTGTTTGAAATATCCAAAAGAAGTAATTATACTGATGTGAGGAAAGCGTGTCTAGAAGGCGAAGATGTCAGCTCGGTGGTAGCTTGGTATTTAACGCATTGAACTTTGGTCTGAAGGTTGTGAGTTCAAATCCCAGCCATACCATCTGCCATTCCTGGGGCCCTGAGTAAGGCCCTTAGCTGCTCAGTTGTATGAATGACATCAAATGTAAGTAGGTTTGGATAAGAAACCTGCCACATTTTGACAATGTACATCGGTTGCCCCCTTCCAGATTTTGGGAACACATTAAAGTACATGCTATAGAAAGTCATAGACATGCTTCTGTGTATTAATAGTCTTTGCAAAACATGGAAAACCAACACCAGTCCTGGATGAGCACCCCACTGCCTAGCTTTGGCTCTCAAGATGATTCGGTTGGAAAAACACTGAACTGTGCTGCATTCAGGCGTCTTTGATTCACCTTTGTAGGCCGCATAGAACAAAACTGCGCTTACCTGATACACTGGGTCGTCACTGTCATCCTCGAGGATCGTCTGCGACATACATTGGAAGAAGAAGGTGGATTCTTAAGCATTTATTCTCAGAAGATAAAAGTTTTTCTAACATTGAAGCAGGACAACCAAATTGACTTTTGCAGTCATAACTAGCATTGTTCAGTGAAACATTTCCTTACATTAATTAAGAAAAAATCTTAATGAAATGCTTTTACTGCACCTGATAAACAGCCTGCTCGCAGTGCTTCGCTTTTTGCACCTTCTTCTCCCCTTCATCCCTCTGCTTCAGTTCATAGATGAGTGTAAAAAGGTCGCGAAGCTCCAAAATCAAAGGCTCGGCCTACAAAAAAGCAGACTTGAGATAATGCAGAAGGGACCATTGTTGTATTTCATGGTTTTCTGTTTGTCTCTATATATATATATATATAAAAAAAAAAAAAAAAAAAAGTAATTTCATTCTTCTCCGAATCATTATCATTCTGCAAGCGTCTTTTACGAGTTCCCTGGAGTTCAATGTTTCTTGTTTAATTCATTCCAGGTCAAATGTGTTAGCTCCCATAGCTCCATAAAAGCATGATGAATACCTGCTTCCTTTTTATATAAAAAATGGGTTTTTGTTTGAAAATACGGTTGAAACAAATGGCTCCATTACTGTTCCAGTAAGAATGTGTGGAACATATCAACCAAGGTTACGTTAAATGCCTTTAAACACAGGCTTGTACAGAATAAAGTCAACTTGCCGCTAACCACAACTACCTGGGAGGTGGTTGCTTAGTGGTTAAGACATTGGACGCTGGGTCAGAAGGTCACAAGTTCAAATCCCAGCACCCCCAAGATGCCACTGCTGTGCCCTAAACAAGGTTCATTACCCTCAAATGGTAAGTTGTAAGTCGCTCTGGATAAAGGCTTGCACCAAAAGCCATATATGTAAAACAGCTTTAGTGGTTTGAATGCATCCAGACTGCATGCATAAATGCATGGTATAAAGAAAAATGGATTAGAGTTGTGAAACAAACATGTCTGCATTTGTTGTTTTGCATATTTTATGCCTTTTATGCCATATTTTATGCTCCAAACATGCTAACCAAAGCATCCAGTTGATTAGAATCCTATTTCAGCATGACAAAGCCCCTGTTCACAAATCCAGCTCCATGAAAATATGCTTTCCATGGTTTGGAAGATGCTGAAGATCTCCTGCTGAGATAGAGTACTATTGAACATGATGAATGTGA
Organism: Silurus aristotelis; assembly: GCF_946808225.1. Taxonomy (NCBI): domain Eukaryota; kingdom Metazoa; phylum Chordata; class Actinopteri; order Siluriformes; family Siluridae; genus Silurus; species Silurus aristotelis. The sequence continues at coordinate 30,264,790 of NC_139578.1, forward strand.
ACGCTGACTACATCCCAGGAATCCTCACCTACACCATTACCTGACTTAACTAACATCATTGTAGCTGAATGAATCTCCACAAAATCTAGTGGAACATCTTCCCAGAAGAGTGGAGTATATTCCAATGGCAAATGGGGAGTGGAATGTGATGTTCAAAAAGCCACACTAGTCTTTCAGCATGCAAAATATCTTTAAGTACCTGCTGTAAAAGAAGTGGGAGGCGCCTGTATATGAAAACGTTAAAATTTACAATCTGTTTTACAGGATGGTGCAGGGAAAGGGAACAACGAGCATTCGCTGCGAAAGCCTTTCATAAAAATGGTAATAGTGTGAGGGAATTTCAGTGTCATTACCATTAAGGACGACATGATCGTGTCCCGTCGGCTCATTTTGAAGAAACGGGTTTGGCTTTTACACCAGAGAATACCGAGGCTGTTCGAGCTGCCATCGTGAGGAGCCGTTCTGTTCCACACCACGCTGCATCGATGGTGTGTCGAGCCGTTTCTTCGAAATGTTGTCATCGAATGAGCAGACAGTACACGATCATGACGTCCAAACTGGCAATGATGCTGAAATTCACTTTGTGTAGCACTCATACTATCACCCATCTTATAAAAGGTTTTTACAGTGAACGCTCATTGTGCAACACTCCAGGGCTCAAATATAACTAATGGCAAGCGGATCGAAACGAGCTTGCACCGGTTCCAATCTATTGCCTGCGCCACCTTCTGTAAATAGCGGTTCTTCATCTTGTGTTTTTTGAAAAGGGTCAAACTGTGGCTGTTAACCCGTAGCAACATTTTCCAGTCCCCACCTTTTGCATTCATTGAATGGGAGTCAATAGAGCAAAAAATGGATTGTGACTGCAGCCTATTGGGCTTCAAGGGGTTTCAAGAAAACCAGAAAGTAAATTAGTAAAGAAAAAACATGGCCGCTCACTGAATAGACCGTCTTGATGGCGACAAACTTGTGGTTCCCTTCTTTCCCGCAGACGTAGCCGAAGGCACGATGGTCTCTGGTGTCTTTTGCGATGTAGGAGATCTCATGCACAGAATGGTGATGTTGTAAAACCTGTGGTTTAAAAACAGCCCGCATTCAATTAGCATCTTTGCTGATGACTATGATGATGGCTAGCACTTAACGGACAGTAAAAAAAAAAAAAAAAAGCCGGAGTTTGAGCTAATTAACTGTGATTAACGAGGACGCGAGCCGGTCGGAGCTATTTGGCTGTCAGCCTGGAGAAAGAAAGCAGTACATCACACTAAGAGAGAGCCGTGGCAAGGGAAGCCGTCATTACTGTTAATGAAACTGGACTCAGTCCAGCAAGCTTAAAATCCAGATTAATATTTTAAAGCTCAAATGAGGTGTTTCTAAATGCTTCTGTCTTTTTTTTTTCCGGCTATATCTCATACATGATTTACAATCATATCCAATTGGGGTTTAATTAAGTTTTATTAGTATCAGAGCAGCTTAAAATTCGACCTCATCTTCTGGGAAATACATTGCTCACTCAGTATTTTGTATACTGTTCACTTTTTATCCAGGAACTACTACTAATGAGGCCGATATACACATTTGGCCGAAAGTATTGTGACACACAGCCGTGGTTAATTTAACAGGAACCAAATGTGGAGCGTGATGTTCAGAAAGCACATACCAATCTGACTATGAGGTGTCCACAAATTTATGTGAACATGAATCAGTGCAAATAAACGTGTGACATGGTGCATTGCGGTGCAGTGGTCTGTGGGAAACATAGTCCTTGTCCATAGTCTTGAATCAGTTCAGAAAAAAGGATACCAGTTTCATACTTAGCTTATAAAACGTTCCAAAAAGGTTTCTTTTGGACGTTTAGGCTGAAATGTTTCTTTATTTGGGAAAGGATGGAGGACAGTACAGGGGGCGATGATTTGAGCTCCATCTGAGCTCATTCCTGGGGTTTTAAGGGAAATCCCTAATTGCTCAGTAATATGAGAACATTTTATACAGTAAATGTAAATCAGACTCCATCTTTGGCGATGTGAAAGCAGTCATGACCCACCCCGGATCTCTCGTCGTAGATGTTGATGCCGTTGAAGGAGACGGTTAAGAAAACCCGTTGCTTGTGCTCCCCTTTGGACCGAGCCGAAGCAGCAATACCCTGAAAGAAAGAACGATCTGTAAGAACCAGAGCACATCAATCATTAGCAGGGATCATTGGATGTTCGGTTACCCTGAACACCAAATATGATTTGGCGATGCGACTGGGAATGCGCATGCCACGAACCTCACCTCACACTGATGTCTTTTTATCTATGAGGCTTAGCTCTGCTAGCACCCAGACCCCGGGTGCTCCTGCTCGTTAGCGAGTTATAAGCCATGCTTCAACCGCACATCACATATTCCTCTATGCCTCTATTATTTCCTGCAAATTGGCAGCTCTACTTCCCGAAAGTGCCACAGTGGTTATTAGCTACTCAGCTAGACAACTGAGGGGGTGAAACATTGAAAAAATATTAATAAAAAAATAAACAAATCCTCTTGGGGTGTGGAAATCAGAGCGGGGCATTTTAGTAGCACAAAGAAATGGAGTGTTTTATGAATTCTGACATGGTGTTAGAAGCCCTTGATACATATTCAGATATATTCTAGGGAGGATTTACTGATTCGTATCGGTGCATCAATTTAAAAAAGTGATCATGATGCATCTTCCAGCAGACAGAACAGGAAACGAACTTCTGGTTTGCACTACAGAGGCGTGTTTGTGAAAGGGAAGTGCGTTAGAAGTCAGAACCCAATGAACACAATTCAACACGTCTCTTTTCACTGTAGCCGCAACAGTACCTCCTGCATACATCATCTCTAGCAGAAGCATCGATATTTACCTCAGAAAATCACCCAATGCGGGTTTTTTTTTGCATTTCTTTATGCATTACAGTTTTTCTGGGGATTTTAAATAAAGGCAGGCTAGCAATAAGCTAAGCTGTCATTAATGAGCTGACCTGTCAGAGCTGGGCTGAAATCTGACAGAAGAACAAAGCTTGGAGGAGTTCATTTGACAGACCGCCTGGGGATTAGCTCTATTGTACTAGCGCCTCTTGTTCTAAGTGAACACGTCGGTTAACAGCGTGGCTCTGCGGGCGTGATGTGGCGTAGGCTGGCTCAACCACTCACTTAAATGTCAAAGCTCTTTCTATTCTATCTGCCGATTACACCCCAACCAGCGACTTGTGGCAGATTCACAGACTAGTTTTTAACTCCAGGGGATCGTCAGACTTAAAGTTTCGAATAGGTTTGTGGAAAACTGTGGAATAGGATTAAATTGAGACGTTCGCGGATGGACACCTCGCTCGTCTTCATGTTCGTGTACCTTCAGCTTCATCATCGAGTCCTGGCAGAGTTTATCTCCACGCGCCGCGGACACCTCGTCGATCCCAATCAGCTTGGCTTTGTAGCGAACCCCGTCACCTCTGAAACGATTGATCAGAGCCTGCTCGCTACGGTTCTGACCTGAGAGAGAGAGAGAGAGAGAGAGAGAGAGAGAGGTTGGGGGGGTTTTATTCTTTCAAATACATAGACTACATATGGCTGGAAAACCCAGGTGTCGAAAGAAAGAAAGAAAGAAAGAAAGAAAGAAAGAAAGAAAGAAAGAAAGAAAGAAAGAAAGAAAGAAAGAAAGAAAGAAAGAAAGAAAGAAAGAAAGAAAGAAAGAAAGAAAGAACTGCTAGCACTAATATACATGTGCAGAATGATTGGTACAGTAAAGCAGATGTTCATGGAGATGTTCTGGCTTTGTGTTCTGCTGGAACAGGGTTTGGGTTTTGGGCATTTAAAGACGTCCTACATGATTGCGCCCTCTAATTCTGTGGTACCAGTTTGGTGAAGACCCTCGTACAGTACGGCTGGAGAAGTCGGGTGTCCCAATACTTTTGTACAGTTTAAATATCGTCACTGAAACCGATTGCATTCCTTTCGGAATAGATTTTCACAGCTGTTTCGCTGCATTGCTGAGAAGAAATAAAAAGCATGGACTGTTGAAAACTGAACAGAGCAGGAGCTTTTTTTCATCCTGCGTTTGGTTCTTCAGAAGACCCCGAGCTTAGCAGAAATCTGTATGAAGACCCCTGTGATGCAGTTCAGCGGCGGGTTAGGGCTGTTTGGATGTTTTTTTGCTGTCGTTGAAGGCTCTGATTTGCCAAACGCCGCTGAAGATCCTTTCCTGCCGTTAGCTCGGGATTAAACCCCAGAGCTGGTTGATGTCTGATTGATTTAGATGACTGTGTTCTCTGAGCTTAGTGGTGGATGGAGGCTAACAAAGCATGAAAGAGGCCCTGATGCCATGCAGCATGTTCCCTCTGCGACTTCTCAAAATGTGTCGCTGATGATGAGACGCTGGAATTAATGCGGTTATTATGGTTAACGGATGGGCGGGACCTGCTCGAGGTACTCATTGTTCTATTTGTGAAGCGCTCCAGAGGAGCAAAACTAGGTCAGTTTTTTGGTTTGGTGACTCTGGAATCACAGGTTGGAAAAACAAGGAAAAATCAATACAGCGATCAGGAATGTAAGATCTTTATTAGGCTACTTAGAGCAGGTACACAATACGGGCAGAAGTATTGGGACACCATTTGTGGTTCTTTTCCAAACTGTTACACCATGGTTGAACTAGGAGACCTGTTCCAGCATGATTTAATGGACATATGCTTTACATAGTTTGGAAGATCTAATGCTATTGCGCTCCAAACCCTTTGAACAGGACGAAATATGAACACCGCAGGCCTCCTCGCTGTCTCTTCTACATCCGTACCTGACTTTACTAACACCTTTATATCTGAATGAGCACGAATCTGCACAAAATCTAGTGGAACATCATTTCCAGCAGCTTGGAGCCTATTATGAGAGCATATGGGGACCGAATCGGATGATTATGGTCAGGTGTCCGCATACTTTTGTCCATATAGTGTACAGTATGTACAACATGGTGACAAAACTATGTGTGTAAAACAACACAATAATATAAATAATACTAAATACTTTGGATTACACTCCATGTTATTTTCCATTTTCAATTTTTATTTGAACTCTTTGATCTCTTATTTATGCATTTATTTAAAATATATTTTAAATAAATCAAATATGCGGATCACAAATAAGAATTTCATACCGGATCGGTCGAGGCCCGGGTTAACAACGACCGCCACAGGTATCGTTAGCCGACAGGGTACCGGTGGAAATTGGGCTACTGTTGGCCGAAGGAGGAGAAGGAGAGGAGGAAGACGTCTACAGAGACGGCAGGAAAAGGAGCAGTGTAGGAGAGTAGAGGTTCGGGTTGGTACTTTAAATGTTGGTACTATGACGGGTAAAGGGAGAGAGATAGCTGATATGATGGAGAGGAGAAAGGTAGATATGTTGTGTGTTCAGGAGACCAAGTGGAAAGGGAGTAAGGCCAGGAACATTGGAGGTGGATTTAAACTGTTTTATCATGGTGTGGATGGAAAGAGAAATGGTGTAGGGGTGATTCTGAAGGAAGAGTACAGTAAGAGTGTAGTGGAGGTGAAGAGAGTTTCTGATAGGGTGATGATCGTGAAGGTGGAGGTTGAAGGGATGATGATAAATGTCATCAGTGCCTATGCTCCACAAGTTGGCTGTGAGATGGAGGAGAAGGAAAGATTCTGGAGTGAATTAGATGAAGTGGTAGATGGTGTACCTAGGAAAGAACGATTGGCGATTGGGGCAGACTTTAATGGGCATGTAGGTGAAGGGAACAGAGGTGATGAGGAGGTGATGGGTAGGTATGGTTTTAAGGAGAGGAATGTGGAAGGGCAGATGGTGGTAGATTTTGCAAAAAGGATGGAAATGGCAGTGGTGAACACGTATTTTAAGAAGAAGGAGGATCATAGGGTGACGTATAAGAGGAAGGTGCACACAGGTGGATTATGTTCTGTGTAGGAGATGCAACCTGAAGGAGATTGGAGACTGTAAGGTGTTGGCGGGGGACAGTGTAGCTAGACAGCATCGGATGGTGGTCTGTAGGATGGTTTTGGAGGCGAAGAAGAAGAGGAGGAAAGTTAGGTTTGAAAGAAGAATAAGATGGTGGAAACTGAAGGAGGAAGAGTGTAGTGTGAGGTTCAGGGAAGAGGTCAGACAGGGGCTTGGTGGTGGTGAAGAGGTGCCGGATGATTGGGCAACTACTGCAGGAGTGATGAGGAAGGCAGCTAGAAAAGTACTTGGTGTGACATCTGGAAATAGAAAGCAAGACAAGGAGACGTGGTGGTGGAATGAGGAAGTGCAGGAGAGCATTAAGGGAAAGAGGTTGGCAAAACAGAAGTGGGATCGACAGAGTGATGAGAAAAGTAGGCAGGAGTACAAGGAGATGCGGCAGCAGGTGAAGAGGGATGTGGCGAAAGCCAAGGAAAAGGCATATGAGGAGCTGTATAAGAGGTTGGACACTAAGGAAGGAGAAAAGGATTTATACCGATTGGCCAGGCAGAGGGACCGAGCTGGGAAGGATGTACTGCAAGTTAGAGCAATAAAGGATGGAGAGGGAAATGTGTTGACTAGTGAGGAGAGTGTGTTGAGAAGATGGAGGGAGTATTTTGAGCAGCTGATGAATGAGGAAAATCAGAGAGAGAGAAGATTGGAGGATGTGGAGTTGGTGAAGCAGGATGTAGATAGGATTAGTAAGGAGGAAGTGAGAGCAGCGATTAAGAGGATGAAGAATGGAAAGTCGGTTGGACCAGATGACATACCGGTAGAAGCGTGGAGATGTTTAGGAGAGATGGCAGTGGAGTTTTTAACCAGATTGTTTAACAGAATTCTGGAAGGGGAGAGGATGCCTGAGGAATGGAGAAGGAGTGTGCTGGTACCGATCTTTAAGCATAAGGGAGATGTGCAGACCTGCAGTAACTACAGGGGAATTAAGTTGATCAGTCACACCATGAAGTTATGGGAAAGAGTAGTGGAAGCCAGGCTGAGAGAAGAGGTGACCATCTGTGAGCAACAGTATGGTTTCATGCCGAGGAAGAGCACCACAGATGCCTTATTTGCTTTGAGGATGTTGATGGAGAAGTATAGAGAAGGACAGAAGGAGCTGCATTGTGTATTTGTGGATTTAGAGAAAGCGTACGACAGGGTACAGAGAGAGGAGTTGTGGTATTGTATGAGGAAGTCAGGTGTGCCAGAGAAGTATGTGAGGGTGGTGCAGGACATGTATGAGGACAGTGTGACGGCAGTGAAGTGTGCAGTAGGTACGACAGACTGGTTCAGGGTGAAGGTTGGACTGCATCAAGGATCGGCCCTTGATGCAGGGCCTCTCACTCTGAAATCCTCAGCCCTTTCCTGTTTGCAGTGGTGATGGACAGGTTGACGGACGAGGTCAGACAGGAGTCTCCCTGGACTATGATGTTTGCAGATGATATTGTGATTTGTGGTGAGAGTAGAGAGCAGGTTGAGAAGAGCCTGGAGAGGTGGAGATATGCGCTTGAGAGAAGGGGAATGAAAGTCAGTAGGAGTAAGACAGAGTACATGTGTGTGAATGAGCGGGAGGGCAGTGGAGTGATGCGGTTGCAGGGAGAAGAGGTGGAGAAGGTGGAGGAGTTCAGGTACCTGGGGTGCCTGAACCTTACAGTGCAAAGTAATGGAGAGTGTGTTAGAGAAGTAAAGAAAAGAGTGCAGGCAGGGTGGAGTGGGTGGAGAAGAGTGACAGGAGTGATTTGTGATAGTAGGGTATCTGCAAGAATGAAAGGGAAAGTTTATAGGACTGTGGTGAGACCTGCGATGTTGTATGGATTAGAGACAGTGGCATTGAGTAAAAGACAGGAGGTGGAGCTGGAGGTAGCAGAGCTGAAAATGTTAAGGTTTTCGTTGGGAGTGACGAGGATGGACAAGATTAGAAATGAGTTTATTAGAGGGACAGCACATGTAGGATGTTTTGGTGACAAGGTGAGGGAGGCGAGATTGAGATGGTTTGGACATGTGCAGAGAAGGGACATGAATTATATTGGTAGAAAAATGCTGAAGATGGAGCCACCAGGTAGGAGGAAAAGAGGAAGGCCAAGGAGGAGGTTCATGGATGTGGTGAGGGAAGACATGCAGGTAGTTGGTGTGAAAGAGGCAGATGTAGAGGACAGGGTGGTATGGAGACGGATGATCCGCTGTGGCGACCCCTAATGGGAGCAGCCGAAAGAAGAAGAAGATTTAAAATATATTTAAAATTTATTTTAAATATATTGAAAATAATGTAAATGATACATTTTATTTTTCCCTTCAAATCCCAAGACCAGGCGTACAAAGCGTTCTGCTGCCACGTGAGTGAGAAATTAATTTGAATTAAATAGTTTTAACTTTTTTAAATGGTTTAATTCGGAGTTTAGGATGTAAAACGGGCTGTTGGACAATGTGTTCCGATTAATCTGGCAAATCAGATTGGTTTGTTGTTTATTAAGGAAGAAATTACAATCATACTCCATTAAACCTGTCATTGTTCAATCACGCAGGATGGATTACTGATCAAAAGGTGGAGCAGTCGAGCAAATTGTAAGTCTCTGTTGGAAACTTAACCTATGCCCAACACCATAAATGTAAATGAGCACATTATGTACACATAAATATTTAATTGTGGCTGTTCTGTGAATGTAAATATACAATAGAAACTTTGGAAGTTTGGAAAAATACCCAGAAAGGGTTTTAAATTCCCGAAGAGAACGCAAAACAGACGAGCACAAAAAGGTAAACAGTCTTTGTTTTTGTTTGTTATTTTTGTTTATTTTTCATTTTATTTGTCTTTTTGTTCTTTGCTTTTTGTTTTGTTTTGTTTATTGTCTTAGTTTTTTTGTTTTATTTAGTTTTTTGCTTTATTTAATTATTGTTTAGTTTTTTGTTTTGTCTTTTTTGTTTTATTGTTTTTACCTTTAGTTTTTTTTTTCTTGTTTTAGTCTTTTTTTATTTTATTGCTTTTTTCTTTTTAATAAAGTTTTTTTGTTGTTGTTGTTTTATTAATTAATTTATTTAATTTGCTCCCCCCCCCTCACTTGTTTTGTTTGTTTGTTTAGTGATACAGTGGACAACAGTAGGCCAGTACACCAGGACAAACCAAGTCCTCACTGGTCACTAAACTCTTGAGTCCACATTAGAGCTTATCAGCACTGTCCTCACAGACCCTCCTCAGCTCTCTGAATGAACATCAGCAGAGTCAATAAACCCATAAGGCATGAAAGGACTCTTTTCATTCACAAAACATTTTAACTTCCATCATTTAAACAGCAGAACTCCATATGTTTACTGCTGAGTTCCTGCTGGATTTCATCGGAGTGTTGCGATGAGAAAATGAGCAAAGATCTGCTTCTACTGGGTTGAATCCAGCTCCCACTGAGAAAATCCTCTCACCCTATTACATGAAGAATGCCTGCCAACTTCAGATGAGACAGCAGTGGCATGATGGCAGGAGAGCCGGACAGATGGCAGCAGATGGGCGCGAATGAACGAGCAGCCCTACGGGTAGTCGGGTTTGGCGAAAAGGCGGCTCGGTTCAGGAGGACAAGCTCTGGCACTGGAGCTCGTTGACCTCCTCAGTGACGTGAGAGCAATCACGTACTCCGTACTCTGTACTTGTTATGAAAAATTAGACCACGACCAGGAAGTAACATTAGTCTGTTTGAGCCTCAATGAAAACTCCACCCCACGCTCTTATCTTGTGCCATGGAGAAGCATAGTGGACAACCGTCTGCTAATTACGCCTCACCAAATGCCCAATGTGGAATACATTAGTGTCACCTTCTCAACCTAATTAGCAGCACAACCTTCTGATGCTTCGGTTTCCAAAGATGAACTGCGTTCCACGTGTGGGCGTGGAAATTCATCCTGCATCAGTGCTTCTCCAGGAAAGACCCCAGTATGAAAGAAAATCAGAAGGATGAGACCGTTCTTCGTCATCATTCATGCTTTGGATTTACTGTAAACCATACAGGAAGTGGTTGAAACGGAGAACAATGGATGTAGGGTGTAGAGCAATGACAACGTATCTATTGAGTTCTCCAAACTTCATATCCATATAGAGTAGATACCATAATAATGAGTGGAGATGTTGGATAGCTTGAGTCTGGTTCCTCTTAAAGTTTCTTCTCAGGAATCAGTTTATGAAATCTCCACAAAAACTAGTGGAACATCTTGCCAGAAAAATAAAGCACATAGCATACTCAAATGTCCACATAATGTATGGGGAACATTAAACTGATTCTCTTCAGTTCCAACCATAACCACTTGGTTGAAACCACATGGTATTTGGTTCACTTTGTACCCTATGGCTCTCAATAAAACCCTGCATTTTTCCTGGAGTTCAATCCGAATCAGAGTTGGATTCGTTTTCTCATTGCAAACAAACCACCTTGGAGGTCACCTGGAAGTGGACCGAGACACCTTGTTCAGAAGAAGCTTCACCAAGCTTCCATTCCAAACCCACGAAACATTGCATTTCCCAAAACCACACAAACCAGCTGGAAGTAGATGTTTTTTTCAAGATGATTAAATTCAATCCCTGGTTCACTTCTTTCCTGTGAAGGTGATTTAACAGCCGCTTGGAGACGATGCAAATCCAAGTACACCCGTCAAAAGTACATCTGCCATTAGCCATCTGGCTTCTCCACGTGTTTACGGTTCCTGTTGATGTTTTATACATGAAGAGAGGAAGCTCTTCACTTTCCTACGCACTGTGATTTCTAAAGCTAAATGGAGAATGAGGAATGATTATTCAGTGTGGAGGATTCAGACGAGTAATCGGTGATGTTTGTGATTCTGAAAGTGAGTGTATGGTTAGTTTGACTGAGTATGAATCATCATGGGCTCCTGTCAGAGAGCAACAGTTGCTATGGAGATGGAAGGCATTCACGGATGAGAGGCATTTCCTGTCGTGGGCTGAGAGAGCAGAACGCACAGGTACACACTGACTGTGCAGTGTACAGCTCGGAGATCTCGAAGCATGAGCTGGAAGTGTGGCCTCTGTATAAGTCAGCCTCAATGAAGGAGGTGTGGCCTCTGAATGAGTCAGCCTCAATGAAGGAGGTGTGTATGAGTCAGCCTCAATGAAGGAGATGTGGCCTCTGTATGAGTCAGCCTCAATAAAGGAGGTGTGGCCTCTGTATGAGTCAGCCTCAATGAAGGAGGTGTGGTCTCTGTATGAGTCAGCCTCAATGAAGGAGGTGTGTATGAGTCAGCCTCAATGAAGGAGATGTGGCCTCTGTATGAGTCAGCCTCAATGAAGGAGGTGTGGCCTTTGTATGAGTCAGCCTCAATGAAGGAGGTGTGTATGAGTCAGCCTCAATGAAGGAGATGTGCCCTCTGTATGAGTCAGCCTTAATGAAGGAGGTGTGGCCTCTGTATGAGTCAGCCTCAATGAAGGAGGTGTGAACTCTGTATGGGTCAGCCCCAATTAAGAAGGTGTGTCCTCTGTATCTGTCAGTCTCCTTGAAAGGGGTGTGGCCTTTTTATCTATTAGCCTCAGTAAAGAATGCATGGTATCTTGATCTGTCAGCTTTAGTAAAGGAAAGGAGGTGTGGCCTTTGTATCTATCAGTCTCCTAGAAAGGGGTGTGTCCTCTGTATTACTCAGCCCCAATCAAGGAGGTGTGTCCTCTGTATCTGTCAGTCTCCTAGAAAGGGGTGTGTCCTCTGTATTAATCAGCCCCAATCAAGGAGGTGTGTCCTCCATCCGTAACTCTTGATGAAGTAGGTTCAGTGCATTGTAGCTGCATTTATGTCCTAGTCATCACTATTGCTTTTCTCCCTATTCCTCAAAGCCAGCCTGATACAGCTAGCTCTTACATCACGCTGTCAGTGCAGGAAGGCTATGCGTAATTGTTTCCGACAGCGCCTCTCCCACCGTCTCTCAACTCGCTAGCTGTTCAGCACACAAACGTTGAAGGATCTTACATAACTAGAACTTCTTTTCTCAAGAGCTTTAGCCTTTGTTTAAGGTTTACACATTGTCCTTTTTCCTCAGCAGAGTGATATAAAATCTGCCGCCAAACCCTGACATGAAGGGCTCTTCCGAAAGTACCACACATTCCACGTGTCCGTGTAGCAGTAGCTGATTAGCATGATCTTCGTTCACTCTGTACTGCTTCGGCATTCGCTGGGCTAAGCCAAGCACCTGCATAAGTAATAGCTTTCCTCAGATCGATGGTCTTCTCCATGGAACCAGACAGCGGCCCATAAAACAGCAGAGAAGCAGCTATGTGAAGATTTACTGCTCGCTCAAGTGCTGGGATTCATTACAGACTACAGGAGACTGAAGGAGAGTGAGTGAGTGATTGAAGTGAGACGGTCATCTTCTACCTGTTTTTTCAAGTCAATTCAATTCCAGTTCAATCCTGATACGGCCTGGTGACTTATAAAACTGGGATACAAGAACACACACACACACACACACACACACACACACACACACACACACACACACACACACACACACATCTATAAACACTGAAGTGTTTCTCATGCTTTTTTTAGTTCTCATAACTGGTAAATCAGATGGTTCTGGTCTGTTGATCCACCTGATTCTACCGACTTTCACTGATATAAAGATGATCTATGGCAGCTGCTGTTCATTATGTGTTTATTATCCCTTTTTCTTCTCACTCCATTGGCTCTAAAATCAAATATTTGCTCTAAAACCCAAAAGCAAATCCTGCAGTATGCTTACGCTGACTAATTCGGCTACGTCTAAACTTATAAATGTAAAAACGCTGTTTCCGTCTAAAAAACACTTTACACTTTCGTTTCTAATCGTTTCCCAAACGTTTCTCATCCAAAAAAATAAAAAAGAACCTGTAAGAAAAACATAAGGTGCTTCGACCTTCGTCATTTCCACCTGACCTTTATTTACTTTCCGGCCAATCTTTCCATCACTTGAACTAGGAGACCCAAACCTGTTTCAGCATGACAATGCCCCTGTTCACAAAGCCAGCTCCATGAAGATCTTTTTTTCATGGGTTGAAATGGAATATCCCCTGCTATAGACCTCCAGAACATCTTTAGAATATATGTGAAAGCTGACTGCACCCCAGGCCTCCTCACTTCACATACATCAGTACCTGGTCTTTACTAAGTTCCTTATGGCTCCATGAATTCCCACAAATCTCCAGAAAATCTGGTGGAACATCTTCCCAGAAGAGTGGAGGTCATTATTACAGTAAATAGGGACTAAGTGTGGAATGTAATGTTTAAAATCTGACATTAATGAAAGTTTCTCCTAAGACACTCAGGGGGTTTTTACATTATTTGGCATCACAGCAGCACAAACATCAAAATGCTAAATGCTAAACAAAGAACAACTCGAACCTTTCCTCTTGGACTCGCGCTTCACGCTGGCTTTGATGCTTCCTTGTGTTTCTTGCTCTGTCGACATCCTCCTGAGTCCTGCTCCTTCTTGTCCTGCATGGATTCGTCTCCCAGCTGGCTACGCTCTGTCCCGTGTGCCGCCCTTGCCTCCCCACAGACGCTCTTTCTCAGCCTGAGAGAACACGCTCTTCTTTTCTTTGTTTTTTTATTTCCCTTCAGCCCTTTAGTTCAGCTTGTCACGTAGAGCAGGTCGAGGTCTGACTCACGCCGCAGAACCTTCCTGCAGGCACTGGGGACAGAGAGAAAAGACAGAAAGGACATTATATATCAGAGCTATCACAGAATGTGACCATCTGGGATGACTCAGGCGCAGTTTCTCTTTCAGTGAAGTCTAAAACAGAACTCAAACTCTGTGGTCTCTCTCAAAAAAATGTGTGACCTTCAAACCTGACTGAAATTCTTCGCCATTCTTTTAAGATTTAAAGACGAGCATAAGACGATAAAATGGTCCCGATTCATGTCTCTTTGGCTTGGACATCTTTTGGACTAAACCTAACATTTTTCATAAAAGCCATCGTCAAAAGTATTGGAACACATGACTGACAGGTGTTTCCTGGTGCCTGGATGTAAACTGTTAGATTAGTTGGATAAGTAATGAATAGCTGTGAATGGATAGTCTTGGGCTAAACCTTGGGTTTTCCCTGTGAAGGTGGGGGGATAAATACAATCATTTAAAAGGAAGGATGGAGGGATGGAGGGATGGATGGATGGATGGAAGGAAGGAAGGAAGGAAGAAAGAAAGAAAGAAAGAAAGAAAGAAAGAAAGAAAGAAAGAAAGAAAGAAAGAAAGAAAGAAAGAAAGAAGTCCCTGTAGAGTTTTGGTAGATTGGCCTGGGTGACACAAAACTATTCAACAGTTCTAATTTTCTGTGTTCAAGCAATACATTTAGGGCAAAAAAAATCAACCAATGACTGAAGTGGTAGAGAAATCATTCATCTAAACATGACTAATCACCAAGCAGACTTGAATAATAAATTCTCTGCTGTTTTGTTGTCTGTAAGCAGGTCATTCAACCCACCTGATCCTGATCCTGTCCTTCAGGAAGACATGAAGTGGAATATAGTTTTGAGTCTCATTAGTTTTATTCACACACCAAACCTGTACAGACTATTACTACATACATTAAATGGAAGGCCATCAGGGTCAGCAAGGCCTTCTCTGCAGGGTTAAACACTATCAGAATCACTGACTTCAGTTTTTTTTATAATTTTTCATTGATATGTTTTAAATGATTCCCAGTGGTCTATTCTCCTTTTTCTCAGTTACACTGCTTCTGGTATTGTCAGATTTCAGATCCAATCAGATTTCAGCCATAATTTGTTACCAGGGTCAAAGAAATCTGCCTGGAGGCCTTTAGAATCAATAAAACTGTTGCTTTAACCAATCAGATTGTCGAGTTGGTGACATCTAACAGGCATCTGATAACATCAGCATTCAATCAAAGGATGTGAGTATGCTAATGTTATCAGATGCCTGTTAGATGTCACCAACTTGCTACTATTCAGAGCTTGCAAACCGCATCTGTAGCACAAGCTCCAATATATTTATGTGGATTTAAAAGCGTTGTTTTTATTCCACAACGGCTGACAGAAGAGAAGACAGGATTTGGAAAACAAAAGCATTTACAAACGTTTAAAACAACGTTTAAAACAGCTGTTAAGCGTTTTCATTAATCGTTTATACTGTTGCGTTTACTTTCCTGAAGAATTTGCACAAAAACTCCCAACTCGCCTTCGTTTTTAATCCTCGGAAAAAAACTGCAATGCAGCGTAAACTGTAAATGCTGCGGTTACAGTGAAAAGAGACATTTTGAATTGTGTTCATTGGGTTTCTTGCTTCAGTGATGACATTTGTTCTCGCTGTACGAGATTCCTGTGTGTGATGCAGCGCTCTGTTGGTTTCTGGAGCCGTGGTGTCATAATGAGGCTATTAAGAGGTAAGAAGGTTAAATGATTGAAATATTGATTAGATGAATGCGAGAAGAGTGAATCCTGAACAAGAAAAAAAGATTGCACTGATTCAAGCAGGATCTCGTCCTTGTGCTGTGAAAAATATTTGGATGTCAGAAAACGTCACGGAGTCTCTTTAATGTAATTTTCATCAGCACCAGAGCAGCAGCGGCTTCCTGAGTCGCATGAAAGCTCCGGTTAATGCGGCGTCTGACTGGCGCTAACTGGGTCAGCATGGTGTCCCCGATCAGCTCCAGCGTCTCTTATGAGTTGGTGCACAGCTAACAAGCAGCATCCCCTCACACTGTGTGTGTGTGTGTGGTGTGTGTGTGTTGATTCCAATGCAATTCTGCCTTCCAAAGGCCTTGAGGAAAAAAAAAGCACAACAACCGTTTTTTTCGTTGTTGCTCAATCATGCTATTAAATAGGAACTTGAGTCAGCCGTGATTTCTAGAGGGTGACTTCGTCTCGAGATTAGCGGCATAAACGGAGCTTGAGTGAGACGTGCATGAGTGGCAGCAGCCTCGTTCGTTTGCCTCTTGTGAGATCCGGATTCAAGTCCCGTTCTGTCAGGGAGGATCTGTGTTAGAGCTCCGGATCAGTGCTTAGCAAGACGGATCAATGCAGCTTTGATTAGTGTGGCATGCGCGCACACACACACACACACACACACACACACACACACACACACACACACACACACAGAAAGTATGAGATTTCCCTTTGATTATAAGCTTCAAAACATGTCAGCATGACAGAGAAAAAAAAATAAATAAATAAATAAATAAATAAATAAATAAATAAATAAATAAATAAATAAATAAATAAATAAATAAATAAATAGATTTGATGTTTAAATTTGGGTGGAAAAAACTTTATCCGATCTCTTTGTATCTAATCTATATCCTATATTTATACTAGGTTGCTGAACTGAAACAAAAAACTCGAGAATTTTTTTTTGTTGTTTGTTTGTTTGCCTGTTCAAATATTTGTTTGTATGTTTTAGTCTTAATATATCATATCTTAATTATATCATATTATTTACTTCTGTTTATTTAGCTTCTTTTGATTTTTTACCCGTTTTTATCTAATTTATCTATGATTTTATTTTTACCTCTGGCTTTTATTTAGCCGTTTTTTATTTTATTTTCTTGATTTATCACTCGACACGAGAATAAATAAATGCATGAATGAATAAATAATTAAATAAACACATGATCAAATAAATAACTAATGTTTCGACATGTTTTAGAAGTGTCGGTGAAAAAAAAGTAGTTTTTTGATTGTTAATTGTCTTTGTAGGTTTTTTTAGGGTGTTTTTTACGTGCATTATTACATGCAGTAATGTGGACATAATGATGTTTCCTGGTTTGGATTCAGTCAAACGCATCGACTGTCTATACGAGCCCTGGGATTTTCTCAAGCGCTACACGTCACCTCTCCAAACTCTTGAAATTAAAAAAAACAGGAAGAAATGAGGCTCTTTAAATAAAATATGACATGAAAGAATGGCCCAGAGACCCAAATGTGTCTCTCAGAACGAAAAGCAAATCCTCCAGGCGTGAAAAAGGGAAGGAAGGATGTGAGCTCCCTAATTAAAGACGACGCGAGGTGAGGGAAAGGAGAGAGAGGGAGGGAGGGAGAGAAGAAGGCATGAGGGTGCGCTGAAACGCTGTGGTTTGTTTGTTGAGCCGAGGAAGAGCTTCATCACCTTCTGCTCGGCTAGAAAAGTGAACCACTCGCCTTTCTTCATATTTCCTGGATGGAATACAAACAGCTTTCAGTGAGGTGAAGCAGAGGGACAGCGGCGAGATCTTACTCTGCATGTGGGTTTTTTTTACTGATGGGTTCTGAAGGAGTGGAGATAAGATACTAACCTGACTTTATTAACGCTCTTGTAACTGAATGAATCTCCACAAAATCTCCACAAAATCTAGTTGAGCATCTTCCCAGAACATTGGGAAACATAGAAACTATGGGTCCATCTACAGACAGGTTTTCAAAAATAGAAATGATCATTGTGAAAGAATATTTCATGATTTTAGGATGATGATGATGATGGATTTGAAGATCTTTTTTTGCATTCACTTATCCCCAGTCTTTGTCCGTGCACGAAAGCTGGAAATGTTTTCCCAAAAGTAATAAACTCACACAGAGCCTTTCAGAAGATCTGGCACATGAATCTGGAAATCTGGCATGAAGGGTCAGTTAGACGAATAAACAAACTAACAAACAAATAAAAAGTGGGAATGTCCCCGAAATCCTGCTGATGTGTAGCCATGGATAAACACAACAGCTCTCTAGTGAAGTGCCATTTATATAAGACATAACCTTCCTCTCATCTATTCTCTCTTCTGTTCTCCTCTGCTCTCCTCCTTTCCATTGTTCTCTGTTCTTTTTTTTTCCTCTCTTCTCCTTTCTTTTCATCTCTTCTCCTCTCCTCATTCTCTTTTCCTCCCCTTTCCTCTCTTCTCAATCTCGTGTCTTTTCTGTTCTCTCTCCTGTTCTCCTTTCCTATCATCTTCTCTCTTTTCCTTTCTTCTCTCTTATTTTTCCTTCTCTTCTCTTCTCTTCTCTTCTCTTCTCTTCTCTTCTCTTCTCTTCTCTTCTCTTCTCTTCTCTGTTCTCTCCTCTATTTTCTTTTTCTTCTCTCCTTTTTTCTATTGCCCTTTCCTCCAATCTCTTCTCCTCCACTACTTTGTTTTCCTCTCATCTCTCCTCTATTCATCTTTACTGTCATCTCTTCTCCTCCTCGACTTTCTTCTGCTGTCTTCTCCTCTCTCCTTGTTTCTCCTTTATTCTCCTCTCATCTCCTTTAATATTTGTGGTCTCCCCTCCTTTTTTCAGCTCTTCTCATCTCTTCTCTTCTTTGTTCTCCTCTCATTTCTTATCGTCTCTCCTCTATTCTCATTTCCTTTGCTGTTTTTTATTTGGTGTGACTGTAATCAAGAGCTGAAGGCACTAAAATAAAGAGAGGATTCAGATGGAGAGAGAAAAAAAACCTGATGAAATAAAAGAGCTCCATCACACACACACACACACACACACACACACACACACACACACACACACACACACACACACACACACACACACACACACACACATAAACACATTCTACACCAAGTATCTAATTAAATATCTTGATATTCAATAACAAGCTGTGATTTCAGTGCCAATCATGTGACCTTTAGTTTACTGGTCTGTACTTGTTTAGAGGTCATCGTTCTTTTCCTAACGACACGCCACACGAAATACTGTTCACATAAATGAGACATTAAAATGAATATTATTTCCTATATTGCTATTTGTCCATCACTGTTCTCACCCTCTAAGGCGAATACCACCTTCAGCACCACTGCTCTCATCATCTCCAAGATGTTGCTGGACACCTGACCATTAGATCGCTATGTGCTTCTTTTTGAACATCTCATTCCACCTTGAGTTCCTATTTGCTATTATAATATCCTTCACTCTTTTGAGAAGATGTTTCACTCGATTTTGTAGAGATGTTGTGTGAGATCTCATCTATACACAAGGGTTTCAGTAAAGTCAGGTAGTGATGTAGGTAAGAAGGTGAGGAGGCCTGGGGTGCAGCGTTCACAATCATCATGTTCAGTAGGGTTGGAGCTTTATAGCAGGAGATCTTCCAACACCTATAGAAAGTAGATCTTAATGGAGCTGGCTTTGTGTGCATATGACATGCTGGAAAAGGTCTGGGTCTCTTAGTCCAATCCAATAAGATCGTAATAATAACACTGTAGGTTGGATTTTTCTTATGAATTTCCAAATTTTAGAACTAAATCATTACTAGAAGCAGGAAATTGCAGGTTCCGAGAGACAGGACTGCACCCATGTGTGATGGCGTCTTCCACCTTTTCACACTGAATTAAAACCTTGCTTTTGAAATCGTTCTCTGAATATAATTAAGATTTACACAGCGTGGTGGGTTTTCTTGGCGTTCAGGTCACACCAGACTGATTAGATGATGGGCAGCATGCTGCTGGTGTCTCAGTGTGTTCCTCCATCAGCGCAGCTAATAATGAAATTAATGACCTTGGAGCTGCTGATCATGTCGCGAGTTCCCCGTGGAGAGGAACTCCATCTCTCCATTCCGTCTCTCCGCTTCTAACACAACAGCCCTGTCTTTTGTCATGTTATTCAAGAACGTGGTTCAAACCTACCACAGATCCATTCGGTGGAGTAAATTAAAATCGTGTCCTATGGATGCGTAACCTGTCATATTTCTGTTCCAACGCAGTCGGATATGGATTGCATTGGAAGTGGTGAGATGTGTTAACACCGTCTAACATGGGGTTCATTACTGCAGCGTCTCACTGGCTTAGATAACATGATTTTAATGCCTAATAGCATTGAGTTAAAAGTATAGCATTTATGTGAATCTAGATTAAGAAAAATGCTGAATTCAAGATAAAATGTAGAAACTGCACAGGAACATGTTGAATTGAAGAGTGAACATAAATATGGACGAGGGTTGAATATTCTACAACTGAACTGAGATTTATTGGATTAAACATTATAGAGATGTTATGAACTTTCTAGAATATAAATGAGATAAAATTAATATTCTAAACTAAAACTAAGATGTAATTAATATTCTAAAACTTATTTAAGAGGTAATACATATTCTAGAACCAAAGATGTAATAAATCTACAAAACACAACTAAGATGTAATTAATATTCTAGAATGTAACTGAGATGAGTTGAATATTTTAGAATATATATATATATATATATATATATATATATATATATATATATATATATATATATATATATATATATATATATATATATATATAACCCAGCCATTAGGGGGGCACAAGCCAGTGTACTCTTAGTGCCGGTCCCAAGCCCGGGTAAATGGGGAGGGTTGCGTTAGGAAGGGCATCCAGCGTAAAACATGTGCCAAATCAAATATGCGGATCACAAATGAGAATTTCATACCGGATCGGTCGAGGCCCGGGTTAACAACGACCGCCACAGGTATCGTTAGCCGACAGGGTACCGGTGGAAATTGGGCTACTGTTGGCCGAAGGAGGAGAAGGAGAGGAGGAAGGCGTCTACAGAGACGGCAGGAAAAGGAGCAGTGTAGGAGAGTAGAGGTTCGGGTTGGTACTTTAAATGTTGGTACTATGACGGGTAAAGGGAGAGAGATAGCTGATATGATGGAGAGGAGAAAGGTAGATATGCTGTGTGTTCAGGAGACCAAGTGGAAAGGGAGTAAGGCCAGGAACATTGGAGGTGGGTTTAAACTGTTTTATCATGGTGTGGATGGAAAGAGAAATGGTGTAGGGGTGATTCTGAAGGAAGCGTACAGTAAGAGTGTAGTGGAGGTGAAGAGAGTTTCTGATAGGGTGATGATCGTGAAGGTGGAAGTTGAAGGGATGATGATAAATGTCATCAGTGCCTATGCTCCACAAGTTGACTGTGAGATGGAGGAGAAAGAAAGATTCTGGAGTGAATTAGATGAAGTGGTAGATGATGTAGGCATGTAGGTGAAGGGAACAGAGGTGATGAGGAGGTGATGGGTAGGTATGGTTTTAAGGAGAGGAATGTGGAAGGGCAGATGGTGGTAGATTTTGCTAAAAGGATGGAAATGGCAGTGGTGAACACGTATTTTAAGAAGAAGGAGGATCATAGGGTGACGTATAAGAGTGGAGGAAGGTGCACACAGGTGGATTATCTTCTGTGTAGGAGATGCAACCTGAAGGAGATTGGAGACTGTAAGGTGTTGGCGGGGGACAGTGTAGCTAGACAGCATCGGATGGTGGTCTGTAGGATGGTTTTGGAGGCGAAGAAGAAGAGGAGGAAAGTAAGGTTTGAAAGAAGAATAAGATGGTGGAAACTGAAGGAGGAAGAGTGTAGTGTGAGGTTCAGGGAAAAGGTCAGACAGGGGCTTGGTGGTGGTGAAGAGGTGCCGGATGATTGGGCAACTACTGCAGGAGTGATGAGGGAGGCAGCTAAAAAAGTACTTGGTGTGACATCTGGAAATAGAAACCAAGACAAGGAGACGTGGTGGTGGAATGAGGAAGTGCAGGAGAGCATTAGGGGAAAGAGATTGGCAAAACAGAAGTGGGATCGACAGAGTGATGAGAAAAGTAGGCAGGAGTACAAGGAGATGCGGCAGCAGGTTAAAAGGGATGTGGCAAAAGCCAAGGAAAAGGCATATGAGGAACTGTATAAGAGGTTGGACACTAAGGAAGGAGAAAAGGATTTATACCGATTGGCCAAGCAGAGGGACCGAGCTGGGAAGGATGTACTGCAAGTTAGAGCAATAAAGGATGGAGAGGGAAATGTGTTGACTAGTGAGGAGAGTGTGTTGAGAAGATGGAGGGAGTATTTTGAGCAGCTGATGAATGAGGAAAATCAGAGAGAGAGAAGGTTGGAGGATGTGGAGTTGGTGAAGCAGGATGTAGATAGGATTAGTAAGGAGGAAGTGAGAGCAGCGATTAAGAGGATGAAGAATGGAAAGTCGGTTGGACCAGATGACATACCGGTAGAAGCGTGGAGATGTTTAGGAGAGATGGCAGTGGAGTTTTTAACCAAATTGTTTAACAGGATTCTGGAAGGGGAGAGGATGCCTGAGGAATGGAGAAGGAGTGTGCTGGTACCGATCTTTAAGCATAAGGGAGATGTGCAGACCTGCAGTAACTACAGGGGAATTAAGTTGATCAGTCACACCATGAAGTTATGGGAAAGAGTAGTGGAAGCCAGGCTGAGAGAAGAGGTGACCATCTGTGAGCAACAGTATGGTTTCATGCCGAGGAAGAGCACCACAGATGCCTTATTTGCTTTGAGGATGTTGATGGAGAAGTATAGAGAAGGACAGAAGGAGCTGCATTGTGTATTTGTGGATTTAGAGAAAGCGTACGACAGGGTGCCGAGAGAGGAGTTGTGGTATTGTTTGAGTAAGTCAGGTGTGTCAGAGAAGTATGTGAGGGTGGTGCAGGACATGTATGAGGACAGTGTAGCGGCAGTAAAGTGTGCAGTAGGTACGACAGACTGGTTCAGGGTGAAGGTTGGACTGCATCAAGGATCGGCCCTGAGCCCTTTCCTGTTTGCATTGGTGATGGACAGGTTGACGGACGAGGTCAGACAGGAGTCTCCCTGGACTATGATGTTTGCAGATGATATTGTGATTTGTGGTGAGAGTAGAGAGCAGGTTGAGAAGAGCCTGGAGAGGTGGAGATATGCGCTGGAGAGAAGGGGAATGAAAGTCAGTAGGAGTAAGACAGAGTACATGTGTGTGAATGAGAGGGAGGGCAGTGGAGTGATGCGGTTGCAGGGAGAAGAGGTGGAAAAGGTGGAGGAGTTCAGGTACCTGGGGTCAACAGTGCAAAGTAATGGAGAGTGTGTTAGGGAAGTAAAGAAAAGAGTGCAGGCAGGGTGGAGTGGGTGGAGAAGAGTGACAGGAGTGATTTGTGATAGAAGAGTATCTGCAAGAATGAAAGGGAAAGTTTATAGGACTGTGGTGAGACCTGCGATGTTGTATGGATTAGAGACAGTGGCATTGAGTAAAAGACAGGAGGTGGAGCTGGAGGTAGCAGAGCTGAAGATGTTGAGGTTTTCGTTGAGAGTGACGAGGATGGACAAGATTAGAAATGAGTTTATTGGAGGGACAGCACATGTAGGATGTTTTGGTGACAAGGTGAGGGAGGCGAGATTGAGATGGTTTGGACATGTGCAGAGAAGGGACATGAATTATATTGGTAGAAAAATGCTGAAGATGGAGCCACCAGGTAGGAGGAAAAGAGGAAGGCCAAGGAGGAGGTTCATGGATGTGGTGAGGGAAGACATGCAGGTAGTTGGTGTAAAAGAGGCAGATATAGAGGACAGGGTGGTATGGAGACGGATGATCCGCTGTGGCGACCCCTAATGGGAGCAGCCGAAAGAAGAAGAAGAAGAAATATATATATATATATATATATATATATATATATATATATATATATATATATATATATATATATATATATATATATATATATTGGATATTATAGAAATAGATGTATTAAATATTCTACAACATCAGTAAAATTCTAGAAATTTACTGATATTTATCTAAAAGTATCTACCTTTGTTTTAGAATCTAGAACAAAACAGAAGCATGTTGTATATTCTAGAACCTAACTGGGAGCATGTTGAATACCAGGAAGAAAACGCAAGCTTGTTGTATAAACATAACAGTTTGCTGAACATTCTAGAAAGTCAATGGAAGCACGCTAAATATTCTAGAATATATATATATATATATATATATATATATATATATATATATATATATATATATATATATATATATATATATATATATGCCGAATATTCTAGAATTAATGTAATGTAAGCGTGCTGAATTTAGTAGAACACAAACAAAAGCAAGCTGAATATTTCTGGAATGTAAATAGGAGCATGCAAAAGCACCTAAAACGTAAACGGAAGCATCCTGGACCATCTAGAACGTTCATTGACTT
Source organism: Silurus aristotelis (assembly GCF_946808225.1). Lineage (NCBI taxonomy): Eukaryota > Metazoa > Chordata > Actinopteri > Siluriformes > Siluridae > Silurus > Silurus aristotelis. The sequence continues at coordinate 30,288,606 of NC_139578.1, forward strand.
TCTAGAACATGCAATGCAAGTGTGTGTGTGTATGTGTGTGTGTGTGTGTGTGTGTGCAGAATTTTCTAGAACATAAATGTAAATTGTGCTGAATATTTCTAGAATGTAAAGAACAGCATGCTGAATATTCTACAGCGCAAATAAAAGTGTTGTATTTAAGTCCTCAATGTAACACGATCTTTAACTAAAAAAAGATCTATCACCCTTTAGATGATCATCATTATCATCTAAAAATAACAGTTCTGCAAAGCCGCTTTGATCTGCTGCCAATCTGAACCTCACTCCATCTTCTTTTCTTTTTTACTTCCAAGGCTGCATACTTTTAAGTGAAATCAGACCTCCGACTCTCGACATTTTTTAATGAATGTATGAATAAATTAATGAATAAATTGTTCCATTTCAGCGCCTTCCAACAGCTGCTTAGAAGTGCGCCGACTTTGTGATTAATGGGTCATTTGTCTTCTGGGGCGAACTCTTGAAAAGGGGCGTGATCTGGAGCAGATTTGCATTACTGAGCAGTTTCTTCAGGGAGCATGAATAAATGCAGCATTTAACCTTTATTTAAACTCAGTGCCTCCCTTCAGGCTTTACTTCGCTCAACACTACTGAGTCGGTGGACCCTTCTCACACCTCCATCTACAAAAGATTTGAGATGAAGTGGTACTTCATTATTGCACCATCTTACGCAACTTCACACTTTACTTTCTCAGCTCTAGTCAAACAAAGCTTTTTATTCATGTTAATATTAATGACTTTTCCTGCCACAAACTGTTACCACACATTGGAAGGCCCACAAATGTCGGAGACTCCTTGATCTTCGGGAAGCGGTATAAAGTCAAGTTAAAAACTGTTTCTAAAGTAAAATCGAATTTGCAGGGATGAATAAAATGGTTCTCCTTTTACAACTAATAAATTCCTTGTAATAAAAAAAGCAAAGTAAAATAAAAACAAAATAAAAATTAATAAAAATAACTGATGTGGCTTTAACAATTAGGGTCTTCAATGTCAGCATTATAGGACAAAACATGTTCTCTGTACACTGACAATCTCTTGGCAAGTGGTAGAAAGGTTGTTCATAGCTGCTATAATGAGAGTGATGGCTTGCAGATGGTGAACAACCCAAAATGGATCAAAAAGCATGCAATGAGGTGTCCCACTAGGAATTCGCTGTGGTATAAGAGGTGTAAGCTTTATTATAGAATAATAATCCACTTCAGGGTGATAAAACATCTGGCTGTGCAAGCCGTCCTCCACAATGACCTGATTATTTCGTTCAAATCTTAGCCTCGGCCCTTGCGATAAACAAAGCGAGCAGCTGCCAAGACTCTTCCCTCTTTTCCTCTCGCGCACTGCACCAGAATCGCAAACGCCCCAGAGGCAGTCATATGGCGTGGTGTCAGTCTCTCGGCCAAAGCGCTGTCTTTAATGATTCATTAGTCCGCCGTGTCCGGCTTCACTCATAAGGTTGCTGAAGATCTAAGTGGAGCGACGAGGCGCCGTTGCTGCGCTAGTGGATCTGATGGTTCCTCTTTTTCTACAATCCAAGTGCCAGGCATTACAAGCCAAGTTCTCTGAATCCTGTGCCATTTTTGAGGAGCCTCGGGGAAAAGCCGAATTAATGCACAAAGCATGCTTGCTTTTCTTCACCGTATATATATATGGTGGGGAGTGAAGGATTTCTGTTCACGAGGCGCTCCGGAGTTTATCGCCACAACGAACCTAATCTGTGATGCAAACATCAAAGGCATTCTATACAAAAAGAGTGCTATAGGGAAAAGAACTAAACTACAGGATGTACTCGCGCTGTTTCGCAGATGACACTCGACTTCTAAAGCCGCTTTTAATTAACTGGGCAAAAAACCCCAGACGCGGTTTCATTCCGTCAGCCTGAGATATCTTTGTCTTCATGCTTTACAGCTTCCATTTATCTCCAAGACAGAAAAGCTTTGGAAATATACTTCTTTTTCTGCATCATGAATCTAATTTCATTATAATTGCCTGTAGGAAACGTATTGTATAAACACTATATAGAGACACCTGACCTTTCCAGCTACAGAATATCTGCTACTTCTCCAAACTGTTCCCACACATTTAGTGGTACACAATTGTTTAAGATGTTTTTGGCATTGCATTTTCACTTTAATTGATCTAGAAAAAGCAAACATGTTTCAAATATCTTGAGGAATATCTTGAAGATTGCATTAACTCTATAATCCATATGTGCTTTTTGAACATCACATTTCAAATTTAGTCCCCATTTTGCTGTTATAATAACCTCCAATCTTCTGGAATGATGTTCCTCAAGATTCCTTTTCTGGAGATTTGTGCTTGTTCAGATAAAGGGGTGTTAAAGTCAGGTACTGATGTAGGTGTGGTGAGGAGGCCTGGGGTGGACTCAGCGTTCATATTCTTCATGTTCAATAGAGTCAGAGCTCAAAAGCAGGAGATCTTCCACTCCAACCTATGGAAAGCAGATCTTCATGGAGCTGATGGAGGGAATATTTCATGCTGAGGGAATATATCATGCTACCACATCCAAAAACATGATAGAAAATTGTGTGTCTTCAACTTGATGGTAAAATTTTAGAGAAGAACCACATATTGGTGGGGTGGAAAAATCAGGTGTTTCCTGATTCAATCGCAAGATCCAATTTAATTGAATCAAGGAAGTAATGGTTATTTTACATTCTCTGAAAGCAATCTTAGCAGAGGTCTCCAACCTCCAATCCTCCTTTCAAATCTCTCTCCAAAGACCTTATTTGTCAGTTCAACTTCAATCGTCAGCTCTCTCTACAGAGTGTCAGCTACGCAGTAGAGCTCGGCATCGCAGCTAATTAAGTGTGTCATCCCTTTTAACCGGAGTCACATCAGTCACAAGCGATATGTAAAGATTACACCGCTTCATGCTGTGCTGTTAGATGAAGACTGGGCAGTGTGATGAAGAGGAGTTACTGTTACCACCCTAAATTGGTTGTTATAGGGAAATAATAATGTTCTAAAGCAAGTGATTCCCTTTTAATCGCAACAATCTGCTGAACAATATTTTAGTTCATAATTAAAAGTCATACTTTTTATTGGTTAATATATTGTATGTCAAAAAATATTGGGACTCTTAACTTCCTTTCACCTATATGCAACTTTTCCCCAAACAATTGTACAAGTCTTTGGTTGCATGAAATTTTCCCTTTACTTGAGCCAGATCCATAAAGTTGGAGTGGAAGATCTCCTGCTATAGAGCTCTGACCTCAACCCTATTAACCATGATAAATGTAAGCACTAACAGCACCCCAGGCCTTCTCACCTCACCTTCATCAGCACCTGATTTTACTGCCTGTTCAATGAGCACAAATCTCATATTCTAACATAATACCAGAAGTGTGGGTTCAGGTGTTCCAATACTCCAATACCATATAGTGTAGCTTTATATAACATTCTCTAAAGCCCCTGTTGTTTCTTATGTTACAGCAGCGGTGATCAATCATTCTCATACTAACCTTTTGTGAATATAATAAAACAAACACACACACACACACACACACACACACACACACACACACACACACACACAGAAACAGCTTGCCACATTACTGAGAAATTACAATTCTGAATATGTCAGAAAACAAAACCCCTACACTTCAAATGCTCTAACACTAGAGACTCCATCCATAAATCCTAAATAAGCATCTCCTCATCAATACCATCTGTGGAGCATCTGCCTCGCATGTGAATGAGCTGTTCCATACCACAGAAACCATACCAACAGAATAACCCCTTATATAAACTGTTCAAGAAAAATACCCCAACACATTCAGTCAGAATGGACCATTCTGTACAATATTGCAGCAGCTAAGACGTTCCTCCACCACACACATCCATCCGAAAGGATAAACATAGCAATCAATATCCATGTTTAAACAGGAGTCATGATGTGACGTTTGAAGTCCAAATCGACCTCCAGGAGCTTAGTATCAGCCAGAGGGGTGTCATTTACCCACCGTACGACTGACTGTGAATTCTCAAGTGACCTCCGTAAAACACGTTTGATTGTAATGGTCATGTTTTTGCATCATTTATATGCCATGTTACTTTGATGTAACTGTCTTGTTACCGCTGTACTGCCTTGCAACTCTGGAAAACAATCATTAGGATGTTCTTAGTGGAGGAACCCAACCAAATAGTTTTTCCTTCTTTGGATACGCTAGATAATGTGTGTATACATGTTTGAAGCCGTACATGAATTTGAGATGTTGGCCTACAGGATTCCAGGCTGTTGAATGGATTTGCCATTTTCCACTCTCAACCCTGGTCCTGGAGTTCTCTATTTCTGAGATGTGTTTTCAACTCAGGGATTAGATGTGTAGTTGGATCAGGGTTAGGAACTAGGGTCATTTTTTTGGCTTCTACCCACACCATATAGCCAAAGGTTTGTATATCCCTGACCATCGCAACCCACATGTGCTGTGGTGAGCATCCTATTTCAGATCTTTACCCTTCTCTGCACCACCTCTGGGGGGAAGTGGTAGATAAATGGTTGAGGCTCTGACTATTGACTAGAAGTTTAGGGGTTCAAACCCCTGTTAACCAAGCTGTTGCCATTGTTGGCCCCTTAAGCAAGGCCCCCAACCCTCTGTGCTCCTGGGGCGCTGTATCTTGGCTGTATCATTTTTGGAGTGTGGCTCTTCAGGGATTGGTGTTCAGCAAAGGAACTCCTGGGTGCAGTTTTATCCCAAAGGTCTTCAGTGAGATGGGATCAGAGTTCTTAAGGTTCCTCCACTCCAACTTTGGCAAAATAAGTGTTTATGGCACTTGCTATAGGCATGTAAAGGTGGAACCCGGTTCCACATCTTGGTTCCACAGAGAAATTGTAAAGCTACAGATGTCCTTTTCAATATTTATCTGCGTTTCCACACTATCACCTTCAAAATAGTCCTCTTGCACCGCAATTCCTTGTCCCCATTGTCCCCAGTTTTTCAAAGTGTTACAAACACCTTCTGTGGTTCGCACTGGATCTCCGCGATGCTGTCAACACGGCGACCTTTGAGCTGGATATTCATCTTCAGGAAGGTCTTCCAGATCTCTTGTCGTCTTCCTGCGATGTTCTTCTGCTTTCGAAGTGTGCGTGCCACTCAAACACCTCGAAACACTCGTTGCCAGCTTCGCCAGATGACAAACGTATGTCACGTCAAACGTCTCTGTGGCAGATTTGCCCAGTTTCATGCAGAATTTCACGTTTGCTCTATGTTCTAACTTGCTGTCCGTGATGTAATCATAGATACATGGATGGTCAGGATCGTCAGGTGTCTACAAACTTTCAGAAGTATAGTATTTAACAACCACCTTATAGTAGGGTTGTAGGGTCTTACTCATTGTGTAGAGTTTCTAATCTAAATGTAGGTGGATTTTTTATACTAGTATTTCTTTCACTATCCCATCCCTGAGTAAGACACTGTATTCCTGGAATGGAGTCTGAATACACCGAAACTCAGATCAAGAAAACAACAATTTCCAGGTGTATGTTATAAACCGAATTCACGTCAGTAACCTCTAAAGATCTGCCATGAAATCTCAGACTGTAAACTGTATGTTTTTCTTATCCGACCAATCCGCTTCACCATTTCTTTTGGTCTTCCTTTGGCTGAAAACATTTTCTGATCATAGCTGCTGGACAACATCTAATCAATCTGTCTGCTTGAGTGATGTATCTTCTCTGAAGGGTTTCTGAAGCTTTTTTCCACCACTATCACGATAGTGTTTGACTGAGCCATGTTACTGGATCTGTCAACATTTCTGATAAAAAAAAGAGCATAAATTACGGCATACAATCACATTCGAAGCATTTAGCTTCCAGAAGATCTCCATTTATCACCTAAATCCTTATAAAACTTTATTTTTTCCAGATAGAAAAGTGGAGAAAACCCTGCAGGTATACACTGAATGGTCATTCAGAGCATTTGTGGGGGTTTTCTGAGGTAAAAACATTACCTGGATTCTACTCACCTCAGCATCTTCTCCATAAAATGTATAGATCTCCTTTTTCTGGTTATTACTCATCCTTTGAACACATTGGAGAGCCAAATTCCATAATCCGTCCATATTTCCAGCATAAAAAAAATAATATATTTGTGTATTTTGGTTTATATTTCCGACTGAAATCCCGTCTTCTCCCCTCCGCGCCTCAAGCGCGTGAGTGACAGTTGGAGCCGCGCGCGAGGACTCAGGGTTTGAAAAGCCGGCACGCGCGGCACGCAGCGTCTCTCTTGGCAACGTCGCGGCTCGCTTTTGACGTGATAATGAGGCGGGAATTGTGGAAGGCCAAAAGCTTCATAAACACCCCAAAACGTACCTTATCTATTTTACTATACACATAAATAAAAAATAAAGTATAAAAATAAAAAGTATATAAATCATTCAATCAATCAAATGATCAATAAATAAATGAATGATGCCCAAGTTTCATATTCAATGATTCGTTCAAGCTAGCTAAATTAGTTCAATTTACATTTCTGCCAGTTTGTTTTTGTTTGTTTGTTTTGAGATATCGATTTTTTAACGCTTAACTATTCCTGAAACAATTATAACACTGATAACACTCCCCTTAACATACCAGTTGATGTGTTATTTTCTTAAACACGTCTTTAACACTCTTTTACAAGTTTAACCAAAAGTTGGTTTAAGTTAAACCAAAACTTTACATCCAGACAAAGATGTACAGAATTAATTTTTTATTTCTATACGAACAATCTATTTTGCACAATCTTCTGTACTGAACTGGTCGGCGGTACTGTGTTACTGTTTTTCCTTGTTTCCATGTTCTCTCCCCTTTTTGCACTAAATAGCACATGTGCACTTTGTGTTATTAGTTTGGAGTTATGTGTAGTTCAGTGCTACTTGTGTTTCTTTGTTAATTTGTGTTGTTTGCTGCAGCACCTTCATCCTGGGGAAATGTTTCGTTTCACTGTGTACTGAACTCTATACTATTGAAATGACAATAAAGCCTACTTGACTTGAATTGACAAATGTATCTCAAATTGTAACTAGCATTGCTATTAAGTTATTAGTCATGCTTATTTTGATATATCTTCTATATCCTGATATTTTTGGTATATCTTGATATATCTGTACGACTGCGATTGGGCTGGATGTAGCTAATCGTAGAGGATTTTCCGTAACACAATTGTGTAATACTCATATTAGTTCTATATAAAAAAAAGAAACAAATACAGACTGAGGGATATTTCAGACACAATATAGCTAAATATTATGGCTCTTTTTGATCTGCTAGCAGAAATACTGTAGATAAAAAAGGAGATATATTGCATTTACTCTATCTAGCTAGCTTGCACCTATTGATGTGTTGTTTACCATTAAGAGTTGTTTTGGATGAAATTGGTGTGTCTTCTTTGTTTTCATATACTTTATTGAAGTAAGTGAAAATCAGTCAAAAAAAGTCAACAAATACTCCTGGAAAGTATCATTTTGCTTGTCCGATGATGATTTTGCTATCATTACCAAAGTGACGGCATTTGAAATAGATTTTACATTTACGGTATTTAGACGCACCTATCCAAAGCAACCTACATTAAAGCTGTTTCTAAAACCACTCCTACAAAGTGCGATATGTCAGGGGTTATCATTTTTTAGTGGAGTTCGAATTTTGAGTAAACAACTTAGTTCCCTACATTCGCTCACTCATTCGTTCCTACAATGCACACTCATTTCGAGTGTACATCTAACGTACACTCAATAATGGATTATTTCCCAATACTGCAACACAAGCAAAAGAAAATGTTATCTTCAGCAAAAGAGGTTTTGCTGAAACTAAAGTTAGCAAATAAGCAAGACGAAGTCAATTTTATGGCGTTTAGCCCTAGTCAGCTTAAGCACAATCACAGGAAATACCATTACTATGTTCTTTATATAATGTATGTTAATATAATTGTCTATTCTTCTTGATTGTTATAAAAGATATTTTTTGAATAGATAAAATTTAACATTTTTAAAATATAAAATTTGTAATCTTTTTTTATATATATAATAATGGAAAAACATAAGTAAAAATAACCTTCTGGATATTTGTATTGGATGGTGTGGATTTATATCAGTGCCTAAATTCACTCATTCATTTTCATATCCTTTGTATTATATAGTAAACTCCATTGTGATGCACTTTATAAGGATTAGTAAACGAGTAAATAATTTCAGACACATTATAAAACTGAGCAGTTGTGAGTGAACCTCCCTGCTCAAGGACAAAGCAGTTGGTGTTGTTGGGGTCTGAATGTACGACCTTCTTATCAGAAGTTCAACAATTTAACCACAGAGCTACCACATGGTGAGCATAGACGTGATACACACAGTTAAACATTCTCGTGTTTACTAAACAGTCCACCTCAACAATGATAGTACTGTAATAAATGGATATTTGTTGCCATCCAGATGATAATGGGTTCCTCTTGAGTCTGGTTCCTGTCAAGGTTTCTTTCTCATTTCTTGCTATTATCACCACTAGGTTGCTCATTAAGGATAATATTATAGGCACTACATCTAGAAATTACAATTTGATAACCTATTTATCTCTTAAAAGCTATAATTTTATTTCATATGACTATTAAAAATGTATAAATGTAAGAGGAATTTCCTTGTCCCTATAAGAGAAGGTTTATTTTCCACATGCTGACTATTTGATCCCACTTTACAGGGTTTTATTGTGTCGTGTTTGAGTGTGATAGACATATTTGACACATTGCCCATCAATTTGAAGCTTGGTGTTTTTTGGTATCTTGCATAAATTCTACATTACATTCAGGCAGCATTAAAGTGATGGCATCACACTACACTTTCCATCCCACTTAATTTATACTCTTGTAGGTTTATATTTCAGTTCAGTTTAGTGATGTATCAGATGGTGACGTGATCCATCGAAGATCAACGTCACATCTTGAAACTATTCAGAAAATCCAAGATGGTGGAAGCACTTATTATAGTCACAATTATATGCAATTATATGTCACAATTAAAATGAATGTTTATAAAATAATTGTGGAATTGCTTCGGTAACCTGATGCCACATTTCTGGTTGCTTCCAGTATTAGCGTGTTAGTGTTTTCTTCAAAAAAAGTCTAAATGTGACCACAGTCACACTTCCATAGACTTCCATTCATTCTCATGAATAGTTTGGCATTTTGCAGCATTCCAAAGTTTAGCTTTGGTAACCCTGTCCTGTGAATTGATATCAGGTGAAATGGGGGTAAATTGGCTTTTTATTGCTTTTCTTTCTTTGCATATCCCAGTGATGTTGGGAAGCTGGGGTCAGAGAACAGGGTCAGCGATGCTACAGCACCCCCGATTATCTGATCAGTAACCACTGAAATACAACTTCCCTAAATGCTTGAATTTTTGAACCTTTTTAGGAAATCTAAGATCTAGTACACTCTGACTAAATTGGTGTCCAGTTTCGCTGTGTAAATTTTTTTGACTGTATATTTTAACAATCATATCATATCTGATTGTCGCCTGTACTCGTAGCAGATGCTCTAAGAGATTTTTCCTGCTGAAAGTCTTTTGTGTGGCTGCAGCCTGTACACCATGTACAGTATTTACAATGGTCAATTTCACTGTTTTACTTATATTTCAGAAATGGCAACAAAAGCTACATGATTTGAATCGAGCCTTCCAGTAGGTCAAGACAGATTTTGAGGCATTACAAACCTTTTTGACTTCCATAGAAAGGGGCAGTGAAGAGAGTTCATTGGGAGTGGCTATGAGAGAGATATTAAAATGCGTGGAGAGTAATGCAGGAGAGACGCTATAGAGATCTACATGAGGCTTATCCTTCCTCCATTCAGAAAGAAAAGGGAGAAAGAGGATTAACAATTCCCCTTATCACAATTGCTCTCATAATGGTGTGTGAATGCTGATTCCTCTGAAGACTGTTGGTGTCTGATGGGAAATCAATACAGCATATGCATTTACTTAAATGTCTAATTACTATTTTACAAATATGTACGGATGGTGAAAAAAAGACAGATTTACCATCATAACAACCTTTGTACATCTATGACTATAAATTCTATAACATCTGATGTTTAGCTAATCTTTCTTGGTGGTGGGGGTTTATCCTGTTCTGGGGATTCCCTTTGGGTGTTTTATTCTGGTAGAGGTTACACTGAAAAGATGTGAGATTTATGACATATTGTGTGTTCAACACTTTTGTTTGAACCCATTCCCACACAGATTGTTTTAATACACTCGGTATGTTATTCCCAATAAAAGGTTAAAACCGCATGCTTGATTATTTATCATTGACGTGTTCTGTCTGGAGATAAAAGAAATCTTACTATAGAAGAAGAGTTTCTTTGTCTTCAAGTATTTATATTAGAACAAATTATTTGTTATACATATGGTTAGTGATGGTTTAACAGGGAAGGCTCTGGTTACTACTGATAAGGTTAGAGGTTCAGGTCCCAGTATTGCCAAGTTGCCAATGTTGAGCCCTTGAACTAGATACGTAACCCTATCTTGAATCCCAGTGTGGACTAAATGTGGAATGGGATGTTCAGAAGGCACAGATTTTTACACTCCTTTGTCCATATGGTGTATTTTACATGTTTTATATATTATAAAATCCTGCATTTTTATATGTTCATGTTGATTATTTGTGGTTACACAGAAATACAGCCTTATTGCTGAGCATGAGGTCTGAGGATGGCGGCCATGTGGTCCATTGTGTATTGGCTGCTAATCCAGGAGTTTCCCCACATGCTCCTTGGCTGATCCCTTATGTCTGCTGTCTCTGGCCACATTGCACACACACACCCGTGCACAAACACACACACACACACACACACACACACACACACACACACACACACACACACACACACACACACATGCAGTTTATTATCGGCAACAGATTTAATCTTCACCCCTAGTGCTCCGCCTGTCAAACTCACCCAAGTGTATTCTTCATGCTTATAAATCACACAAATATACATCAGATGATCATTGCAACCTCGCAGCAGTGTGTGTGTGTGTGTGTGTGTGTGTGCGCAAATTTATATAACACCATATAGTGGTGTTTCGGGAAAAAAGTCTTTGCACATTTTCAAACATCCTTTCATTCTTTTCTTTCCGTATAAATAGGCATTTCTCACTCGGCTGATAATGACTCTATGGACCAAAGTTTGTGGACACCTGACCGTATGTGCTTTTTGATATCACACTCCACATTGAATCTTCATTTGCTGTTAAAATAAGCTCCACTCTTCTGGGAAGATGTTCCACTACACTACAATCCAGTTCATGTAAAGCATATATTCATGGAGCTGGCTTTGGATGTGTCATGCTGGAATAGTGTCTTCATTGTCAGCTATATACCTTTCTTTGTTTAATTCATTTTAAGACAAAAAACCAGAGACAAATCTACAAGCTTGGTCAGTAAGAACACCAATAAAACCATGACAGATATTATGGGTTCCACTACAAAAACCACCACAAACCTGTTCACCAAATGGTTTCCGTTACTTCATGTGTTTGTGTACATCATTTAATTATGATCATCAAACCAAAGAAAACAAGTGTATAAACCTACCTGAGGCTCACTGATGTCCGAATGGTCCCTAATGATGTCCTGTAGATCCAAGTAATGTACACGTTACCAAATGTAACAGGTGGCAGAATTGGATTCCATCAAAACCAATTCTCATTATAACCAGTTCAACCATTACATTACCATTACAGTTTTTTTTTTTCAGCTAGGTAGGATAATTATGTAATTTTGTATTTAAAAATGGATGGATTAATAAATGGATTAATAAAGTGCATAAGAGGAAAAGTGGTTTATTCCTTCAAAGACTTCAGTGTTGAAATCAGCTTGAAAATGATCTAATGCTCCTTAGCACCTGATCTGTGTCACAGTGGATCCGTGGTCCAGGGCAGGAACATTGCAAAAAATAAGCATCTAAATTTAAGAAATAAATGCATGATTTTAGTAGATACAGACTAAAAACAAATCAATTGATCTTAAGGTGCAGTAAGATAATTACACTTGGTAAAATGTCTCGAAATGAGAAAACTTATTTGTCATAATGTCATAAAATTACATTAAAACACTTATTCCAAGCAGTCGATTTAGTCGAATGAACTTAAAACTAGCTTGTAAATATTTTAAACAGTTTCCTTTTATAATTTGTGTAAAAACATCTTTAACATGAGAAAAATTTAAAAAATGTAGTAAAAGGTAGGACTATACTGGATAAATGGAAAGATTGTGGTACTGCAGAGTCTTATCATTTGCTATTAGGTCATAAATAAATGTGTTGGCGTTGACATTAAACAAGCGTTTGGAACAAATCATATTAATGAACAAGTCCTAAATGTGTAAATGTCTATTTTTAACTGAAAAAGTTTAAAACCATGTTTTTACAGCTAAAATAAAGTCTTAACAGATACAAGGCTGGTCTCAAATTATGTCTTTGATGGTAATTAATCTCAATTTGCAGGTAAAATCACAAACTTTACACTTTGCTAACTTTCGAAGTAAGAATAATAAGAGAAATAATTTTTCAAACAATCATAAAAACCTTTCACAATCTTCTCTTGCATAGTATTTTATTCTTAAAATAAGATAAATTTTAAAGGCTAGAAATAAGATTGTAAGTCTTGACTAAATTAGGAGTTTCCACAGTGAAAATTCACTGTTGATGGGACAAAAGAGAAACAGAAATATGTGAATATTTTTTGAAGCACATTTCCTTAAAACAGTATCTGGGTTGATACAGTAACTCATTATACTTACTCATGTCATGAAGAGTAGTGGCCTCATTACAGGAGATCTCCTCTATCTCCTTAATCTCTCCTCATTTGTTTAATGTAACCCTTAATTTAGGTGTTATTAGCAGTCAACCATTTTGGAAACCACTTGATTTTGATAACCTTTTAATTGAATATGTGAAAGATGGGTGTAACAAGATTCTGCAGCAACTGATGAGTATCAAGCTGGCCATGCCCAGTGAAGTGGAAAAGTGGAAATGAAATAGAATTTGATCATACAGACTATGCAATTTAAGTCAAGAGAACATTCAGGCAACCTCTGGAGACACGCAAACAAACATGGCGGCAACATAACAACATTCGCAAATCCTTCACCAGCTGGCAGCGAAGGCTTTTTGGTTGTGATTGCATGATAAATGACAGCACAAACAAAACAAGCTGCCAGAGGCGAACGATTCGCCAAAAACCCAGCCAACGCCATCCTGGCAGATTGCAACCAAATCACGAATTCCCACCTCTGTGATTATGATGGACTGTTTCTAAACAGTTGGTCAATAATCACGTCTAAACAAGCCTGGAAAACTCCAAACCTCCTCCTGTGTGAATAATCCCGTCTTCAATGACGGCTCCGAAAATCACTATTGATGAATACAGGTTGATCTTTTGACCTGGATGTAAAGTTGACCCTTGACCCAGATCCTCCAAAAACAGAGGGACTCGATGGTAATGATGCAAACGCGCTCTCGAAGCGTGCACTCTCATGCATATCAATGACAAAGCAATGCAAAGGCAATTACAGAAATCAGAAACGATCTCCATCTAGAGCTCAGGGGAAAAGAGACGGGACCCTTTACTGTGTGTGTGTGTGTGTGTGTGTGTGTGTGCGTGTGTGTGTGTGTGTGTGTATGTGTGTGTGTGTGTGTGTGTGTGTGTGTGTGTGTGTGTGTGTGTGTGTGTGTGTGTGTGTGAGTTTTTATTGTTTGCTTGCTAAAAAAAAATTGTATGTAAATGATTGATTCATTGGGTATAGATGCAAGAAAAATATGCAGATTTTATGTATTTACTTCAAATCCAGACTCCACACCATTCCTCAAATGTCCAGTATGGATGAGTCAGTGCCAGTGACAGCCTCAGACTCTTGTCTCTTGGTTTTCCTCGATCGTAGCTCTTCCACCTCCATGTTTGGTGTTTGTGGATGCTGAGATGCTTGTCTTTGTAAAGAGTGATTATTTAAGCTACTTTACCCTTTCTGGCTGCTCAAATTTTCCTCTAACCTTCATCATTACCAAGGTGTTTCAGCCTGCAAAAATCCCATACTGAAATCTGATATATTGCAGCATGTTCATGTTTGGATTTCACAGATATAGAAATATATTTCAGATACTTACGTACATATATGCCACATATATTCCAAAATGTTTTATTTAATATTTTCATATATGTAACATATATTTTCCCAAGTACACATATATATATATATATATATATATATATATATATATATATATATATATATATATATATATATATATATATATATATATGTGTGTGTGTGTGTGTGTGTGTGTGTGTGTGTGTGTGTGTGTGGTGTCCTATACTGAACGTCTGTGTTCATTGTTCTAGGATGCCCTTATCCAGAGCGACTTACATCTTTTTCATCATTCATACAACTGAGCAGCTATGGGGTTAAGGGCCTTGCTCAGGGGCCCAAGAGGGGCAGCCTGGTATGGCTAAGATTTAAACTCACGATCTTTGGATTGAAGCCCAATGCTTTAACCACTAAGCTACCACCTTCCTACCATAAATAAAATAATTCAAGTAATACTGAAACTAGTCAAACTGTGTCCAAAAAAAGACATAAAAGCGAAATAATCTGTGCCATACATCTACTTACATGTATCTAATAATCACATGCACACCGGGATCGGTGCTACGGCTAAACTTTCACCCTGGATTCCTAGTTAGCCTGAGTTAGCATGTCAGCATGTTTCTGTGACTATGTATCTGTGTGCAGTTTCAGTCAGATATGACCAGCCATGTTTATAAACACAACCCCATGCAAACAGCCTTAGCAGTGGTGCAATTGTGCTGTCTCACTTTGTCCTGTTTGGGTAAACATGAGGAACTGGTATGTCCTATATCTCTACTTCCTGTTTATGTGTTCACAAAACCACTAGACTGACGTTTAACCATCATATTTGTTTTCACCAGGGGAGGACAGAAACGAGGTAATTTCTTACTGTACTTAAGTAGCTTTCTTATGTATCTGTACTTTACTGAATTATTTCTATTTGGGGAGACTTTTACTGTAACCTCACGACATTTCAAAGTTTAATATCTTACTTTTTGCTCAACTACATTTTGTGAAATCATTCGTTCATTTTTATTTATAAGCAGATAAAAACTAAACTGGTCAAACACGCAGCAAGTCACCAATCAGGGTCCAGTGCATGTTCTGTTTTAATTACTGGTATCTACTGATCACCAACATACTGTTCAACAGCAAGCAGAACATTTTGAGAGGAATAAAAGAAACTCCAGACTCGAACTCACCACAACACCCTTATTTACATGATTTATTTATAGGTTTCGGGCTCATGAAAATTAAAATAGATATTAATCAGTGTTTGACTCATTAATATCATTCTATTAATAAATCAGTGTGCTGAGAGTCACATTCGAGTCTTTTGTCTTGTAACAAAAAATTATAATGGTAACATTAGTGCAGGCAAATAAGGCAAACACTGTTTGTACTTTTACACAAGTGAAAATTAAAAAGAAGCAATTTCACTAGAGTAATAATTTTATTTCTACTTTAACTTAAGTACATGGTTTGAGTACTTTGTCCACCACTGGTTTCACACACAACCCCACAAAAAACAAAAGTTTTTAGATTCTTCACAGGTAAACACTAGTCTGAACGTGACCTACATAGATTGTGATTATGTTATAAATGGATATGGATATACATACCAGACTCCACACCAATCTTCAACTGTCCAGTATGGGTGAGTCTGGGGAAGGGATTAGAAACTGACGTAGTCTCCTAATCCAAAAAGAGATTTGGTGTTTTGGTGTTGGACCCTTTTCTGTATACCCCGGTTGTTAAGAGTAATTATTTGAGTTATTATTTGAGTTCCTTTTTAACAAGGTGTCTCAGCCTGCCGAACGTAGATGTTTTTTTGTTTATTTTTTTCCTCACAACCTCACAAAAATTTTTCAATTCTTTACAAGAAATCCCACTGCTAGGTGGCGTTCTACCCCATTCTACTTTATTACCATCCCTTAAATCGATTCAGTTCATTAGCTAATGACCGAGGTCTCCGTAGACTGAATTTGCTCTTGTTACCGGAAGCAAAAAAAATCCAAATGTCAGCAATGCTGGAGTTCTGACATTTTCTGCTTTGAACAGGAATAATTGCAAACACTTCTGTCCCGAGCCACTTTTAAATAACTGATTTATCGTGATAGATTTGTTCACCATAGTAACGGTGGGTGAAAATCTTGAGGTCAGCGCGATGATTCATGCCAAGTGTGCTGCTGCACTTCTTTTAACACTCTGAGCAGAAAGGCAGCTTTCAGAACCTCCCCTTTGCTGGAGGTAGCCATAGCAACTGTTCTGAAGGCTAGAAAGCCGGGATGATGGCTATTTAGTGAACATGCATTAAAGTGAGGCAGAACACAGTCATCAACACACACACACACACACACACACAAGTTTTCATGTGTAGGAGGCAGGAATGTACTGCTGAGCCAGGAGCCACCACAAGTCCATACACATACATTATATATATATAATGTATATATATATATATATACACACACACATACATATATCCAGTGTGAACTTGTTGGTGTTTCCATTCACATTATTGCTACCTGACTATCTCTTTATTTTCATATATTTTATAAATCAATACACTCAAAATAATTTACTGGTGTTGGCTGTTTCTTTAACTCTTTAATTGGGGGCGTGATTGCCCTTTTTTGTTCAAGATTTTTTTATCAGCTGCCCCCTGTCGGCTTCCACACTAACCCATCGAAATGCTTCTGTTTCAAAATCATGGAATTTCACCATTCGTGGCTTAGATGTTTATCATGAAGAGGGATCCTGAAGTGAAAAATTGTAATTTTCAGACCCAAATATCCTCCACCAAACCCACAGATGGATCATCAATCCCTCTCAGCCAGACCACTCAGTGCCTCTTCTGTATCTCTGCTCTCTCAGATATATAGATCTTTAGAAATACAAACTAATTTGAAATGTAAATTCACTTTCAGACTCACAGACTTTCTACCAAACATATAGACTCTAACCCATACCCACAAAACATCGACTTTAGGTCCACAGATCAAGATCTTTCAAGCTCATTTTAAACTTATAAGACCACTGCCAAAGCCACAGTCCTGATTTCAAGGCTTTCTATGCTCAGGGCCAAATTCATTCTCTCAGTAAACCAACAGATCATCTTACAAGATTATTTATAAAGATATAAAGATATAACCAACCAAACTTCTGTGACTCAAGTGACTGATCCTGTGTCAGATTCAACCAACAAATTCTCTCTGACACTTTCTTTCTTTCTTTCTTTCTTTCTTTCTTTCTTTCTTTCTTTCTTTCTTTCTTTCTTTCTTTCTTTCTTTCTTTCTTTCTTTCCTTCCTTCCTTCCTTCCTTCATCTCTTGCATCAGACTCACTTCCATACCCACAGCCTCCCTGACCCTTTCCTACACCCCCTCCACAACCTCCCTGGCCCTTATTTGATATCCACAGATACTCTTCTAGCTTCATTATCTGTCTTTTCCAGACGTCCACAGAAGAGGGGGATTTCTTCACCCACACAGTTTCATTAATCTTGGGGTAAAGGGCAGACAGGAATCACCTTTCACAGCCCTGAAAATGAGGTCAGGCCTGGTTTTCAGCAGAGACAGTGAGAAGAGGATCAGAGAGGTGTGAGCATGTGATGTGTTAACATCATGTCAACCATCTTTCTTTCTCTCTATCTTTTTCTGTGTGTGTGTGTGTGTGTGTGTGTGTGTGTGTGTGTGTGTGTGTGTGTGTGTGTGTGTGTGTGTGTCAGAAAGAGAAGGTAGGCAGTTGGATCTTGGGGTGGGGGTTGATCATGCTGTTTATGGAGTGGATTTGTGGAATACGAGTAGGTCTTATTTAAACAGGCCTAATGGCAGATTAAAAGAGGCACTTCGAGAGATTAAGACATCGTTCACATGGCAAACAGAGACAGGGAGAGTTGGAGAGAGAATATAAGGCAGAGTCTCCCTACAGTTAGAATAGGGAAATGCCAGACTTCAAGAACCATGAAGATAAATTTAGATTGAATATATTATTAATATCAATCTTTTTTTACAAAGGCTTAGAGCCTTTTTTACACTCGTGTCCATCAGTGAACAGATGATGGATGACGGGCCTCAACAATGATGGAACTATTGACACTAACTTTTAGTGTCACCTGGATAAGGATGAGGTTCCCTAGATTCCCTCATCTTTTCTATTTCTTGCCTCCTTTCTTTTTTTATCCCCTGTTCCCTCTTATTTCCCTGCCATTTTGTTCTTTCTTTCATTCTCTTCCTCCATCACTGTACCCTTCAGTGTCCCAGGCTTTACACACACTGCAGCTCCATTGTCTCTGATTTGCTTTTTTCTTTCCCTTTTTTTTTTCTTCTGGATATTTTTATCACTTTAGACTTTCTTTCTTTCTTTCTTTCTTTCTTTCTTTCTTTCTTTCTTTCTTTCTTTCTTTCTTTCTTTCTTTCTTTCTTTCTTTCTTTCTTTCTTTCTTTATTCCTTCATTTCCGTCCTTTCTTCCATCCATCCTTCCTTCATTCCTTCCTTCATTCCTTCCTCTCTTGCACCAGACTCACTTCCATACCCCCAGCCCCATATATATATACAGTGAGGAAAATAAGTATTTGAACATCTACTGCTATTTTGCAAGTTCTCCCACTTAGAAATCATAGAGGGGTCTGAAATTGTCCACTGTGAGAGACATAATCTAAAAAAAAAATCCAGAAATCACAATATATGATTTTTAAACTATTTATTTCTATGATACAGCTGCAAATAAGTATTTGAACACCTGTCTATCAGCTAGAATTCTGACCCTCAAAGACCTGTTAGTCTGCCTTTAAAATGTCCACCTCCACTACATTTATTATCCTAAATTAGATGCACCTGTTTGAGGTCGTTCAATGCTCAGTTAGAGCATTGAAGATGGGTCGAGGCTGGGTCTTCCAACATGACAATGACCCGAAGCACACAGCCAGGATAACCAAGGAGTGGCTCTGTAAGAAGCATATCAAGGTTCTGGCGTGGCCTAGCCAGTCTCCAGACCTAAACCCAATAGAGAATCTTTGGAGAAAGATCAAACTCCGTGTTTCTCAGCGACAGGCCAGAAACCTGACTGATCTAGAGAAGATCTGTGTGGAGGAGTGGGCCAAAATCCCTCCTGCAGTGTGTGCAAACCTGGTGAAAAAATGACAATTTCAGACCCCTCTATGATTTGTAAGTGGGAGAACTTGCAAAATAGCAGGGTTTTCAAATACTTATTTTCTCACTGTATATATATATATATATATATATATATATATATATATATATATATATATATATATATATATATATATATATATATATATATATATATACAGTGAGGAAAATGAGTATTTGAACACCCTGCTAATTTGCAAGTTCTCCTACTTAGAAATCATGGAAGGGTCTGAAATTGTCATCTTGGGTGCATGTCCACTGTGAGAGACATAATCTAAAAAAAAAATCCAGAAATCACAATGTATGATTTTTTAAACTATTTATTTGTAAGATACAGCTGCAAATAAGTATTTGAACACCTGAGAAAGTCAATGTTAATATTTGGTACAGTAGCCTTTGTTTGCAATTACAGAGGGCAAACGTTTCCTGTAGTTTTTCACCAGGTTTGCACACACTGCAGGAGGGATTTTGGCCCACTCCTCCAAACAGATGTTCTCTAGATCAGTCAGGTTCCTGGCCTGTCGCTGAGAAACACGGAGTTTGAGCTCCCTCCAAAGATTCTCTATTGAGTTTAGGTCTGGAGACTGGCTAGGCCACGCCAGAACCTTGCTATGCTTCTTACAGAGCCACTCCTTGGTTATCCTGGCTGTGTGCTTCGGGTCATTGTCATGTTGGAAGTCCCAGCCTCGACCCATCTTCAATGCTCTAACTGAGGGAAGGAGGTTGTTCCCCAAAATCTCGCAATACATGGCTCCGGTCATCCTCTCCTTAATACAGTGCAGTCGCCCTGTCCCATGTGCAGAAAAACACCCCCAAAGCATGATGCTACCACCCCCATGCTTCACAGTAGGGATGGTGTTCTTGAGATGGTACTCATCATTCTTCTTCCTCCAAACACGGTTAGTGGAATTATGACCCAAAAGTTCTATTTTGGTCTCATCTGACCACATGACTTTCTCCCATGACTCCTCTGGATCATCCAAATGGTCATTGGCAAACTTAAGATGTGCCTGGACATGTGCTGGTTTAAGCAGGGGAACCTTCCGTGCCATGCATGATTTCAAACCATGACGTCTTAGTGTATTACCAACAGTAACCTTGGAAACGGTGGTCCCAGCTCTTTTCAGGTCATTGTGTGTGAGGTGAGATCTTGCATGTAGCCCCAGTCCGAGGGAGATTGACAGGCATGTTTAACTTCTTCCATTTTCTAATGATTGCTCCAACAGTGGACCTTTTTTCACCAAGCTGCTTGGCAATTTCCCCGTAGCCCTTTCCAGCCTTGTGGAGGTGTACAATTTTGTCTCTAGTGTCTTTGGACAGCTCTTTGGTCTTGGCCATGTTAGTAGTTGGATTCTTACTGATTGTATGGGGTGGACAGGTGTCTTTATGCAGCTAACGACCTCAAACAGGTGCATCTAATTTAGGATAATAAATGTAGTGGAGGTGGACATTTTAATGTCAGACTAACAGGTCTTTAAAGGGTCAGAATTCTAGCTGATAGACAGGTGTTCAAATACTTATTTGCAGCTGTATCATACAAATAAATAGTTTAAAAATCATACATTGTGATTTCTGGATTTTTTTTTTTAGATTATGTCTCTCACAGTGGACATGCACCTACGATGAC
Source organism: Silurus aristotelis (assembly GCF_946808225.1). NCBI lineage: Eukaryota > Metazoa > Chordata > Actinopteri > Siluriformes > Siluridae > Silurus > Silurus aristotelis. The sequence goes on from NC_139578.1 coordinate 30,309,508, forward strand.
AATTTCAGACCCCTCCATGATTTCTAAGTGGGAGAACTTGCAAAATAGCAGGGTGTTCAAATACTTATTTTCCTCACTGTATATATATATAATAGAGAGAGAGAGAGAGAGAGAGAGAGAGAGAGAGAGAGAGAGAGAGAGACATTTTCCTCAGAAAGTTCTAACAAACCAGTAGTAACTCTTCCACATCCTGACACTTTATACGTCATGTACTGTATACTGATACTGTACCTCTAATACCTCCATTACTGATCACTGGCACTATTATTCTACATGTGTCTATATAAACTAGACACATGTATTGAATTTTCTACAATTCTAATATTCTACAATACTCACATTTATTGTAGAAATCAGTAATCTTGTGCTACTTCAAAAAAAAAGCAGTTCCTCATCTGAAGATATTAAATAGAACAATCATAACATGTTCATGATGTATGTAGGTCATGTTTTCGACTGGAAGATTTTTTTTTTTTTTAAATAGATTTGATCAATGAACTGTTCCTGTGAAGAGCTGTTGTGGGAGGAAGCAAATATGTGGCTAAAGAAAGAAAGAAAGAAAGAAAGAAAGAAAGAAAGAAAGAAAGAAAGAAAGAAAGAAAGAAAGAAAGAAAGAAAGAAAGAAAGAAAGAAAGAAAGAAAGAAAGAAAGAAAGAAAGAAAGAAAGAAAGAAAGAAAGAAAGAAAGAAAGAAAGAAAGAAAGAAAGAAAGAAAGAAAGAAAGAAAGAAAGAAAGAAAGAAAGAAAGAAAGAAAGAAAGAAAGAAAGAGAGGGAAAGAGGAACGTGGGTGTGGGTGTGTTTGTGTGTATTTTACATTTA
>NC_139578.1:30315326-30347826 GCF_946808225.1 Silurus aristotelis
GCATATACATGGAAATCCACATAATTGTTGATTTCTAATCATATAATCTTCAGTTGACACAATTAAAAAGGACGTGTGTGTGTGTGTGTGTGTGTGTGTGTGTGTGTGTGTGTGTGTGTGTGTGTGTGTGTGTGTGTAAACTCCATCCTTTGGCATAATACTGAGAGTTATAAGCATAACCTACTTACTTTAAAAAGTGAATACAGATGTAAAAGTAAGGAAGGAAAAAAGAAAGAAAGAAATCAAACCAAAACAGAGAGAAAAAGAAGGGAGGAAAAAACAAACCTGTAAAAAAAAAGAAACTACCAACAAACAGGAAAGGAAGGAAGTAAAAAACCTGTAAAAGAATAAGGACATAAGGAAGAAAGGGAGAAACAAAGAAACAATGAAAGGAAGAAACAAACAAACAAACAAACAAACAAACAAAAAAACAAAAATAAAACCGGGAGAGAGGGAAGGAAGGAGAGATGGAAGAACGTATACACAAATATATTATATGACCTTGGGTTGATAATGAAAAGGTTAAAAAGATTGATTTTTGAGGTGTTTAATTGTTTATTGAGGTGCTGTTTTGTTTTTTTCAGTAAAGTCTGAAAGACACAAAAGAAGAAAGGAAAGGAACGAGGACGTATCAGACTGTATTATGTACATTATATATATATATAAAAGTATTAATTAATGTTCCTGTTATATCGTTATGGTATTATTAGGGCTGAGCAGCAGTGTTTACATTTCCCCAGACTCGTCTGATAGATGACCCACACTGATAAAGTCCCCCAGCTGCCCCTGCACCCTCCCAACCTCCCCTGAGCATCTAACCCAGACCCACCCTGCTAACCGCTAACCTCATTAGCATGCTGCTGTGTCTATTCAGTTTGCTTAATCGGCTTCTTTTATAAAGCACAATGCTCTGAGCACAGCCGGCTATCAGGGGAAAATGGAAATACGTCCGGCTGACCTGCTCAACTATTGCTCCACTCCCGCTCAGCTTCTGCTCAGCTTCTGCTCAGCTTCTGCTCAGCTTCTGCTCAGCTTCTGCTTAGCGTCTGCTCAGCTTCTGCTGTCACGGTTAAAAACATATGTTAATGTGAAGGCTGTGTCTCTGGCAGGAACTGCAGGAACGCTTCGGCTACAGAAAACAGTGTAATCCCCTCAATCCACAGAGATAAACCTTCTCCATTTGCATATATTCATCATATAAAAGGATTTGTTAAACATTTTGTGGGTTCACACACTTTCATTTGCATTCTTTTCAGTGCACAGAAAGAAAAACAGGAAAAGATGTTCAACCCGAGGTCCAATTCGCTCACTGTAAAATTTTTGAAAACAGAATGCAATGCTTTGCAAATCTCATGAACCAATATTTTATTCGCAATAAAAACAGAAAACATTTCAATCGTACGTTGAAACTGAGAAAATTTATCTTTTTATGAAAAAAAGGTCATTTCGAATTGTTGGCTCCAACACGTGTTATTAAAATAAAACAGAAAACATTTTGCAACTAATGATGTTAATTAACAACAGGTCAGTAAGATGATTGGGTATAAATGATGATTGGGTATAAATGATGATTGGGTATAAATGATGATTGGGTGTAAATGAGGATTGGGTATAAATGATGATTGGGTATAAATGGGGATTGGGTATAAATGAGGATTGGGTATAAATTAGGATTGGGAATAAATGAGGATTGGGTATAAATGATTGGGTATAAATGAGGATTGGGAATAAATAATTGGGTAGAAATGATGATTGGGTATAAATGAGGATTGGGTGTAAATGATGATTGGGTATAAATGATTGGGAATAAATGAGGATTGGGAATAAATAATTGGGTATAAATGATTATTGGGTATAAATGAGGATTGGGTATGAATGAGGAGTGGGTATAAATAAGGATTGTGTATAAATGATGATTGGGTATAAATGAGGATTGGGTATAAATGATTGGGTATAAATGATGATTGGATATAAAAGATGATTGGGTATAAATGATTGGGTATAAATGATTGGGTATAAATGATGATTGGGTATGAATGAGGATTGGGTATAAATGAGGATTGGGTGTAAATGATGATTGGGTATAAATGAGGATTGGGTATAAATGAGGATTGTGTATAAATGATGATTGGGTATGAATGAGGATTGGGTATAAATGAGGATTGGGTATAAATGATTGGGTATAAATGAGGATTGGGAATAAATGAGGATTGGGTATAAATTATTGGGTATAAATGAGGATTGGGAATAAATAATTGGGTATAAATGATGATTGGGTATAAATGAGGATTAGGTGTAAATGATGATTGGGTATAAATGATGATTGGGTATAAATGATGATTGGGTATAAATGATTGGGTATAAATGATGATTGTGTATAAATGATTGGGTATAAATGATGATTGGGTATAAATGATGATTGTGTATAAATGATTGTGTATAAATGAGGATTGGGTATAAATGAGGATTAGGTATAAATGATTGGGTATAAATGAGGATTGGGTATAAATGATGATTGGGTATAAATGAGGAGTGGGTATAAATGAGGATTAGGTAAAAAATAATGATTGGGTATAAATGAGGATTAGGTATAAATGATTGGGTATAAAAGATGATTGGGTATAAATGATGATTGGGTATGAATGAGGATTAGGTATAAATGATTGGGTATAAATAATTGGGTATAAATGATGATTGGGAATAAATAATTGGGTATAAATGATGATTGGGTATAAATGATGATTGGGTATGAATGATGATTGGGTAGAAATGATTGGGTATAAATGATGATTGGGTATAAATGATTGTGTATAAATGATTGTGTATAAATGATGATTGGGTATAAATGAGGATTGTGTATAAATGAGGATTGGGTATAAATGATTGGGTATAAATGATGATTGGGTATAAATGATTGGGTATAAATGATTGGGTATAAATGATGATTGGGTATAAATGATTGGGTATAAATTATGATTGGGTATAAATAAGGATTGGGTATAAAAGATTGGGTATAAATGATGATTGGGTATAAATGAGTATTGGGTATAAATGATTGGGCATAAATGATGATTGGGTATAAATGATGATTGGGTATAAATTATTGGGTATAAATGATTGGGTATAAATGATGATTGGGTATAAATAAGGATTGGGTATAAATGAGGATTAGGTATAAATGATGATTGAGTATAAATGATGATTGGGTATAAATGATTGGGTATTAATGATGATTGGGTATAAATGATGATTGGGAATAAATGAGGATTGGGTATAAATGAGGATTGGGAATAAATGAGGATTGGGTATAAATGAGGATTGGGAATAAATGAGGATTGGGTATAAATTATTGGGTATAAATGAGGATTGGGAATAAATAATTGGGTATAAATGATGATTGGGTATAAATGAGGATTAGGTGTAAATGATGATTGGGTATAAATGATGATTGGGTATAAATGATGATTGGGTATAAATGATTGGGTATAAATGATGATTGTGTATAAATGATTGGGTATAAATGATGATTGGGTATAAATGATGATTGTGTATAAATGATTGTGTATAAATGAGGATTGGGTATAAATGAGGATTAGGTATAAATGATTGGGTATAAATGAGGATTAGGTATAAATGATTGGGTATAAATGAGGATTGGGTATAAATGATTGGGTATAAATGATGATTGGGTATAAATGATGATTGTGTATAAATGATTGGGTATAAATGATGATTGGGTATAAATGATTGGGTATAAATGATGATTGGGTATGAATGATGATTGGGTATAAATGATTGGGTATAAATAATGATTGAGTATAAATGATTGGGTATAAATGATGATTGGGTATAAATGAGGATTGGGTATAAATGATGATTGTGTATAAATGATTGTGTATAAATGAGGATTGGGTATAAATAATGATTGGGTATAAATGATGATTGGGTATAAATGAGGATTGGGTATAAATGATTGGGTATAAATGATGATTGGGAAAAAATGAGGATTGGGTATAAATGAGGATTTGGTATAAATGATTGGGTATAAATGATGATTGGGTAGAAAGGATGATTGGGTATAAATGAGGATTGGGTATAAATGATGATTGGGTATAAATGATGATTGGGTGTAAATGAGGATTAGGTATAAATGATTGGGTATAAATGATTGGGTATAAATGGTGATTGGGTATAAATGATTGGGTATAAATTATGATTGGGTATAAATGAGGATTGGGTATAAAAGATTGGGTTTAAATGAGTATTAGGTATAAATGATTGGGTATAAATGATGATTGGGTATAAATGATGATTGGATATAAATTATTGGGTATAAATGAGAATTGGGTATAAATGATGATTGGGTATAAATGAGGATTGGGTATAAATGAGGATTGGGTATAAATGATTGGGTATAAATGATGATTGGGTATAAATGATGATTGGGTATGAATGAGGATTAGGTATGCATGATTCGGTATAAATGATTGGGTATAAATGAGGATTGGGAATAAATGATTGGGTATAAATGATGATTGGGTTTAAATGATGATTGGGTATAAATGATTGGGTATAAATGATGATTGGGTATAAAATGATGATTGTGTATAAATGATTGTGTATAAATGATGATTGGGTATAAATGATGGTCGGGTATAAATGATTAGGTATAAATGATGATTGGGTATGAATGATGATTGGGTATAAATGATTGGGTATAAATGATGATTGGGTATAAATGAGGATTAGGTATAAATGATGATTGGGTATAAATGATGATTGGGTATAAATGATTGGGTATAAATTATTGGGTATAAATGATTGGGTATAAATGATGATTGGGTATAAATGAGGATTGGGTATAAATGAGGATTAGGTATAAATGATGATTGGGTATAAATGATGATTGGGTATAAATGATTGGGTATAAATGATTGGGTATAAATGATGATTGGGTATAAATGATTGGGTATAAATGATTGGGTATAAATGATGATTGGGTATAAATGAGAATTGGGTATAAATGAGGATTGGGTATAAATGAGGATTAGGTATAAATGATGATTGGGTATAAATGAGGATTGGGTATAAATGAGGATTAGGTATAAATGATGATTGGGTATAAATGATGATTGGGTATAAATGATTGGGTATAAATGAAGATTGGGTATAAATGATGATTGGGTATAAATGAGGATTAGGTATAAATGATGATTGGGAATAAATGATGATTGGGTATAAATAATGATTGGGTATAAATGAGGATTAGGTATAATTGATGATTGGCTATAAATGATGATTGGGTATAAGTGATGATTGGGTATACATGAGGATTGGGAATAAATAATTGGGTATAAATGATGATTGGGAATAAATAATTGGGTATAAATGATGATTGGGAATAAATAATTGGGTATAAATGAGGATTAGGTATAACTGATTCGGTATAAATGATGATTGGGTATAAATGATGATTGGGTATAAATGATTGGGTATAAATGATGATTGGGTATAAATGATGATTGGGTATAAATGAGGATTGGGTATAAAAGAGGATTGGGTATAAATGAGGATCGGGTATAAATGATTGGGTATAAATGATGATTGGGTATAAATGAGGATTGGGTATAAATGAGGATTGGGTATAAATGATTGTGTATAAATGATGATTGAGTATAAATAAGGATTGGGTATAAATTATTCTGTATAAATGATTGGGTATAAATGATTGGGTATTAATGATTTGGTATATATGATGATTGGGTATAAATGAGGATTGGGTATAAATAATGATTGGGTATAAATGAGGATTGGGTATAAATGAGGATTGGGTATAAATGATTGGGTATAAATGAGGATTGGGTATAAATGAGGATTTGGTATAAATGATGATTGGGTATAAATGAGGATTGGGTATAAATGATTGGGTATAAATGATGATTGGTTATAAATGAGGATTGGGTATAAATGAGGATTTGGTATTAATGATTGGGTATAAATGATTGGGTATAAATGATTGGGTATAAATGATGATTGGGTATAAATGAGGATTTGGTATTAATGATTGGGTATAAATGATTGGGTATAAATGATTGGGTATAAATGGTGATTGGATATAAATGATTGTGTATAAATGATTGTGTATAAATGATTGGGTATAAATGATGATTGGGTAAAAATGAGGATTGGGTATAAATGATGATTGGGTATATATGATTGTGTATAAATGATTGGGTATAAATGATGATTGGGTAAAAATGAGGATTGGGTATAAATGATGATTGGGTATAAATGAGGATTGGGTGTAAATGATGATTGGGTATAAATGGGGATTGGGGATAAATGATTGAATATAAATGATGATTGGGTATAAATAAGGATTGGGTGTAAATGATGATTGGGTATAAATGATGATTGAGTATAAATGAGGATTGGGTATAAATTATTCTGTATAAATGATTGGGTATAAATGATTGTGTATTATTGATTGGGTATAAATGATGATTGGGTATAAATGAGGATTGGGTATAAATGATGATTGGGTATAAATGAGGATTGGGTATAAATGAGGATTGGGTATAAATGATTGGGTTTAAATGATTGGGTATAAATGAGGATTGGGTATAAATGAGGATTGGGTATAAATGATTATTGGGTATAAATGAGGATTGGGTATAAATGATTGGGTATAAATGATGATTGGGTATAAATGAGGATTGGGTATAAATGAGGATTTGGTATTAATGATTGGGTATAAATGATTGGGTATAAATGGTGATTGGGTATAAATGATTGGGTATAAATGATTGGGTATAAATGATTGGGTATAAATGGTGATTGGGTATAAATGATTGTGTATAAATGATTGGGTATAAATGATTGGGTATAATTGATGATTGGGTAAAAATGAGGATTGGGTATAAATGATTGTGTATAAATGATTGGGTATAAATGATGATTGGGTAAAAATGAGGATTGGGTATAAATCATGATTGGGTATAAATCATGATTGGGTATAAATGAGGATTGGGTGTAAATGATGATTGGGTATAAATGATTGGGTATAAATGATGATTGGGTATAAAAATATGATTGGGTATGAATGATTGGGTATAAATAATGATTGGGTATAAATGATGATTGGGTATAAATGATTGGGTATAAATGAGGATTGGGTATAAATTAGGATTGGGTATAAATGATTGGGTATAAATGATGATTGGGTATAAATGAGGATTAGGTATAAATGATTGGGTATAAATGATGATTGGGTATAAATGATTGGGTATAATTGCTTGGGGATAAATGATTGGGTGTAAATGATGATTGGGTATAAATGAGGATTGGGTATAAATGATGATTGGGTATACATAAAAAAATTTATTCTAAAGCGTCTCTGAGAAGCAAAGAGGGCGGAGCTTCACCAATCTGTGAAAGACTGTGTGTACAAATTGTAGAAATATATCAGCATTGAACAACATCAAATTACAACACAGTAACAGATTCAACCCCTAGATGGAGAAGTTACATACTGGTCCTGGACCAGTGGTCCGATCCCCTTCCACATAAACACCCTAAAGATCTATGATGTTACTGTTGATGGTTGCGCTGAAGAACATTAAAGGTGTCATCACCATCATCATCATCATCATCATCATCATCATTCTGATTATCATCATCATTATGAGGAGAATTGAATAGAATAGATTTTTTCGATGTCTTCTGGGAACAACAACAACAACAACAACAACAATAATAATAATAATAATAATAATAATAATAATAATAATAATATATAATATTAAAAATAATATAATAAAATATAAATAATAATAATTTTTATTATATAATATTAAAACTAATATAATAAAATATTATTATTAATGATAATATAATAATAATATAAATAATAATGTTTTATTATTATTATGTTAATATAAAATTAACATGTTTTACATGTTAATCTTAAAAAAAAAAAGAATGATAAACATGTTCAAAGCTTCACGGGTCCACCATCAACACTGCCTGCATCTTTTGAAATCATTATACACCATCGTGTCCTCCAGAGAAACAATTACTGATGAACTTCTGAGGAAAAACAAAAAGGGATTTGCATTTTTTATAAGCGACTCAGAAAGAAAAATAAACGTTTCATGTTTTTGATATCTGTTGCTTCCTTCCTGCCATAATTTATACTTGATCACATGATGCCTGCTGACCTGATGAGTGCAAAACGACACATAGAAGAATGATGTGATCAGACTCCCTCACCCCCAGACTCACACATGGAGGTGGAAGTGTAAGGGTTTGGGGTTATTTTTGAACAGGGAAGGTTCTGGAAAGTGAATGGAATCCTGAACCAACATGTCTCACATTCCATACGTAAACACTATGCAGTTCTGTTGCTCAAAGGAAATCTTCATGATGTTCCATGACCTGGTTTGATGCATAAAAACAAGAAACGATGATGATGATGATGATGATGATGATGATGATCATGATCATCATCATCATCATCATCATCATCGTCCTCATTATCATCGTCATTATCATCATCATCATCATTATCAATATCAACATCATCATCATCATCATCATCATCATCATCGTCATTATCATCATCATCATCATCAATATCATCATCATCATCATCGTCGTCCTCATCATCATTGTCATTATCATCATCATCGTCATTATCATCATCATCATCATCATTATCAATATCATCATCATCATCATCATCATCGTCCTCATCATCATTGTCATTATCATCATCATCGTCATTATCATCTTCATCATCATTATCAATATCATCATCATCGTCCTCATCATCATCGTCATTATCATCATCATCGTCATTATCAGTATCATCATCGTCATTATCATCATCATTATCATCATCATTATTAATATCATCATCATCATCCGCATCATCATCATCATCATCATCATCATCATCATCATCATCATCATTATCAATATCATCATCATTATCATAATTATCAATATAATCATCATCGTCGTCCTCCTCCTCCTCCTCCTCATTATCATCATCATCCGCATCATCATCATCATCATCATCATCATCATCATCATCATCATCATTATCAATATCATCATCATTATCATAATTATCAATATAATCATCATCGTCGTCCTCCTCCTCCTCCTCCTCATTATCATCATCATCGTCCTCATCATCTTCGTCATCATCATCATTATCAATATCATCATCATTATCAATATCATTATCATTATCATAATTATCAATATAATCATCATCATCATCGTCCTCCTCCTCCTCCTCATCATTATCATCATCATCGTCCTTATCATCATCATCGTCCTCAATCATCATCCTTATCATCATCATCATTGTCGTCCTCCTCTTCCTCCTCCTCCTCATCATCATCATCATCATCATCGTCCTCATCATCATCATTGTCACTATCATCATCATCATTATCATCACCATCATCATTAATATCATCATCATCATTATCATGATCATCATCATCATCGTCCTCCTCCTCCTCATCATCATCATCATCATTATTAATATCGTCATCATCATCATTATCATCCTCCTCCTCCTCATCATTATCATCATAATCATCATTATTAATATCATCATCATCATCATCGTCATTATCATCATTATCATCATCATTATTAATATCATCATCATCATCATTATTAATATCATTATCATCATCATCGTCCTTCTCGTCATCGTCCTCATCATCATCAAGAAAAACCCCTGTGTATTGACCCCAGTTTGCAAAGCAACCAATTCCCACACCTCTATCAAATATATCAGTAGTTCAGAAACACTGAACAGATTTCAGAGAGAATAGAATCAAATAGAATCAAATAGAATTACAAGTGTTTTGTGAATAAAATCAACACCAAACATGTTCACACTGTTTACACACAAAGCTTAATTTTAGCACATCTGCATAACACCTGCTTCCTCTGGCTTCTCCGGTCTCAAGTGAGCATGTGAGAGAGAGAGAGAGAGAGAGAGAGAGAGAGAGAGAGAGAGAGAGAGAGAGAGAGAGAGAGAGAGAGAGAATGGTCACATGGTCACTCAGACGCGTGTATGAAAGTTATAGCTTTGTGGTTGAGTGCTGCTCCCTGGTGGAGCTTATTCTGAATTGAGATTTACACAAATCGAGAGAAAATCTTCTGGAATTTTGTAATGCTTTTATGAAAAACGGTTGATCTTGGTGGTTGGTGTTCTGCATGGACCCAGGACCCAAATACTTGCTCATTGTTTTTACTCCCTGTCTGGAACATAATCCTGACAGTCTGAAAGGAAATGAATGAATTGGTGATTTCCAGTACATTTCACACCTCGGCCTTCAGTGATGTCCTTCCTGAATTAATCCACCTCTTAATCATTACGACTCCACATCTGTCGAAAACATCAGTATAATAGAGAGACGCAGAACAGAGCGCTGAATCCCACACAGGAATCTCATACAGTGAGAATGAAAGTCATCACTAAAGCAAGAAACCCAATAAACACAATTCAACACGTCTCCTTTCACTGGAGCCACAACAGCACCTCCTGAATACATAAGAGATGTTAAGTGTTTTATACGTCAGTAGCAGTGTTTTATAATCAATGCGAAATGTCATTGGGAGCGGTGTAGACTGATTAAAACAGGGGTCATATTTTCTAGATTTTTCTTGATTTTAAAGGAATCATGGCAAATTCCTTTGACAGGTGACGAGTGAAATCTGATTGGATAGAAACTGTAACGTAAACAGAACTCCCAGATGCAGCGCTTCTTTGAGAAATGCTGTGGACTGAAGAGAATAGACTACTGGGAATTATTTAATACTATAAATAACATAAGTCAGTGATATTTATAGAGTTGCTGACCCTGATGGCGCACCACTGTTGATATTTCAATCTGGGTTTTTATGGCAGTGAGTATCACTGCTTGCTTTTTGGGTTTTGTCTGTTTTTTTTTTTACTTTTAATATGACTTTTGCTGCACATTACATTAAACTATAATTATTTTTATTTATGTTTTTCCCTCCCTCCCTCCAGATATCGGTTTGTTCTATTAATGAGGTTATTCAAATACACGGTATATCCACCAGGTGGCGGTGTAAACACGAAATCCGCGAAAAAAGGGTACAGAACAAGAAGTAACCGGAAGCATGGAAAAAACAAGATGGCCGCCCCCGTGATTCACGCGTGTTTTGGTGTAATGCGGTTCCCCAAACAGTACAATAATTAACTCTAGGATTTTATATATAAATATTTATATAAAAAAATCAACATGAAGCCTAAGTTCAAGCGGAAAGGAGGCGGAAAAGGAAAACAGTCCCAAGATAAGCTGCATAAGTTCATGGTTTCGGTCCAGAACTTTGTCCAAAGTGCAGGAGGACATGAAGAACCGGAGAACCAGGGACACGTGGAGATGCTGCCGAGGAGAAAAAGTCGCAAAGAAGTGCGCAGAGAGAAGCGGAAGGTGAAGAAGAGGAAGAAAAGGATGAAAGGGAAGCAGCCTGTAGAGGAGGAGAAGAAGCAGGAGGACAATGTTGATGCTCCTGGACCCAAAAGTCCACCAAAGCCTCCTCCGGCTATGAAGACCAACTCAGACAAGGAGGAGAAGAAACCTAGAAGGAATGTGAGTTTTGAGGAACCGGCGGAACCTCAGGCTGAAAAGAAATCCAAAGTGCAGGCGATGAGGAAGAAAGCCCTGATGGAAGCCAACGAGGTGGAGGACAGAGAGATCAAGAATCTCGAGAAGCGTCTCGGTCTCCATAAGAGGAGGAACAAGAAGAGCCTTCCTCAGTCGTTCGTCAGCGACGGTCTGGATTATATTCTGGGAGTTCTGGAGCCTGGAGGGATGGGTTTATACGAGAGTGATGAGGATGAAGAGTCAGAGAAAGTGAAGAGCAGGTTGGAGAAGTTGCAGGAGGACAGTGAGGAGGAAGATCAGGATGACTTGGAACATCAGGAGTCTGGAGATGAGGAGATGGATGAAGATGGGGAAGGGGAAGAAGATGAGGAGATGGATGAAGATGAGGAGACGGAGGAAGATGGGAAAGGGGAAGAAGATGAGGACGAAGGCGGAAATGACGAGATGGATGAGGATGGAGAAGATGCCTCAGAAGAAGAAGAAGAGGAGGAGGTTGAGCAAAGTGAACAGGAGGATCAGCTCAATTCCCGAGACAAAGCATCCGTAAGTAAATATGGGTTTCGACTTTCTCTCGTACACACACCAAGGTCAAAAATATTGGGACACCCGACACACATGTGGTTCTTTCTTAAACTTTGGAAATCTAATGGAACGTTCACGACGTCTAGCAGAAACCTGGGATCAGTCGAACATCTTCCCAGAAGAGTGGAACTTATTATAAGAGTAAATGGAGACTACATGTGGAATGGGATGTTCGGGTGTCCACAAACCTTTGGCCCTATATTCTACGCAAACTTATGTATTGCTTTACACACACGTTTGTTTGTTCCTCTAGAGCGGCGAGCCGACAGGCAAATACGTCCCACCTCATCTCCGAGAAGCTGCCGACGGCAAACGCCGAGCCGAACTGGAGCGTCTCAGGCGCAACCTGAAAGGCCTCGTAAACAGGTCGGTGTTCATGTAGCGTCTTATTCTCATCGACTGCGTGTTATTACTGGTCGACGTGGTGGTCACATGACTTCATGCTTGCCAGGTTGAGTGAGGCCAACATGGGCTCCATCAGTGGGCAGGTGGAGCAGATGTACATGAGCAACAGCAGGAAGGACATGAACGACGTGCTGACCGAGGTCCTGATGGCCTCCTGCGTCATGCCCGCGCTGATGCCCGACAGGTAGCTTTTCATTTTCTTTTCCTTCTGTGACAAAGAGAACGTAGGTTATGTTTAAGTTTAGGTGGTATCAAAAGGTTTCAAGACTAACGGTGTGTAACTGGCGCAATGCCCACCACGTCTGCGTGAAACGTCCCAGAAATGTCGAAACCATTCAGCAACTCGTGCATGATGATTGCCGACGAACATTCGACACGATCTCACTTCCGCACCCTTCCCTACTCGCCAGATTGGAAGGCGATCGTGTGTAAACGTAGATAAATAAAGTACTTTATTGTTAACAGGTCGAGTCTCGTACCTTTTTGATATCACGTCGTATACTTTGGTAACCTGTCAAGAACCTGGGCTTCGTTAGAAGAAAAAGCGCAGTGTTGCGTTCAATAGCATTTGCAAGTAAACACTGAACAGATGCTGTATATAAGTTGGGAGTCTGCGACATTCTGTTGAATTAATTACACTTGTAAAGGGTTATGAAAGACATAACTAATTAAATAATAACAGAAATTAGTCAATCAAAAAATGTGTAAAAGATTTCGAAGTAAATATACAGTTAATTAATTTTATATATAGTAATAATAGTAATTTGATAAATGACAAAACAATAAGATATACCAGGGTTTCGCTGGTTTTCGTAAAGTAATTTGACCAGATTTCTGAGAGAAATCTTTTATAAAACGTGTAAATTTTTTAAAAATGACCTGCTGTATTGGTAGCTAGCAGCTTAACACACGCCGTCGAAGGTACTTCCTGAGGTAATTTTTCTCAAAAAAATCGTATTTCGGTCAAAATAATGTGAAGGACATGAACACTATATGATGGGTTTAATGCTGCTGGACACCTGAGCGTACAATTGGTGGTTTTTGTACATCACATTCCACATTTAGTCCTCATTTACTCTTCGAATCGCCTCCATTCTTCTGCAATAAAGGTTTCACTAGATTTTTGGGGATTTTTGGCTAATTCAGTTGAAAGTTAGGTACTGATGTAGGTGAGGTGAGGAGACCTGGGGTGCAGTCAACATTCACATTCATCTCAAAGATGTTCATTAGAGTTGGAGCTCTATAGCAGGAGAGATCCAGATCTTCCAACCCCAAGTAAAGCGGAGCTCCAAAACTTTTGAACATTTTTGGGATGAGCTTCCAGCCAATCACAATTCAGAGTATAGATATTATACTGTATGAAACAAGAATCATATGTCTGGTATTGATTATGCATTTGCTTTTTCTTCTTTCCTCAGGCTGCTGATGGAGCACACGTTGTTAGTCAGTGTCCTGCACCACACGGTTGGACTGGAGGTACTGTTCCAAAATATATGTATATGTATAAAAATAATTTATTTTAGGTGGGATTTATTTATTAGGCAGCAAGTAAACATTTTGTCTTTCTTTTACTGGAGTCATATTTTGCTTTGTGTACTTCATCCACTGCTCAAAATAGAAAACTTCCTCATCTACATCACCGAATGTTCATTCTTTGAAGTTCTGTCTTTGTTGAGATTTTCAGTCATAAATGCAGAACTGTTCATGCAAACTCTGGTCCTGAGAACTTGTAGAAAACTGTTAATATTAATTACAGTCCAAATCCAGTCTCATCCAAGTTCTTTAGTTGCTCATGGATGTAAAGGATGTTCATGTGAAACCCTCAGCTGTGTTAAGTTAAGTCATGAGGTGTGTGTACAATTAAAGAAAACTCCATCCAAGGGTTTGGAATGAATCGGGCAGATCAGACTCGGGCAGATCAGACTCGGGCAGATCAGACTCGGGCAGATAGTTTGTGACTAATATTTTCTATGTAGACGGATTTCTCTACTTTTCTCGAGCGCGTTCTCTCAGCACCGCTGCTGCTACATGAATACGACGTATCACAACACTAGGGAGTGATTAACAGATTAACATGGCAGAGGTAGAGCTGTAACTTCCTGCAGACACAACAGAAAAAGAATGTCTGGTCTTTTTTTTTTTTTTTTTGTGAAAGGACCATGCGTTAGAAGTGATCTGATGCATCAGTAGCTGCTTCACACGTATCTTTTACATAGTGTATCATTGACTACGCATCGAGATCCGAATCACATCTCCCTCAGTTATAGCGATGCACATCCTAACAGAGACACGGCACCACAGCTGTGTCTTTGTGCTAGAATGTAAATGGAGTATATGAGCTGGACGTTCCCTCTGTCCCTCAGGTCGGTGCTCATTTCCTGGAGACAGTGGTCCGTCGTTTCGATGAGACACAGCGCGACGCCTCAGAGACGGGTAAAGAGTGCTGTAATCTGGCCTCCATGATGGCGCACATGTACAACTTCCAGGTGGTGCACTCGCTGCTGCTGTTCGACGTGCTGAAGCGGCTGCTGTCATCGTTTACGCCGCAGGACGTTGAGCTCATGCTGCTGCTGCTGAGGAACGTGGGCTTTTCCCTCAGGAAGGACGACCCTCTGGGCCTGAAGGAGCTTATATCAGAAGCCCAGCGCAAAGCCAGCGCAGAGGGGCCGCGTTTCAGCGACCAGACCAGAGTAAGCCCCGGGATTGTCTCCCTCTCTTCTGTCTGCCTCTCCCTCGCTTCCTGCCATTTTCCTCTCTCTCTCATTCTCTCTCTCTTTCTCTGTCCCCCTCCCTCTCCCTCATTTTCTACCTATCTACTACTCTCTCTCTCTTTTTCTCTTCCCCACTCTCTCCCGTGCTTCTTCTCGTTGAAGTTTCTCACTCTTTCTTTCAATCTCTCTCTCTCTCTCTCTCTTTCTCTCTCTCTCTCTCTCTCTCTCTCTCTCTCTCTCTCTCTCTCTCTCTGCTTGTTTCTTACTATCTATCACTCTTTCTCACTTTCTTTTTTTCTCTCTCTCTCCCTCTCTCTCCCTCTCTTTCTCTCTCTCTCTCTCTCCCTCTCTCTCCCTCTCTCTCTCTCTCTCTCTCTCTCTCTCTCTCTCTCTCTCACTGTCTATCTATTTCTTTCTCATTTTCTCTCTCAGGTGAGGTTCATGTTGGAGACCATGATGGCCCTGAAGAACAATGACATGAGGAAAATTCCGGGTTATGACCCCGAGCCTGTGGAGAGACTGCGGAAACTGCAGCGCACTCTGGTGAGACACGTTCACCACCAGGGGTCGCCTTCTCTCAACAAAACAAGTTGTGAGGATAGGGGGGTTGTTTCAGCACTGACTGGTCAGAAGGTGGGGGTGAAGTTCCTCTTACAGCAGCTCTAAATGGTGCTGCAGCTAAGATGAGGGGTTGTTAATTAAAGCTCTTGAACTTCTGACCTGTAGCTCAGGTGGTCCAGTCTCCAGGATCAGTGCTTTTCTGTGAGATTTTGTCAGAAAGATTTCTGTAATATCAGGAAAGCAGCTCCTCAGGATTCATGGCTCCATCTCATCATACATTGTATGTATTGTGTGTGTGTGTGCTGCTGTGAAGATCCAGAACCGTGCGAGTGGCACTGACGTGAAGCTCCGAGTTTCTTTGGAGAATCTTCTGGAAGCACAGAAAGTTGGGCGCTGGTGGATCGTCGGCTCGTCCTGGAGCGGAGTGCCCATGATTACTGAGGACAAACCGACAGAGCAGCCTGCTATCGGGGAACAGGTGAGGAACATACAGTGTATCAATCTTCTGTCTGTCTCTCTCTATCTGTCTGTCTCTCCCTATCTATCTGTCTCTCCCTATCTATCTGTCTCTCTATCTGTCTTTCTCCCTCACTACCCTCTGTCTGTCTCTCTTTTTTGTCCCTCACTATATGCCCCTCTCTCTTTCTCTCTCTGCTCGGATTTACTTCTCTCTGGTAACCTCTGTGGCTCTTTCTGTCTTAGTACAGCGCCAAAGTTCTGGAACTGGCACGTAAACAGCGCATGAACACGGACGTCAGGAGGAACATCTTCTGCGTCATTATGACCAGTGAGGATTACATGGACGCCTTCGAAAAGCTCCTCAGGTTTCTTGCGCTTTGATTTTTGCTCTTCTCGAATTACATATACAATCAGTTCTTCTCTTCAGTGTCTGTTATGTTTTGCTGTAGACTGGGTTTAAAAGGTCAGCCGGAGCGCGATATCGTCCACGTCCTACTCGACTGCTGCTTGCAGGAAAAATCCTTCAACGTCTTCTACGCCATTCTAGCTGAGAAGTTCTGCACGCATGACCGACGCTTCCAGGTAACAAAAGCAGAAGGTTTTGAACAAAAGTACTAGAATTTAGAATTTTCCCTAGCCAGATGTTCCTCAAAATGTTACAACAAACTGTATGGAGGCACATACAGCATTGCTCCAGCATTACAATCCTCTGTGCACAAAGCCAGGTCCATCGGTTTATATGGGTTGGAGTGGAAGATCTCCTGCTATAGAGCTCCAACCCTATTGATCACTTTTGTAATGAATGTAAATGTTGAGTGCTCCATAAAAAACGCCACAAATTCTCCACAAAATCTAGAGGAACATCTTCCCTGAAGATCAGAGCTTATTGTTAAAAAATGGGGCCTGAATGTGCAATGCAATGTTCAAAAAGCACCCATCATATGCTTAGGTGTCCACCAACATTAACCCAACATATAGTGTATATGTCCTTCATGTCACCTTGACCAGAATAAGATATTTCACACAAAGTACCTTATAATTGTGTGTTATGCTGCCAGTTAGCTTTATTCAATATATGCATTTTATCAATTTTTTTCCTTTTCTTTATAATACCTAAAACAAATCATCAGATGACTTTCCAGTTCTGTCTGTGGGATAAGTTTAAAGAGATGGCAACCCTGTCGAGCAGTTCCTTTACGAACCTGGTCCAGATGGTCACGCACCTCTTAACCAAGAACTCCCTCTCGCTCTCCATCCTCAAGGTAGGCCAAAATTACCCAGCATTTCCTGCAATTCGTGATTGTAAATTGATGATGATGATGATGATGATGATGATGCTTCTACTCGGGTTTTTATTATATGCACGATTGATATGATCTCAGGATCTGAAAGTATCACAGATTTTGTATTTTTTTTTATTTCTGAATGATGTTCTCTCTCTTGCTCTTCAGGCCATAGAGTTTGGAGAACTTGATAAGCCCAGGGTTAAATTTCTGAGGCAGGTCTTGTCGAAGCTTTTACAGCAGACTCAGGAGGAGGAGCTGGTACAGATGTTCAGTCGGTGAGTTCTCGAATAGATAATGTTCCACAGAAACGCCCAGATGATCACAGAGGTGTTCATAGATTTCCTACATGTCCTACAGTGTTTTATTTCCCTTTTATGTCCATGAAAATCACTAACCGCTATCACTTCTAAGCAACGTAGGGTGATGATGGAAGCTCTTTTCTTTTTGTGTTCTGTGTGCTCAGGATTTCTGCAATCCCGAATCTTGGAATGCTACGTGAAGGACTCAAGCTCTTTATCAGGCACTTCCTGCTTCGGAGTGCGCAGACGGAGGGGATGCAGCTCGCAGAGAGGGCCGAGGTCGCTATCAAGGCTTTGGAGGCACGTGACACCAAGCTCAAACTGTAGAACAGTTGATGGACCTTTTCTCAGAAGGTCGTCACTTCACATCTCGGCACAACGATGCTGCCTGTGTTGAACCCTTGAGCATGGCCCTCAACCTTCAGGTGTATGAATTGAATGAGTGTCCACCAAATGCCATAAAAGTCAAACAAAGAACAGTTTTTTAAACTGAAATTGCCCAGCAGGTGTCTCCACAACCCACATAATGAGGAGAATGTTTTTCTAGGACTCTCAATACATTTTGAGTTAACGGGAACTGTGTATAGAGGTGAAGAAAATCTGGATTGAGAACATGGATACTCTATATACATTGATCATTTGTAAAGAACCCGGGCTTCGTTTTTGAGAAAAAAAACATTGTGTTGTGTTTTATTATCTTTTAATTACCGGTTATTACTATTTGGTTGAGTAAATAACAATTAAATGGGTTATGAAAGACACATAACTACATAATAACAATTAAATATAACTTGCTGTGAAAATATAAGTTTGGAAGTAAATATACAGGTAAATATTTTTTGAAACAAAGGTAGTCATTTTAACTTAATGGCGAAACAATAAGATATGCTATATGGCAAAGCGAGTGATTATCACGTTATCGTGAGGTAACTTGACCAGATTTCTGAGAGAAATCTTTAATAAAGCGCATAATATTCGAAAATGTTATCTCCATATGCTAGCTAGCAGCTTAACACGCCTAAACAAGGTACTTCCTGAGGTAAAATGTGTGGAAAGAAAGTCTTTTTTGGTCAAGGTGATATAAAGGACATGTACACTATATGATTTATTATGTTGGAGGACACCTGAGCATATGATTGGTGCTTTTTGAACATTGCATTCCACATTTAGTCTTCATCTGCCTTTATAATGAGCTCCACTCTCCTGTGAAGATGTTTCACTAGATTTTGTGGAGATTTCTGTGAGGTTCATTCAGCTACAAGAGTATTAGTAAAGATCAGGTTATGATGTCGATGAAGTGAGGAGGCGTGAAGCATGAACAATGAATCCCAAAGATTTTCAACAGGGTCATCTATAGCAGCTGATCCTCCACGCCAACCCATGGAATGCATATCTTCAAGGAGCTGGTGCAACAGATTTGGGTCTCCTAGTGCATATAGTGTATATCAGCAAAAGCTGCTTTATTGTTAAACCTTTTCACTTTTTTGTTTAAAAAAATAATAATTTTGGTTATTGTGTGAAAGAAATTAGTATTAAAGGTGACATGGAGGTCATGGATCTGAATTAAAATACCTCAGATACATGAAGGGTTTGAGGGTTGCAAACAGGCTGAAACTTTCCAGAAACTTTTCATGGGAACTTCATCTGGGGAATTTTGAAGATACTCCAAATTGGAAACTTACCAGGAATTTATTGGAATTATTTAGAAATTTGGGAAAATGTATATAAACAGTATCATATACAAACAAATGTTTAGAGACCGTGGCATTGAGTAAAAGACAGGAGGTGGAGCTGGAGGTAGCAGAGCTGAAGATGTTGAGGTTTTCGTTGGGAGTGATGACAATTAGAAATAAGTTTATTAGAGGGAGAGTGCATGTAGGACGTTTTGGAGACAAGGTGAGGGAGGTGAGATTGAGATGATTTGGACATGTGCAGAGGAGGGACATGGGGTATATCAGTAGGAGAATGCTGAGGATGGAGCCACCAGGAAGGAGGAAAAGAGGAAAACCAAGGAGAAGGTTTATGGATTTGGTGAAGGAAGACAGGGGGGTATGGAGACGGATGATCCGCTGTGGAGACCCCTAATGGAAGAAGCCAGAAGAAGAGGAAGAATATACAAACAAACATTTTGTTCCGTCATAAGCAGACATTTTTTACTTTAATTCTCAGTGTGATTTTCTTGCACAATCGCCTACAGACAGCACAATGAAGTTTTAAACCTAAACGTATGTAATATTTGTCATTTACGTGAATACTCGCCAAGACTTAAATTTTTTTGATGTGAAGGATTCGAATAACGATGTGCAGGTAGAAATTCAACTGCAATTGTATACAAATCAGGTTGTTTTAACCCAAATTATCCCTTAAGATTTTACATTTACTTTTCTTATTGCCTAACCTGCAATTTTGTAAATTTTTACGTTATTTCAACTAATTCCAGGTTAATTCCCATGAAATGTTTCCAGTCTTGAAAATTCATGGAATTTTGCAACTTTGGTCATAATTCATCTTTTTTTACTTTAAAAAAAAAAAGAAGAAAGAGCAAGCTCCTGATGTTGTGTGTATGAGTGTGTAATAAAGCCACTCGGCTTCAGGGTGTGTGTGTGTGAGTGTGTGTGAGCAACTCATGGCACATAGCAGAGACTCACCGCTACATTTGAGGCCAGTGCCTGATTAATTAGCAACATTAGCATTGTCGAGGGCGGGCAAGGGTCAGAGCGTGCCAGAAGGTCATCCGTGGTCAAAAAACTTAGGAGAGGTTTCCACTGAAACAATACATTCACACATTTAAAGCTATTGAAATATTTTAAAGGCCCAAAACATTTTCATATTTGAAGTGTTTAAGGAAATGTATTTAAAACAGCAGCAAGCCCTTTAACCCTCCACTGCTCGGTTATAAGTCTCTGGATAAAGGCATCCACCAAACGCCATGATTGAATGAAGTTGGAGGCACACAATTGTACAGAATGACTTTGGTTGATGTAGCATGAAACTTTCTCTTCACTGGAACTCGGAGACCCAAACATAGGTTAGAAGATGTGGAAGATCTCCTCCTATAGCTTTCAGACCTCAACCCTATTGAAGACCTTTGGGATGAATGTGAACTCTGAGTGCACCCCAGGACTCCTCACCGCCATCTGTACCTAAATGCTTCATAAAATCTAGTGGAACACCTTTGCAGAAGAATGGAGAGTAATTTAAGTTTAATCTAAATGTGGAAAGGGATGTTCAAAAAGGATCTTATGCCAACAGGTTTCGTGACCATATCCAGCTGCATCTCAAAAAATTTGAATTTATTTTAGTAATTCAACACAAAAAGTGGAACTGGTATATTATATAGATTCATCACACACACACTGATGTAAGTCGTGTTCATTTCTTTAAATTTTAATGATTATGGCATACAGATAATGAAAACCCAAAATTTAGTGTCTCTGAAAATTTGAATATCGTGAAAATGTTCAATATTGGAGACTCGCGATGTCACACACTAATCAGCTCATTAACTCCAAACACCTGCAAAGGTTTCCTGAGTCTTTAAATGGTGTCAGTCTGGTTCAGGCTTCACAATCATTGACAGTTGTCCAGAAGAAGATCATTGACACCCTGCACATGTAGGATGAGACACAAAAGGTCATCGCTAAAGAAGATGCTGTTCACAGAGTGCTGTATCCAAGCACATTCATGGAAAGTTGAATGGAAGGAAAAAATGTGGTAGAAAAAGATTAAATGAAGCCCATTCAAGAATTTGGGAAGATTCACAAAGAGTGGACTGCAGCTGGAGTCAGTGTTTCAAGAGATTCCATGCACAGACGTATCCATGGGTTACAACTGACACATTCCTTGTGTCAAGCCACTCCTGAACCAGAGACAGCAAAGGTGTCTCACCTGGGCAAAGGACAAAAAGGACTGGACTGTTGTTAAGTGGGCCAAAGTTGTCTTTTCAGAAGAAAGGAAAGAAATTTTGGTCGCAGAGTCTGGAAGAAGAGAGGCACAGAATCCAAGTTGTTTGAGGTCCAGTGTAAAGTTTGCACAGTCAGTCATGGTTTGGGGAGGCTTGTCATCTGCTGGTGTTGGTCCACCTTGTTTAATCAGGTCCAAGGTCAGCACAGCCGTCTACCAGGACGTTTTAGAGCACTTCATGATTCTCTCTGCTGACCAGCTTTTATGGAGATGCTGATTTAATTTTCCAGCAGGATTTGGCACCTGCCCACACTGCCAAAATTATTTGATTAAATGACCGTGGTGTTGGTGTGGTGACTGGCCAGCAAACTCACCAGACCTGAACCCCATAGAGAATCTATAGAGGAAAATGAGCTGAAGGCCACCGTAAAAGAAACCTGGGCTTCCACACCACCTCAGCAGTTCCACAGACTGATCACCCCCGTGCCACGCCGAATTGAGGCATTAGTTAAAGCAAAAGAAGCCTCTACTAAGTATTGAGTACATATACAGCAAATAAACAGACTTTCCAGAAGACCAACAATTCACTAAAATTGGTCTTCTAATTTCATCAAAATTAAGATATAAACGCTTGAAATATATGAGTGTGTGATGAATCTATATAATATACCAGTTTCACTTTTTGTATTGGATTGCTAAAATAAATAAACTTTTTAAAAACTTTAATTTCTTGAGATGCAGCTGTATTTATCGTTCCATGGATTGGAGCTGATCGTGTGATCGCTTTGCTCGCTCTTGTATCCTGCGCGTTCATATTGTCCTCGTCCTCCCAGTTGATGAAGCCTAATGAGAGGTGTCAGCAGATGAAAAGGCCTCGGCGTGACGCGTCTTTGTTTTTCTCACCGGCTCGTGGAGGATGGGCCGGCCATCTCGCGCAGATGGACCCCGTTTCCGCGTCTCTGACAAAGCCAACATTGTCGCCATGTGTGAACGGAAACACAGTAACGGCAGGCCGGCCCACTAAGATACACACAGGTGACTGGAGCGGGAGTGCTGTGAGGGTGGGTGTGTGTTTATCTACGTGACTCTCTGTGTTTGTGTGTGTGTGTGTGTGTGTGTGTGTGTGTGTGTGTGTGTGTGTGTGTGTGTGTGTGGATCACACCTTCAACTAATGCTGACCTATATTCGACCCCTGCCTAGAAAGGAAATAAGGCTGATAACTTCTCGGACAGAACGTGTCTTTGTGGGCTTCGTGATTGCATACCAATAGTATTTTGATAGATTTTATTCAGTTCTAATCAAACCATCAACTATTAATGTGTACACGTGAAAAATACAATGACGTGCCATTTATTACCCCTAAAAAATCCTAATCATAAGCTAATATTAATGAACAATAAGTCTGTGTGTAAATCGTTCTCTAATCTCGGTTACTGTATGCTGACGGGGGGAGAAGGAGGTCAGGAAAAGTTTACTGTCTGGTCAATGTCTAGTTTTTGCACACAAAAAAAAAAATGTATGGAATGTTAAATACATCGTAGGGTTTTTTTGGCGCCATGGTGAAGTACAGGGTTTTCTAATGCTTATTTCACTCACACTCTCGAACCAGACGGTCTTCATGTCATTTCATTTACAATATAACCAAGCCTTAAGGGCCTTCCTCAGGGGCCAATAGTGGCAGCATGGCGATACCGCGGCTTGAACCCCCGACCTTCCGATCAGTAACCCAGCACCTTAACCACTGAGCTCCCACCCCCTCATACACTATTAATGGCAATTCATTCAACATGGTCTTATTTGGGATTGAAGTCTGTACCTACGGTGTGATCTTTATATCACTAGGTCCAATTCAAATCTTGTTTGGACTCATAGGGTGTTAATAATGATGTTCAGATAGTTCTTGTTCCTTCCAGAGCAGCTCAATATGATGTAGGTGCGATAACTGGGCAGGTCAATCCATGATCGATATCAATCCAGAAGACTGTTTCCTCTCGTTCATTTCGAATGAGTCTTTAATGTGACTCAGAAGAACGAAACGTTTTGAACGAGTGATTCGTTCGTTTTCATTCGTTCGCTCGTGCAGGTATCGCAACATCTCCATAGGTTATGTAGAGGAAATACATAAATAAATGATTGGATAAACTATAAATAAACTATAGGTAAAGTTGGTGTATGTAGACGTGTTGGAGGATCTGCTTATTCAACAATGTAACATTTTATTTTATTTCTAATCGAAGGAAACCAAATGACAAAAAAACGTTCGTTCATTTTGATCAACGAGATTCAAAGAACCGATCCGATCTTTACAGCACTAATAGTAACACCAGATTGGGGAAATCAGGAAATCACTTAAATGTTCAAAGCCGTTTTCTCTTCACCTGCTGTCCATTCGCCGGGAAAATGGGAGTTAGTGTTTCCTCCTACGCCAACTCCGATCTGTTTCTGGACTCTTATCTGCTGCTTGGCACACCTGCGCTTTGTGAGGAAATCGGGCTTCAGATCAATAAGCAGCGCTCGGCGAAGCCAGCTGGGACCTGCGTAATGCTGATTGTGTGCTGCTCGATCTCAGAAATGAACGGATGAATGGATGAATGAGACCTGAAAGAGGTGTATATATATGTTTGGATGTTCCACTCTGTCATTGTTAAACCCTTTTTTCCCCACATGGTATATGTTTCATCCCTATTGTATTCCATATTGCTTAGATTTAAAGGATTTGGCAGAACAACTAACAATTTTCTCATTTCTACAACTTGAGCAGTTAAGGTTAAGGGCCTTTCCCAGGGGCCCAGCACTGGCAGCTTGGCGGTTCTGGGATTTGAACTCACAACCTTCTGATCAGAAGTCCAACACTTAACCATTGTTTTAAGTTCATTTAAACTAGGAGACCAAACCAGTTCCAGCATGACAATGGAGTGAAAGATCTCCTTCTACAGAGCTCCAACCCTATTGAACATGATAAATATAAACCCTGACTCCATCCCAGGCCTCCTCACCTTCTCACCCACATCAGAACCTGACTTTACTAACACCCTTATGGTTGAATGAACACAAATCTCCACAAAATCTAGTGGAACACCTTCCAAGAAGAATGAAGGGTATCATACCAGCGAATCATATGCACCACAAATCCTTTGTCCATATAATGTCCATAATCTCCATGTTCTAGGTGGGTGAAACTAAAAGGTTTGGACATTTTCCCCAAAAATGCAGAACTGATGTAAAAGTGGCTCTACAAGCTGAATACTTAGGACCTGGAGGAAGCCTCCTGTAAAGCCACTGAAGATCAAAGTCAGCCAATGCTCTTAAGTCGTGCTCTGTATGCGCAGCGGAGACCAGCGCCATAAACCAATCTCCCCCAATTAGCTCAGGACAAAATTAGAGGCACTTAACGTCCGAGTGGATCGTTTCTCCCCGGGCCGCATGCCGTCGAAACCGCAGGGTGGTGATTATATTTAAATTGGCTCTAATTGAGTCTACCGAGAGGTTCTTGGCACACGAAACAGCAGATAGATCACTGGGTTTATTAGCTCGTATTAATAGAAGAGGGGGAAACGTTCTCTCTCTCTCTCTCTCTCTCTCTCTGCTGAGAAATTGACCCGAAATTCCCATTAAAGTGAGCGGCCGTGGAGAAGTGCGGAGCCATCGCCATCGTCCTGTTCATCATTTTCTTTTCACGTTCATCTTAAATGAAAAAGTCCTCCAGAGTGCTTAATCGAGGATCATTTATCTGCTCCGTGTCCTCAAGAGGAGATTAAGGAAAATGATGGTGCTAAGATTTTTCCAGCCAAGATGCCTTTGTTTACATTCCGGAGGGATAGAACGATATATATATATATATATATATATATATATATATATATATATATATATATATATATATATATATACATATATACACATTGATCTCATTCTTCTCATTCATGTGGAACATTCTAGTAGGATAAACCCAGCAATGTTAGAAGGCTGGGGGTCAGAGCACAGGGTCAACCATGACACCACCTGTGTATTTATGATCATTTACAATATAACCACTTACATAGGGGAGAAAAGAATGTGTGTGTGTGTGTTCCACACCCTATGTAGTGCACTGGGTCCTTTCATACACCATTAAAGCCACTTTATTGAACATGGGTCTAATTTGGGATTGAAGTCTGTACCTACAGTGTGATATAAAGACGTTTGATGATAAGTGCACTAGGCCCAATTCGAGTCTTGTTTGGAGTCATATGGTGGTAATAATGATGTTTAACACCCTACATAGTGCACTGGATCTACTGAAAGTCTCATTTAAGATCTATTTCCTTGCATAAAGTGTACAACAATGTGTTCTACACCCTATGTAATGCACTAAATCCTTTCCTAGACTATTAAAGTCCAATTCGAGTCTCATTTGAACTCATATGGTGTAAACACTGATCTTTATCCCCCTACATAGTGCACTAGGTTCATTCAGAGTCTCGTTTTGAACTCATGAGGTATCAGTAATGCTGTTCCACACCCTGTCGACTCATTTACTGTTGAAACATCCTGCATGTTTGTGTCTGGGTCCAGGAGAAGTGACTTTATGTCCAGTCCGATGTTGATTTTTGGGGGAATTCGGCATTTCAGTGTATAATCTGCGTGTGGACTCTCGGTGTCGCCTCTCTGTAAAGATTGATTTTCTTCCTTGTATTTCGTATTGACGTTATAAATAGTCGATGCTTTATGCTGTGAGCTCAGAGGTTTTATTATTGCTCCTGCATTGCTGCGCTGGTGTGAAATGTTTCAGCCACACATTTGCACGGATTCGTGAGCTCTATATACAGCGATTCCCATGACCCGGCCAGGTCACACACACACACACACACACACACACACACACACACACACACACACACACACACACACCGGTCTGGGTCTGCTAAACAACACAAGACCTTATTGATGAAAGAAGGCTTCATTTCAACCTATTGCACCTCATAATGTATAAAGGAAATGAAATTCTTTGATTTGTTTGTTTGTTTTTAATGTAAAAAAAGAAGGATTTATTTGCATCGATTTATCCAACATGCAACCGTAAAGCCGTTTTCTTTTAATTCTTCTTTTTTTTTTTTTTTTTTTTTTTTATAAATACAGTATAGAAAAATAAACACATTTCCACACATCAACATTTTGACGAATATCGATTCTTTTTTTTTTTTCTTCCAAACATGACACATTTTTCGAAAGGATTGGGTCTAGCGATAAAATATGAATACACTCACGACAATGAGCTGTAGGAATCTGACCCCAAAAAAAGTTCATGCTTTGTAACTATTTCCGAATTCTTTACTAGTAATTGAAAAATGAATACTAATAAATTGATTTTATTTTGGTTGTATCCCAAAAATCTGCGAACTCTGGTGCACTATATAAGATGTGAAATCAAAATCTCGATTGAGGTATGAAATTCCTGATTCCTATGATTCCTTTTTTTTTCCTCTTGCACAATGATTTTTTTCTAATTATTCCTACTAAAATCCTTTCAAAGGGTTTCTCAGGACCCAGAAATGGTCCTTCTATGGTATTTTCCTTAATAACTATTTCCAATATATCATATGCACCTTAATGGTTTTATGGTTTTCCCTCATAATCCTGCAAAGAACCTTTATGGGTATACCTAATAGGATAAAAATTCATACATATGGACAATTATTGGGACACCTGACTCTTCCAGCCATGGGAGGTTCTTCCCTATCAATTTGGGGGCACACAATTTAATGTCATTGGAAGGAGGAAATGTTCTATTCAGACGCAAACCTGTGAAGATATGGTTTCCTTGGGTTGAAGATCTCCTGCTATAGAGCTCCAACCCTATTGGACACCTGATTTTACTAACACCCTTATGGCTGAATGAATCTCCACAAATCTCCACAAAATCTTGTGGAACATCTTCCCAGGAGAGTGGATGTTTCAAAAAGGACATACTAATCTTCTAGCCAGGTGTCCACACATTTTTTACTCCATATAGTGTAGCTCCTGGATGCTAAAAAAAAACAAAAAAAACAACAACATGATAAATCGATGGATGGAGCTTCTACACTGTACATGGAGATGTCCAATATGGAGCCTCTGTAAAATCAGTGCTCTAGTTTTTTTTTAATTGTGGATTCCCCATGTTCTGAAATGTTTTTCCACGAGGCCAATTTGGATCTCTGAAAGATTTTGGCTTGATGATTGTTTTTCCATAATGGTGGTTAAATCTTGGATCAAAAGGTCTCTCAGGAGCAAAAAGACGGGTCCTTCTTCGAAAAACCTTACAAGACACCTCTGAAGATCTTCTCTAAGGGTGTTTTACTCAAGGTAGAACCTTCACTCTTATCAATTAAGCTGCCAGGAAGAGGTTTTCAGAACAATACCAAAGTGGAACCATTGTTGTGCAACCAAAATTTCTTCCTGAAACCTCTCACGAAAATGACCCTAACAGATTCCTTTAAATAAAAGAAAAATATATTTACAATGATTATATTAATAATTATCAACTTACACCTCGTACACTAGCAATGACCGCATTCATAGATCATGGCTTCTGTAAAACCCTTGGAAAGGTTCCATGGATGTTGAGATTTTTCCCAGAACCCCAGACCTTTATAAAGAACCTTTTGTTTTTTAAGAGTGCACCACACATGTGTCCACCTAATAGGCTAAAATTCAATTGATATGAAATAACATGTTCCACAACCCTATATAGTGCACTAGATTTCCCAAACGGGGCACGGTTCCGATTCAGTACACGTCTCAGTCTCTAGCCTCCAGCGTGTATTTACACCAACGGTCCCCGCAAAACAGGATAGACGGTGCGGAAAGGGATAAAACACACATGCAGCTTTAAGGGGAGGTGATAGATAGGCTCGGGGTCTCAGGGTCGAGGGCTCATGTGTCTCCTTTCGTCCTCGGAAGAGCACTCAGAGGAATTGCACACGTACGAGTCCGCTTCGTCGCCACCGTCGTCACCGTCATCATCGTCATCACTGTCCCTGTAGCCCCTCAGTCTGCTGCCACTTTTAGCCGAATCGGGCTGCTCTCTTTTCTCCTTCTCTTTGCCTCCTTTGTGTTTCTCGGCAGCTTCCTGAGCCGCTTCCTGCTCTTTCGCCTTTTTGCTGCGCTTCCACTTCATGCGTCTGTTCTGGAACCAGATTTTTACCTGGAATGAAAATTGGGGGAAACGAACCAAAAGAATTGTAACTGCAGGTGTAATTACATCAAACGATCAACAAACGAGCGCGAACAGAACTAAATCATAGTGTCAATGAAATCAGAAACAAATCTGGCAACGAGAAAAACAACAGCAGATTTTTTAAAATCAGAACTCATGGTGTTTGGATGAAACCAGAATAGTTTTTCATGTGTGTGCATTCGGGACACACCTGCCCTCCGTGGGAACTCTAGTCTGGTGCGGCGATGTTTGATGGTGTTTGCTGGGAGATGAAGTTTAGGTGTGACCTAATTATTCTTATCATTATTGATATTGCATTTGCATGTATGACATATTTGGCAGATGTGCTTATGCAAAGCGATGTCCGATTATCTCATTTACAAAATGGGACAGCTGAGGGTCTTTCTCAAGGGCCCAACAATGACAGTTATGTGGTCCTGGGATTTGAACTCACAACCTTCTGTTCAGAAGTCGTAACCACAAATTATTATTAATGAATAAATATTTAAAATATTACTAGTAGTAGTATCTGTAATATTAATAGTAGAACTAGAATTAGTAGTAGTACTAGTAATAATGGTGGTAGTTGTTCTAATAGTAGTGAAAGTGATAGTAGTTGTTGTATGTGTAGTAGTCGTCACTGTAATAGTGATAGTTGTAGTTGTAACTGTAACAGTAGTAGTAGTAGTTATAATAATAGTAATACTGGTGGTAGTTGTAGTAGAAATAGTTGTAGTTGTAACTGTAACAGTAGTAGCTGTTGTAGTGTCAGTAACAGTAGTAGTACTAAAAGTAATAGTGGTAGTAGTTGAGGTAGTAGTAATAGTAATGCTATTAGCTTTAGTTGTAGTTGTAGGTTGTAATACTGGTGGTAGTTGAAATTGTAATAGTTGTAACTGTAACAGTAGTAGTTATAATAATAGTAATACTGGTGGTAGTTGTAGTAGTAATAGTTGTAGTAGTAACCGTAACAGTAGTAGTTGTTGTTGTAGTGACAGTAACAGTAATAGTAAAAAAAGTAATTGTGGTAGTAGTTGTTGTAGTAGTAATAATAATGCTATTAGTTTCAGTTGTAGTTGTAGGTTGTAATACTGGTGGTAGTAGTAATAGGTGTAGTTGTAACTGTAACAGTAGTAGTAGTAGTTATAGTAATAGTAATACTGGTGGTAGTTGTAGTAGTAATAGTTGTAGTAGTTGTACTGTAGTTGTAGTAGTTGTAGTTGTAGGTTGTAATACTGGTGGTAGTAGTAATAGTTGTAGTAGTTGTACTGTAGTTGTAGTGTAGTTGTAGTAGTAGTAGTTATAGTAATAGTAATACTGGTGGTAGTAGTAATAGTTGTAGTAGTAACTGTAACAGTAGTAGTAGTGATATTAATACTGGTGGTAGTTGTAGTAGTAATAGTTGTAGTAGTTTTACTGTAGTTGTAGTGTAGTTGTAGTAGTAGTAGTTGTAGTTTGTAAAACTGGTGGTAGTAGTAATAGTTGTAGTAGTTGTACTGTAGTTGTAGTGTAGTTGTAGTAGTAGTAGTTATAGTAATAGTAATACTGGTGGTAGTAGTAATAGTTGTAGTAGTAACTGTAACAGTAGTAGTAGTGATATTAATATTGGTGGTAGTTGTAGTAGTAATAGTTGTAGTAGTTTTACTGTAGTTGTAGTGTAGTTGTAGTAGTAGTAGTTGTAGTTTGTAATACTGGTGGTAGTAGTAATAGTTGTAGTAGTTGTAGTTGTAGTTTGTAATACTGGTGGTAGTAGTAATAGTTGTAGTAGTTGTAGTTGTAGGTTGTAATACTGGTGGTAGTAGTAATAGTTGTAGTAGTTGTAGGTTGTAATACTGGTGGTAGTAGTAATAGTTGTAGTAGTTGTAGTTGTAGGTTGTAATACTGGTGGTAGTAGTAATAGTTGTAGTAGTTGTAGTTGTAGGTTGTAATACTGGTGGTAGTAGTAATAGTTGTAGTAGTTGTACTGTAGTTGTAGTGTAGTTGTAGTGTAGTTGTAGTAGTAGTAGTTATAGTAATAGTAATACTGGTGGTAGTAGTAATAGTTGTAGTAGTAACTGTTACAGTAGTAGTAGTAGTGATATTAATACTGGTGGTAGTTGAAATAGTAATAGAAATGCTATAAGCTTTAATAGTAGTAGTAGTAGTAGTAGTTATACTAAAAGTGGTAGTAGTAATAGTTGTATCAATATTAATAGGAGTAACATTTCCATAATACACCGTAATCATAATTTATTTCTACCATCAAAATATAAAAAGGTAAAAATGCATGTTTTTATTTGAATATTGACAGATACGCTGTACTGTGTGCTCTGTATTACACGCCTGTCCTTACGTATCCGTTTCTGAGTTACGTGCTAGCCGTCCATGTTTTTAACTTTTACAAAGAGTAGAAACCTTTTAAAATGTATTTAAGGACTAGTCTGAAATCTAACACATTTGTTTGGTCTGTTCGATTCCAGTTCAAATCAATGGCATTGTAGCATCTTTTCAGTTATTGTAAAATATAATATTTATAATAAATTTATTAAATAGCAACTTCATTTTTGTGTAAATTGATCTAAATGTTTTGTTTTTAGGAAGAGAGAGTATGTTGGGATGCGATGCGTATAGAAAACACACACACACACACACACACATCGAGGAGGTTGGTGTGTACCTGAGTCTCGGTGAGCATGAGGCTCGTGGCCACCTCAAAGCGTTTGGGTCTGGACAGATATTTGTTGAGTTTAAACTGATGCTCGAGCTCCAGCAGCTGCTGACTGGTGAAGGCGGTGCGAGGCCTCCGACATTTCCCCAGCAGTGTGGACTGATGAGCCTGAGCTAAACACACACACACACACACACACACACACACGGAGAAAACATAAAGATTTAGTTTAGATTGACATTTTAATACAGAGTTGAGGGTCCAAAAGTCTCACATAAATGTTTTTATTTTAAATGTCAAACATTAAAATAAAAAGTTGAGTTTTGAAATATTGTCAAATAAAGAAAGAAAAATATATATTTTTTTTATGATTCATGTTTCTGCATTATATCTAATTCTCATGTTATACATTAGTAGATGTAATATTTGACTTTTTTAGATTTTCTTTTTTCATGTCCAATCTCATCTGCATCTGATCACCTGATGGATTTGACCTAAAAATGGATTTTGCACTAAAGCAAAACGTGGACAAACCAGATGCCGAGAAAATCAATTGGTGTCGTTCTCCATCGCTCTCGCACGGCTCTCAGGAGCCTCATTTGTGATTTTAAACTAATTGAAATAGAAACAAAGGCTTTTTCTGCACTTTCAGGGTGCAGAAGTGATCAAGCTAAAAGTAAAAGCATCACATGATCATCTCTCAAGCTGTGCTTCTGGAAGTGCTGTAGGATGGAGAGCTCTGGGCTTCAGCTCCATCACTCACTCTGACTGCACCGAACCTACACCCTTCACATCATCTTCACATTA
>NC_139578.1:30350326-30362826 GCF_946808225.1 Silurus aristotelis
TTAAAAACAAAACGCGCAGTACATCATAATAAACATCTCCCCCGATAATAATAAACATCTTCTTCTGGAAGCTCCTCGTCAGCCGGGAGGAACTCGGGCCGTTACTAAACCGTGGCCTGGTGGATGTGGAGCTCCGGGTTGGAGATCTTCTGGTTTGGAGTAAAATAACACTGGTCTTTTTTTCTTTTCGGAAATCTAAAAAATGTAGTTTTAGTTCCTTTAATTATTTTATATTCGTTGTGTTCACATGGAGCTGTAGATAATCTGTGAACGTGTTTTCAGTTTGGTGACTTTAGAGAAAAAAAATCTTAAAATAATTTTGTATATTATAAAGAAATACTTTGGTTTTGTTTATGAAGAAACGATCGTTTATTTTATTCATTTTTTAGGAACTGGTAAATATAAAATTAATAAATATACAGAATTACAATAACATGAGCAATAAATACACAGATAGATAGATAGATAGATAGATAGATAGATAGATAGATAGATAGATAGATAGATAGATAGATAGATAGATAGATAGATAGATAGATAGATAGATAGATAGATAGATAGAACACTTTATTCTCACAAGACAATAATTAGATATGACCAATTTAATGGTGCAATTATTTCCCCTTTATTTATTTATTTATTTATTTATTTGTTTGTTGATTTATTTTATTATTAATTTATGTAAACGGTTAATAAACTCTTAAAATAAATAAAACATTCATTTATAAAAATAATAATTAATTTATAATATAAAAAAAATAAT
The DNA here is from genome assembly GCF_946808225.1 of Silurus aristotelis. Taxonomy (NCBI): domain Eukaryota; kingdom Metazoa; phylum Chordata; class Actinopteri; order Siluriformes; family Siluridae; genus Silurus; species Silurus aristotelis. The sequence continues at coordinate 30,351,090 of NC_139578.1, forward strand.
AATAATTTTTTCTACATTTCTCCCTATTTTTTTTCTACAAATTATTTCTAGGTTTCTTCGATATGTTTTCGTTTCTTTCTATAAATAAATTGTTGTTAGTTTTGTTTATTTGGGTTTTTTTGATTGTTTTTGTTTTGTTTGTTGGGATTTTTTGGGGAATGAACCATTAGAGTTAAAAGTTTTTCAAGGAACCCAAAAACCAGGTTCCGGCACCGCTTAGTGTTTTTAATATAATAAAGCTGCTGATTTGATCTGTGTAGTTTTTGTTTGTTTGTTTGTTTGTTTGTTTGTTTGTTTGTTTGTTTTGAATAAAGTCGCAGCTACTCACAGTTGAAGTCGGTTTGAAGTTTGGGGAGCGCGAGGCCGGCGGTGGAGATTCTCAGCCAGTGGTCGAGCTGCAGAGACCCCGGGGGGAGTTTAAGGGGCTCATCGTGGTGAGGAAGAGGAGGGTATGGGTAAGAGAGCACGGGTGATGGTCCCAGAGGGTAGGAGAACATGTGCGGGTGGTACAGAGCGCTGCTCGGAGGATGGAGTCCCACCATGGCTGAAGAAGAGTTCAGGAGCTCCGGGACGCTTCTCCTTCCTGAGGATGATGATGAAGAGGAGGAGGATGAAGAGGAGGATGAAGTGGACAGTGTGGTGACCAGCGCCAGGGGAGAAGTCTGAATTTTCGGAGGCTCCACCGCCAGAATGGCGTCGATGCGAAAGTTTTTGGATTTCTCCATGTGGAGGAAAAAGATCTCCAGCCGTTCTCTGGACTCACATGTGTGTATAGGTGTGTGTGCGTGTCGCTAGGTGTGTGTGTGTGTGTGTGTGTGTGTGTGTGTGTGTGTAAGCTGCTTCCTCTGCGCTGTAATCTGGGCTATAAAGGCAACTTTGTGGAAGTGGGGTCGGATTGGTTGGTCACGACACGCCCACGCGCAACTGGTCCAACCTCAATACCGGCACGGTTGCCAGTTTGGGGCCAAATTTTTACCCCTAAAAAAAAAGGACAAATGGTGATAGAGTGGTGTAAAAGAAGAGAGAAAAAATATTTTCGTTTTCTTATTCTTTTCTGTTTCGTTTTGTTCTTTTTTCTTTCTTTTTCTTTTCATTCTTTATCTTCTTCCTCTTCTGTTTATTCTTTTTTCTATTTCTCATTCTTTTTCTTCGTATTTTTTCTCTGTTTTCTTCTATCTTCTAATTTGTATTATTCCTTTAAATAATTCTTCTTTCTTCTAATTTTCTTCCTTTTCTCCTTCTTTTTCCTCTTCTATTTCTTTTTCTTGTTTCTACTTCTTATTCTTCTACTCTTTTTCTTTTTCTCCTACTGTGTCTCCTGCCTTTTCTTCTTTTTCTCTTTATATTTAATATATTTTCTTACTAATTAATTCTTGAAGCTTTAAAGACTATAAGCCTTTTAGAATAAATACAGTGAAATAATATTGCATAAGAAAAATTACTTTTAGATTTCTAATTTATACATTAAATAAATAAATAAATAAATAAATAAATAAATAAATAAATAAATAAATAAAGGTCCACATATTTATAGATGAACTGCTCTGAAATCCCAGACTGTCCAATAAAAATATCATTTTACAGTTAGGGGTGGGGTTGGGGGGGGGGGGGGGTTTACAGTAATGCAGCGATAGAGGGAAAGACTAAAAAGAGATGGAGTGATGGAGAAGTGTGTTAATGGAGAATTGGAGTGAAATTTGGAATAGAGTGGAATAATGAAGGGATAGACAGATGGAGTTGGTGTAAACAGAGGGATGGAGTGAAGGAGGAGTGGATTGATGTATTTTTTATTCTCTAATTAGGTCCTGGAAGCTAATGGAGAGAGAGAGAGAGAGAGAGAGAGAGAGAGAGAGAGAGAGAGAGAGAGAGAGAGAATGAGAGAGACTGAGTTTGCCCTTCACCTGCCTCTCAATCATGCTGAAGAGCTTTTGCCCCCCCCCCCTCTCTCTCTCTCTCTCTCTCTCTCTCTCTCTCTCTCTCTCTGTCTGTCTCTGTCCGTCCGTCCGTCCGTCCGTCCGTCCGTCCGTCCATCTATCTATCTATCTATCTATCTATCTATCTATCTATCTATCTATCTATCTATCTATCTATCTATCTATCTATCTATCTATCTATCTATCCATCCATCCTCCCGCTGTTTATGAGCTCTGGAGAATAAAAATCCTATAATAATTCAATCCTTCACACGTTTTTTTCTCTCAGTTTCCCAACAGTAACATTGCAGTTAACAGCACATTGTGAGGCACATTTTTATTCATTAGTTTGTTTATTTATTAAAAATACAATTCGCTTTGATCTGTAGATCATATTTACCAGTGGAGAAGATCACAAAACAGCTTTACAACACTCTGATACACTGATGTACTGATCCCTGTATGAGCAAGCAGAAATTAGATTTCACTGGGTTTTATGGTGCTTCTTTATTTGTTTTTAGATGTGGGGTATTTATGACCAGAAGGACAAGTAAATAAATAAGTAAATAAACAGAAATGTAAACATTTTTGTACTATATATTTGTAAAACATTTGACAATTAAAATCCTCCAAAAAAAAAAAGGGTTTCATTTGCTTTGTGAAGCAAAAAAAAAAAGGTTTGCGTTATAAAGTTAATAAAATAAACAACATTTGTGTCTATTTATATATTTATTTATTTATTTATGTTATTGTTTGTTTGTTTGTTTGTTTATAAATAACCTGAAAAAACCTTAAAACACAACGAAATAAAAATTCCACTTGCTCATATAGGGATCAGTTTATATCTTCACATCGAATTCGATTTTTAAATAATAAATGAATAAATAAAAATGATTTTAAAAATTGTTTGTTTATTTATTTGTTTGTTTGTCACTATACACAACTGCAAGTATAAAACAGAAAAATGCTATTATTACAAAAAAACTGCAATAAAAACCCCACCGAAAAAAAAAAATATATATATATTATAATATATATTAAAAAATTATATATATATATATACAGTGAGGAAAATAAGTATTTGAACACCCTGCTATTTTGCAAGTTCTCTCACTTAGAAATCATGGAGGGGTCTGAAATTTTCATCGTAGGTGCATGTCCACTGTGAGAGACATAATCTAAAAAAAAAATCCAGAAATCACAATATATGATTTTTTAACAATTTATTTGTATGATACAGCTGCAAATAAGTATTTGAACACCTGTCTATCAGCTAGAATTCTGACCCTCAAAGACCTGTTAGTCTGCCTTTAAAATGTCCACCTTCACTACATTTACTATCCTAAATTAGATGCACCTGTTTGAGGTCGTTAGCTGCATAAAGACACCTGTCCACCCCATACAATTAGTAAGAATCCAACTACTAACGTGGCCAAGACCAAAGAGCTGTCCAAAGACACTAGAGACAAAATTGTACACCTCCACAAGGCTGGAAAGGGCTACGGGGAAATTGCCAAGCAGCTCGGTGAAAAAAGGTCCACTGTTGGAGCAATCATTAGAAAATGGAAGAAGCTAAACATGACTGTCAATCTCCCTCGGACTGGGGCTCCATGCAAGATCTCACCTCGTGGGGTCTCAATGATCCTAAGGAAGGTGAGAAATCAACCCAGAACTACACAGGAGGAGCTGGTCAATGACCTGAAAAGAGCTGAGACCACCGTTTCCAAGGTTACTGATGGTAATACACTAAGACGTCATGGTTTGAAATCATGCATGGCACGGAAGGTTCCCCTGCTTAAACCAGCACATGTCCAGGCACGTCTTAAGTTTGCCAATGACCATTTGGATGATCCAGAGGAGTCATGGGAGAAAGTCATGTGGTCAGATGAGACTAAAATAGAACTTTTGGGTCATAATTTCACTAAACGTGTTTGGAGGAAGAAGAATGATGAGTACCATCCCAAGAACACCATCACTACTGTGAAGCATGGGGGTGGTAGCATCATGCTTTGGGGGTGTTTTTCTGCACATGGGACAGGGCGACTGCACTGTATTAAGGAGAGGATGACCGGGGCCATGTATTGCGAGATTTTGGGGAACAACCTCCTTCCCTCAGTTAAAGCATTGAAGATGGGGCAAGGCTGGGTCTTCCAACATGACAATGACCCGAAGCACACAGCCAGGATAACCAAGGAGTGGCTCTGTAAGAAGCATATCAAGGTTCTGGCGTGGCCTAGCCAGTCTCCAGACCTAAACCCAATAGAGAATCTTTGGAGGGAGCGCAAACTCCGTGTTCCTCAGTGACAGGATATAAACCTGACTGATCTAGAGAAGATCTGTGTGGAGGAGTGGGCCAAAATCCCTCCTGCAGTGTGTGCAAACCTGGTGAAAAACTACAGGAAACGTTTGACCTCAAACAAAGGCTACTGTACCAAATATTAACATTGACTTTCTCAGGTGTTCAAATACTTATTTGCAGCTGTATCATACAAATAAATAGTTAAAAAATCATACATTGTGATTTCTGGATTTTTTTTTAGATTATGTCTCTCACAGTGGACATGCACCTACGATGACAATTTCAGACCCCTCCATGATTTCTAAGTGGGAGAACTTGCAAAATAGCAGGGTGTTCAAATACTTATTTTCCTTACTGTATATATATTGACACATAGATATTTTTAGTTGTAATGAGAAAGAGTTGTAATGTTGCCTTATTTCCCTTAAGTACAACTCTAAATATAAAACTCTAATATAAGGAGAATTGTATCCGAGTTTAAAATAAACAAATACACATAAAGGCCTACAACAACAACAACAACAACAACAACTATAATACAATTTATTACAAAAACAGGTGAAGACGAAGATGATGATGATGATGAAGAAAATTGAAGAAGGATAATTAATAATAATTGTTTTCTTTTTTCCCATTCAGTGATTTATTATACAGCAGATTTATTTAAAATATATTCACATTTATTAAAAACTTCACACTTCTTTTTATGATTTCTTTTCCTTAGTATTTTAATTCCTAATAGAAACACTAATAGATACAATATTACAATGTTATAATATTAATAATCAGCTGTGATGATGATGATGATGATGATGATGATGATGATGATGACGTTATCAATGACTATTTATAAATCACACAATCACTTGATAAAAATAGACCTGGTAGGAAATCAAAAAGTTTTAACTAACCATAAAAAAAAAGTATTTATATACACGTGTGTGTGTGTGTGTGTGTGTGTGTGTGTGTGTGTGTGTGTGTGTGTGTATTAATATTAATAATATAATATTAACTATTCATATAATCATTGATAACATCATCATCATCATCATCATCATCATCATCATCATGGTGGTGGTGACAAACTGTTAATGTTTTTTTTTTTAATAATTGTAATATATATGAATTTAAATTTTATAATTAAACTGAAACATAATAATAATAATAATAATATTAATAATAATAATAATAATAATAATAATAATATTAATAATAATAATAATAATATTAATAATAATAATAATTATATTAATAATAATAATAATAATAATAATAATAATAATAATAATATTAATAATAATAATAATAATAATAATAATAATAATAATAATATTAATAATAATAATAATAATATTAATAATAATAATAATAATATTAATAATAATAATGATAATAATAATTTAGTGGTGGTGGTTGTTGTTCTTGAATATTTGTATTTATAATAATAATAATGATTGTTTTTTTTATATATTTTATGATGAAGATGATGATTAGGGGGATGATGGGTAGTAGCTGCAGTATGATGAAGATGATGATGAAGATGATGATGGTGATGCTGGTGATGATGATGAAGATGATGGTGATTAGTAGTAGTAGTAGTAGTGGCGGTGGTAATTGCTCTTTATTTCACTGAATATTTTTATATATTTTATGATGATGATGATGATGATGATGAAGATGATGATGATATTTTTGTTCACCTGTGTATTTGATCTCTTTCCAGACCAGGATCGGTGTAGGTGGGCTTTGAGGGGGGGTAAACGCTCGGCTCCTCCGCCTCGTCTCACGGCTATAATTTCATTAAGGAGAGCGCAGGGGTATTAGCTGGTGAAATATGAAGGCGGTTAACACGGACCCGCACCAATCCCCGAGATTTATCACTCTTTTTTTCTCTCCATCCCATCAAGTAAAGGGTGAAATTAGTATTTGCACCCTGGGATGGAGACTGACCTCGCAGGAGGATGGGGAGGAGGAGGGGGGGGGGGGGAGGGGTAACCCCCCCCCCCCCAGCAGCAGCATCTCCTTGGAGCTCACTAATCACTTCTCCAATTAACTGGAGTACAAATCACGCTGATGAGCGGATGGGATGTGAATGATGTGAGTTAATGTGTTCATTATGAAAAGACTTTTTCCAGGGGAAATTCACGCTGTCTCTTTTATTGCAATAAATACTGCCTTTAATCACACTGGTACAAACCGCTGCAGTCTGCAGCACAGCTTCCAAACACATCTGCACCCCATCATCATCATCTCAACCCCTTTCATTAGTCCTACAGCCTGGGTGAGGTGAGCTGCACACGTCCTGCACACGCCCTGCACACGCCCTGCACACGTCCTGCACACGTCCTGCACACGCCCTGCACACGTCTTGCACACAACCTGCTACGTCCCGCACACGTCCCACACACGTCCTGCATACGTCCTGCTACGTCCTGTTCTGCTACATCTCCACACCACACTACGCCACACAACTCCACACCCCACAACTCCACGCAACGCCACACATCTCCACACCACGCCACACAACTCCACACCCCGCAACTCCACACAACGCCACACATGTCCACACCACGCCACACAACTCCACACCCCACAACTCCACACCACGCCACACATGTCCACACCACGCCACACAACTCCACACCACGCCACACAACTCCACACAAGCCACACATCTCCACACCACACCACGCCACACATCTCCATACCACGCTACACAACTCGACACCACGCCACACAACTCGACACATAAGCATGCCACACTCCACACCACACCACGCCACACATCTCCACACCACGCCGCACAACTCGACACCACGCCGCACAACTCGACACAACGGCACGCCACACATCTCCACACCACACAACTCCACACCACACTACGCCACACCATGCTACAAAACTCCACACCACACTACGCCACACAACTCCACACCACACTACGCCACACCACACCACTCCAAACCATGCTACAAAACTCCACACCACACTATGCCACACAACTCCACACTACGCCACACAACTTCACACCACAAAAAAAACATATATATTAAATTACATTTAAATATGAAATATATTTTAAATAACAATGCCTAACAACTCCAAGCCACACAAATCCACACCATGCTACAAAACTCCACACCCCACCACACCACACAACTCTACACCACACTACGCCACACAACTCCACACCACACCACACAACTCCACACCACACCACACAACTCCACACCACTCCACACCACACCACACAACTCCACGCCACGCCACACCACACAACGCGACACAACACAACGCCACACAACTCCACACCACACAACGCCACACAACTCCACACCACACAACTCCACACCATGCTACAAAACTCCACACCACACTATGCCACACAACTCCACACCACACTATGCCACACAACTCCACACCACACCACACAACATTACACCACACTATGCCACACAACTTCACACCACACCACACCACAAAAAATACATATATATTAAATTACATTTAAATGTGAAATATATTTTAAATAACAACGCCTCCACGGCACACAACTCCACACTCCACACAACACCACACAACTCCACACCACACCACACAACTCCACGCCACAAAACTCCATGCCACACCCGACCACACAACATTACACCACACTACGCCACACAACTCCACACCACACCACACCACACAACTCCACACCACACCCCACCACACAACTCCACACCACGCCACACAACTCCACACCACACCACGGCACACATCTCCACACCACGCCACACAACTCCACACCCCACAACTTCACACAACGCCACACGTCCACACCACACCATGCCACACATCTCCACACCATGCCACACAACTCCACACCACGCCACACAACTCCACACAAGCCACACATCTCCACACCACACCACGCCACACATCACCACACCACGCTACACAACTCCACACCACGCCATACAACTCCACACAAGCCACACATCTCCACACCACACCACGCCACACATCACCACACCACGCTACACAACTCGACACCACACCACACAACTCGACACAACGGCACGCCACACTCCTCACCACGCCACACATCTCCACACCACACTACGCCACACAATGCTACAAAACTCCACACCACACTACGCCACACCGTGCTACAAAACTCCACACCACACTACGCCACACAACTTCACACAACTCCACACCACACTACGCCACACCACACCACTCCAAACCATTCTACAAAACTCCACACCACACTATGCCACACAACTCCACACTACACCACACAACTTCACACCACACCACAAAACATACATATATATTAAATTACATTTAAATGTGAAATATATTTTAAATAACAATGCCACACAACTCCACGCCACACAAAGCGCATCGACCAATAGGATTGCAGAGTCTACGAATCGGTCGAATCGCGTGTGACACTGATTGGGGTGGGCGTGGCCACGGCTCTGTTGTGCTTCTGAAAGCTACAGCTGAGGAGGGAAGCAGAGCGGCGCAGTTTTTGTTTCGGTTTCTCGGATATTTGTTCACATTTCATCTTAAACTGAATATTTATCCACATTTCAGGTAAATGTTCAGATTTATACCGGTGTGAAAGAGAGTGAAAGTGTTCTAAACCCGGGCAGGAGTCACTCCTGAAGTGCAGCACAGGGTCTGAATGCCGGAGCGCTATGCTAAGCTAGGCTAGCTCTTTTACGGATTAAAATGGCGGTGTTTCCATTGTTTTTGTAGTTACAGGTTTATTTTTCTGGGAATGAGGAGACACAATAGCGGAATATTTTCTACCACACAAACCCGAGTGATGTCAAATCCGCGGTCAGTTTGTGTTCATTCTGCTGAGTCATTAGCAACCTACCGTGTTAGCTAACCTGCACAACGAGCTGTGTTCCAATCCGCTACATGTGCACTACTCAGGGTGCAGGGCCCGAACTCAAGTACCCTATTTAACCCTATTTACACTCCGTTTACAACACTGCCTTCTTCTTCTTACTCATCATCTTCCTCCTCTTCTACTTCTTCCTCCTTTTCTTACTCACCCTCCCCTTCTTTTTCCTCCTCCTCTTCCTCATCTTCTTCTTCACCTTCTCAGTCCTCATCCTCTTCTTCCTCCTTCTGCTCCTTCTCCTCCCCTTATTCCTCTTCCTCCTCTTCTTCTTCCGCCTTTTCCTCCTCTGATGCCTCTTCCTCATCCTCTTCTGATTCCTTCTGCTCCTACTCCTCCTCTTCTTCTTCCTCCTTCCCTTCCTCCTCCCCTTCTTCCTCCTTCCATTCTTCCTCCTCTTCTTCCTCCCCCCTTTTTCCTCCTTTTCTTCTTCTTCCCCTCCTCCTCCCCTTCTGTTTCCTCCTCCTCTTCTTCTTGCTCCTTTTCTTCTTCTTCCTGCTCCTCTTTTTCCTCTTCTTCCTCCTTCTCCTCTTCTTCCTCGTCCCCCTCTTCTTCTTCATTTCTTCTTGTTCTTCTTTTTATTCATATTCTTCTCATACTTCAACTTTGTTTTCTTCCTATGCTTTCTTTTCCTCCTCCTCATCATCTTCCTCTTTCTCCTTTTACTAATTTCACTTCATCCTCCTTCTTCTGTAGGATGTTACTGAGCTCAGATTGAGATTGTATTGTTTTATTGTGTAATATTTTATGAATGAATCAGTTCAGTATTTAGTGTTAAGGCAGAAATGTATCACTTTATAAATAAAATCTACAGCAGCAGCCAAAAGTTTCTCTTCTACTTCAGTGGACTTTCTCTCTTTTTATACTCCACATTGTGCATTAATACTGAAGACATCCAAACTACAGTCCATCATTGTTTAAGAAATGACGGTCAGACAGCCTGAAACATCTCAAGAGCTTTAAATGTATCCTTAAGTACAGTCTTTAAAACCGTCCCAGGAAAGAAAGACTGAGAGCTACCTCTGCTGCAGAGGATAAGTTCAGCAGCCGCAGATTTACATCAACGCTTCGAGTTCAATCACACCTCCAGGTTCTGTAAGAGCTATTTGTCCATGAAGGAGAGTGATGGAGTGCTGCATCAGAAGATCTGACCTCCTAATCACATCATATAAATACAGTTGGGATCATTGTGGGTGAATTGGACCGGAGAGTGAAGGAAAAGCAGCCAACGAGCACTTAACACCTCAGGGAGCTACTCCAGCTTGTTGGAAAAGCGTTGCAGGTGGTAGCTCATGAGGTTCACTGAGAGAATAGCAGGTTGGGATAAAAGCTGGTGGCTACTTTGAAGAATCGGAAATATAAAACATACTCTGGGTTGTGAAAAACGTTTTTTGCTCCATGGATCAGAACGCTGTTTGTTATTGGTCAGTTACGAGTACGCTCTGACCAACCAGGTATCAGACATTCAGAAGCAGTCTCCAGTGTCAGGGCTCCAGAACGTGTCTCATAACAGAGGGCACTGTGACGAGTGTAACTGTAAACGGATAAAAGTACACTGTGTGTGTGTGTGTGTGTGTGTGTGTGTGTGTGTGTGTGCGCGCTGCAGGTTATCCGGACGCTGCAGCTCCATGGGAGAAGTGTAGCCATGTTCAGCTTCGAGGGAGATTTCAAACGGACACGAAACGTGTCTCTCGGCGGGGCGAGTAAAAAGGTGCGCTGCAGAACTCCTCCGTTATTTTCTTCTCCTCCGTCACTCATTTTTCCTTCAGCACTTCCTCCTTGCACTTCCTTTTCTTTTCCCACTATTTCCTCCTTCCTTTATCTCCATCACGTCTTCTTCCTTTATCTCCATCACGTCTGTCTTCCTTTATCTCCATCACGTCTTCTTCCTTTATCTCCATCACTTCTTCTTCCTTTATCTCCATCACGTCTTCTTCCTTTATCTCCATCACTTCTTCTTCCTTTATCTCCATCACGTCTGTCTTCCTTTATCTCCATCACGTCTTCTTCCTTTATCTCCATCACTTCTTCTTCCTTTATCTCCATCACTTCTTCTTCCTTTATCTCCATCACTTCTTCTTCCTTTATCTCATCACGTCTTCTTCCTTTATCTCCATCACGTCTTCTTCCTTTATCTCCATCACTTCTTCTTCCTTTATCTCCATCACTTCTTCTTCCTTTATCTCCATCACGTCTTCTTCCTTTATCTCCATCACTTCTTCTTCCTTTATCTCCATCACGTCTTCTTCCTTTATCTCCATCACTTCTTCTTCCTTTATCTCCATCACTTCTTCTTCCTTTATCTCCATCACTTCCTCTTCCTTTATCTCCATCACGTCTTCTTCCTTTATCTCCATCACGTCTTCTTCCTTTATCTCCATCACGTCTTCTTCCTTTATCTCCATCACGTCTTCTTCCTTTATCTCCATCACGTCTTCTTCCTTTATCTCCATCACGTCTTCTTCCTTTATCTCCATCACGTCTTCTTCCTTTATCTCCATCACGTCTTCTTCCTTTATCTCCATCACGTCTTCTTCCTTTATCTCCATCACGTCTTCTTCCTTTATCTCCATCACTTCTTCTTCCTTTATCTCCATCACTTCTTCTTCCTTTATCTCCATC
>NC_139578.1:30367826-30390326 GCF_946808225.1 Silurus aristotelis
CACTCCATCTCTCTATCACTCCATCACTACACTTATTCATCACTCCATCTCTCTATTACTCCATCACTACACTCCATCTCTCCATCTCTCTATTACTCCATCACTTCTCTTCATCTCTCTATTACTCCATCACTACACTCCATCAGTCCATCTCTCTATTACTCCATCACTCTATTACTCCATCACTCCATCTCTCTATTATTCCATCACTACACTTATTCATCACTCCATCTCTCTATCACTTCATCACTACACTTATTCATCACTCCATCTCTCTATTACTCCATCACTACACTCCATCTCTCCATCTCTCTATTACTCCATCACTACACTCCATCAGTCAATCTCTCTATTACTCCATCACTACACTCCATCAGTCAATCTCTCTATTACTCCATCACTACACTCCATCAGTCCATCTCTCTATTACTCCATCACTACACTCCATCACTCTATCTATCTATTACACCATCACTACACTCAATCTCTCTATTACTCCATCACTACACTCCATCACTCTATCTATCTATTACACCATCACTACACTCAATCTCTCTATTACTCCATCACAACACTCCATCACTCTATCTATCTATTACACCATCACTACACTCCTCCATCACTACACTCTTTAAAATTTGTGTAGTCTCTTGAGCTGTGTGAGCTGATGTGATGTGTCTCCATGGTGTGTTTGATATGCTCTATGTGTGTGTGTGTGTGTGTGTGGTTAGACTCCTGCAGCTGTGTGGTGATGACGGAGTAAATGTTGCCGTCCCCATGCGCATGCTGGAGGTGTTCTCCTCTGAGAGGACGTACCTCCCCCCTCTACGGGATGCTGCCGCAGCCGCCACCCTCACCGAGCAGGTTTTGCACTCTATGGTTCAGAAAGGTACCTCACCCCACTCTGCTTTATTTGCCCCTGCCCTCCACCACCATACATGCACACAATAATGTTTCCTGGTTCATTCAGATTAATGCTGGTTTTCTTTGTACAGGTTATTACAGGACGATGTATGTGCTGGCCAATCACAAGCTCCCGGCCAGTCTGGATTACAGCGACGCCCCCTCACTTCCTCTTGCACACACACTCCTGGAGCACACACTCAAACCACTGCACTGTACATACAGCTCCTGTCCTGCAGGCGCCAGGTACACACACACACACACACACACACACACACACACACACACAGAGGTGTAATCAGACAGGTGGAGAAATTTGTAATGACTCAAAGGAATGTGCCATAGTAGTAGGTGTGTGTGTGTGTGTGAGATTATCTCAGTGTTTACAGTGAGCAGTAAAAGTCTCTGTGTGTGGGTGTTTGTGTTTGTGTGTGTGTGTGTGTGTGTGTGTGTGTGTGTGTGTGTGTGTAACGGTGTGAGAGAGAGAGCTGTAACGTTTGCTCAGCTTGTGGTCTCTGTGAGTTACACCCCTGTTCCAGTGTGGGAGAGCGAGAGCTTCCACACACACACACACACAGTGTGCAGTGGACAGTGTTGTGGACAGTAAATACACACTGTTAGAGATACTATCAACAAAAAAAATGAATGGAAGAATTATACCATGTCTCTCTCCCTCTCTTTTTATGTTCTGTCTGTCTGTCTTTTTTCGTATTCTCTCTCTCTCTCTCCCTCTCTCAGGCAGTTAGTGTTCTCGGCCTTTACAGAACACTTGGTCTGTCCCCCATTCACTGAGCAGATGTTTCACTTCTTCGTGCCGGCGTTGTCGGACCCCAGACTCGGCTTCCCGTTTCAGGACTTCCTGTACTCCCTGCAGGCCACCGTCTCGTCATCAGACCACGCCCAGCAACACGCCCCCTGGCTCCTCTACTTCGTGCTTTCACTTGGGGAAACGGGCATTGGTGAGACACTCTGTGTGTGTGTGTGTGTGTGTGTGTGTGTGTGTGTGTGTGTGTGTGTGTGTTTTCCCAAAATGATGCGAAGTGCTGTTGCATCTCCGTCCGCTGGCTTCACTCAGGTGTGTGTGTGTGTGTGTGTGTGTTAGGCTCTCTGTCTGAAGAAGGGCTGCTGTTGTATCTGAGATCTCTCCAGGCTCTGCTCCCTCTGCTTCCTGTGAGCGAGAGCCACACTAGAGCTGATGTCAACAGCGACTCAGAGGACGAGGACGCGGTTGACGCTATGACACACCCACCTTGTGTACAGGTACACACACACACACACACACACACACACACACACACACACACACACACACACACACACTCAAACATTGTTCATCACATGTCAACCTTGTGGTCATTTCCCTAGGTTTAATGCATTTCTGCATTTTGTGTGTGTGTGTGTGTGTGTGTGTGTGTGTGTGTGTGTGTGTGTGTGTAGGACAACAACAGGATGTCTGTGCAGTTAATCACACAGCTGTGCGTGCAGAAGTTGGACTCGAAGCAGCAGACTAATGCTCTTCTCTCCCTGGTGAGGAGGGACTCAGCCAGCGAGGACATCTTCACCATGATGGCGTCCATCTGCCACACCCTCATGGTGCAGCACCGCATGATGGTGCCCAGAGTCAGGTGAGCACACACACACACACACACACACACACACACACACACACACATTGTGCATTGTTGTTAGCAGTTGATTTTTTTTTGAAGCACTTTCTATTCTGGAGATGTCTGGGTCACGGCACCATAAATATAGACTTGTACAGTAGACATACCAACTCTGCTGGGTGTACAGCAACAAGCTGGTCAGATTGAAGGACGTTGAAGCAGATGCAGATACGTGATATAACGCAAACCTCCCCAAATCATTTGCATTACAATTTGTTTCAATGACATCAGATTTCCTGGATTACTTTTTTATTGGTTGCAGGGGTGGTTTAAAGGATGAATGGATGGAAGGATAGGTATGTAGATGTATAAATTGGGAGGTGGGATATTGGATGGATGGATGGATGGATGGATGGATGGATGGATGGATGGAAGGATGATAAGGTAGGTGGATGGATGTGAGGCAGGTTGTTGGTTAGATAAATAGATAGAGAAGTGGGATTGTTTAGATGGATAGATATGGAGATGGGTTGTTTGTTGGATGGATGGATCTATGGATGAATTAGTAGATTTATAGATGGGAAGGTGAATGTTTGGTTGGATGAATGGATATATGGATAGATGAGTAGATTTATAGATAGTTAGGTGGATGTTTGGATGGATGGATGGATGGATGAGTAGATTTATAGATAGTAAAGTGGATGTTTGATTGGATGGATGGATGGATGGATAGATGAGTAGATTTATAGATGGTAAGGTGGATGTTTGGATGGATGGATGGATAGATGAGTAGATTTATAGATAGTTAGGTGGGTGTTTGGATGGATGGATGGATAGATAGATAGATAGATGAGTAGATTTATAGATAGGAAGGTGGATGTTTGATTGGATGGATGGATGGATGGATGGATGGATAGATGAGTAGATATATAGATGGTAAGGTGGATGTTTGGTTGGATGGATGGATGGATAATAGTATCTTCTTCTTCTTCTTCTTTCGGCTTCTCCCATTAGGGGGCGCCACAGCGGATCATCCGTCTTCATACCCCTCTGTCCTCTACATTTGCCTTTTTCACCCTAACTGCATGTCTTCCCTCACCACATCCATAAACCTCCTTCTTGCTCCTCCTCTTTTTCTCCCTCCTGGTGTCTCCATCCTCAGCATTCTCCTACTGATATACCCCATGTCCCTCCTCTGCACATGTCCAAACCATCTCAATCTCCCCTCCCTCACCTTGTCTCCAGAAGAATCCTCTATTGGATTATATATATATATATATGAATGGAAAATAGTATGATTAGGAGAATAAATAAAAGGAAAGAAAGAAACGAAGCTGTTTGGTAGATGATTTTAGCTTCATTTTTCGCCCACTGCTAAAAAAAAAAACCCCAAATATAACAAATGATTGTAAATGAGAAACTTTTAAAGTCTTAAAAATTGCATTCCAACACAAAGTGTGTAGATTTTATATTTACAGTTTATATAAGTACAGAAGCTGAAACATCTCTGTTTTCTATTGAATCATTCTTAACTAACAGAAGGTCATTCATCAAGGTCATATCACTCCTCCTCTCATCACCGCTCTGTGTGTGTGTGTGTGTGTGTGTGTGTGTGTGTGTGTGTGTGTGTGTGTGTTTATCAGCACTTCATTTGGTAATTGAAACGAAGGGTTTTTTTTGTCCTCACAGGCAGTAAATCAACTCTGTAGGGCTTTTTGTCTCATTTCACTCACACACTCGTGTTCCATAAAGAGCTGAAGCTCCTCCTCCTCCTCCTGGACCACCAGCTGGGGGTCGTAAACCCCACCGCTCTCCACCGCTCTTACTCATTTCTTTATTCCTCTCTCTCTCTCTCTTCAGTGAAATCGTTTACACAACCTGCTAGTCATGTTCTTCATGTTGTGTGCTTATATACACTGTATGAGCAAAACTCTGTGGACACCTGACTGACATCCCATTTCACATTAAATCCTCATTCACTCTTCTAATAAGCTCCACTCCTCAGGGAAGATGTTCCACTGGATTTTGTAGACATTTAAAGTCAGGTTCTGATGAAGGGTAGGTGAGGAGACCTGAGGTGCAGTCAGTGTTCACATTTATCATGTTTAGTAGGGTGTGAGATCTATAGCAGGAGATCCTTCCTTCCTTCCTACCTTCCCTCAATGCAGTTTTCCTTCCTTCCTTCCTTCCTTCCTTCCTTCCTTCCTTCCTTCCTTCCTTCCTTCCTTCCTTCCTTCCTTCCTTCCTCCCTCCCTCCCTCCCTCCCTCAATGCAGTTTTCCTTCCTTCCTTCCTTTCTCACTCCTCCTATCCCTTTCTTTCATTCATTTCATTTCATTTCTTTCTCACTCCTCCCATCCATTTCTTTCTTTCTGTTTCCTTCCTTCCTTCCTTCCTATCCATCCATCCACCCATAAGAGGAACCAGACTGAAGAAATACCCTGCTCTCTTTTGGGTGACAGGAAATACCCTGTGTGTGGAGAATGTTGGTGTCACTGAGCAGGAAGGAAACGTGGGATCTTGATTTGAATGTGGACCGATGGAAGTAGGGTTTAGGGTGAAGTAGGGTTTTTAGGGATTAGGAATCGAGCACTTCTTAGAATCTTCTAGATGCTTGGACCCCGTAATCACTACCCCTTCAGTGTGGATGTGTTCTGTCCCTCGTGACCCTGAGGTTCATTAAACAGAGAGATGAACCAGCCGGAATGTTCTTTATTCAAGCTTTTGTGTCTCATCGTCGTTCTGGTGCCACTCGACATTAGCAGAACACGTAAAACACACACACACACACACACACACACACACACACACATTAATCACTCGTGCTCGCGCCTTTTCTTTCCCTCGTGGGTGTGTTTTCTCGCACCTCGGTGTCGGCTCACACACTCTGGGTGAGGATGAGCCCCTGTAGCATTGTCCTCCGCGCAGGTCATTAAGTTAAACGGAGCCTCGCAGGAAACCTTTTCTTTTTTCTTTTTTATGAGCCGGCGCTTTTACTAATGGGCGCCTTAATAAAGCTTAACAGCTCTTTTAATTCGCCCTGCTGCTGAACACAAACAGGGGTAGATGTAACAGTTTGTTTTTCCACCTCCTCACCTCCTTCAGTCGTTAAAGGGTCCCAGGGGTCATCAGGGGCAGGAAGAGCGCTGATTAGACTCGCACCCAAAGATCGACGATGCAGAACAACACAGACACTATCGTACACCTGCACCAAAACTTATAAAAGTACAAATCCCAGTTTCCTCACGAACGTATTAAGCGGCAAACTGCAAGTGTGTTTAGGATCCACCTCGCACTTAAGGGCACTGTTGTTGCTTTTTTTTTTATTATTAAACATGAAAACATACACAACAATGCCATGGGGATGATTTAAAAAAAAAAAAAAAAGGAACTAGAGTTAGCGCAGTGTCGCTATGGTTACTCACTCCGTACTGGAAATACGATTTATAGTGCGCCATTTTGCGCATGCGTGAAATCGCTACCACTTCCTGGATCCTGGTTTAAATTTGGTTCTAGAGTGAGTTTTTTTTTCTAGTGTGAGTTTATTCTAGTTTAAGTTTGTTCTAGTGAGTTTTTTTTCTAGTTTGAGTTTGTTCTAGTGTGAGTTTGTTCTAGTGTGAGTTTGTTCTAGTGTGAGTTTGTTCTAGTGTGAGTTTGTTCTAGTTTGAGTTTGTTCTAGTTTGAGTTTGTTCTAGTTTGAGTTTGTTCTAGTTTGAGTTTGTTCTAGTTTGAGTTTGTTCTAGTGTGAGTTTTTTTTTCTAGTGTGAGTTTTTTTTTCTAGTGTGAGTTTTTTTTTCTAGTGTGAGTTTGTTCTAGTGTGAGTTTGTTCTAGTTTGAGTTTGTTCTAGTTTGAGTTTGTTCTAGTTTGAGTTTGTTCTAGTGTGAGTTTGTTCTAGTGTGAGTTTTTTTTCTAGTGTGAGTTTTTTTTCTAGTGTGAGTTTTTTTTCTAGTGTGAGTTTGTTCTAGTGTGAGTTTGTTCTAGTGTGAGTTTGTTCTAGTGTGAGTTTGTTCTAGTTTGAGTTTGTTCCAGTTTGAGTTTGTTCCAGTGTGAGTTTGTTCCAGTGTGAGTTTGTTCCAGTGTAAGTTTGTTCTAGTTTGAGTTTGTTCTAGTTTGAGTTTGTTCTAGTGTGAGTTTGCTCTAGTGTGAGTTTGCTCTAGTGTGAGTTTGTTCCATTGTGAGTTTGTTCCAGTGTGAGTTTGTTCCAGTGTGAGTTTGTTCCAGTGTGAGTTTGTTCCAGTGTGAGTTTGTTCCAGTGTGAGTTTGTTCCAGTGTGAGTTTGTTCCAGTGTGAGTTTGTTCCAGTGTGAGTTTGTTCCAGTGTGAGTTTGTTCCAGTGTGAGTTTTTGTTCTAGTGTGAGTTTTTGTTCTAGTGTGAGTTTTTGTTCTAGTGTGAGTTTTTTTTCTAGTGTGAGTTTGTTCTAGTTTGAGTTTGTTCTAGTGTGAGTTTGTTCTAGTGTGAGTTTGTTCTAGTGTGAGTTTGCTCTAGTGTGAGTTTGCTCTAGTGTGAGTTTTTTTTCTAGTGTGAGTTTTTTTTCTAGTGTGAGTTTTTTTTCTAGTGTGAGTTTTTTTTCTAGTGTGAGTTTTTTTTCTAGTGTGAGTTTGCTCTAGTGTGAGTTTGTTCTAGTGTGAGTTTGTTCTAGTGTGAGTTTTTTTTCTAGTTTGGGTTTGTTATAGTTTGAGTTTTTTTTCTAGTGTGAGTTTTTCTAGTTTGAGTTTGTTCTAGTGAAGTTTGTTCTAGTGTGAGTTTTTCTAGTTTTGTTTTTTTCTAGTGTGAGTTTGTTCTAGTTTGTATTACTGTTGTTTTGCACAATAATTTTTAAATGTGATTTAGTTGAAAATAACTCAATGGTGAATAATATTTTGAAGTTTTTGTTATTGTTTTGATGCCTGTGTGTGTGGTGGTGTTTTTTTTTTATTTTTAATTTTTTTTAATAGTTGATACTTTCCAAAAAAATTCTAAATGTGATTATTTTATCGGTTGGTAGTTTTTCTAGTTCAGATAAATACAATTTCACAAAATCTAAAAGTCTAATACGATTACAATCAATTATGCAAAAGCTGTTTTAAAATACCTGACAGTTCCTCAACCTTAGCTACATCACTCCAGTTCTCTACTAGGCTACAGATTACTCAAGATTCTTTTCTCCAGAATGTAAAAAAACTGTTAAACCACAGTGCCCCAATCTTCCTTTTTGTCCTTTGCAGGCTCCTGTACAGTTTGGCCTTCAACGCTCGCTTCCTCAGACACGTGTGGCAGCTTATATCATCCATGAGGACCAAAATGATCACAGGGTGAGTGCAGATACCACCATACTTCAGGTAGCTCAAGTACTCAAATACAGTCAATGATGTGTGTGTGTGTGTGTGTGTGTGTGTGTGTGTGTGTGTGTGTGTGTGTGGAATCAGGTCTCTGGTGCCGTTGCTGCAGTTGATGTCCCGTGGTTCTTCCATGTCGGCGGAGGACTCAAACAGGATCATCCCTCTGTTCTACCTGTTCAGCTCTCTGTTCAGCCATTCGCTCATCTCCATCCATGACACAGAGTTCTTCGGGGAAGCCCTGGATGGTACCGTGCACACACACACACACACACACTCACACACACACCAAAACCAACTGTCTCAACCCTGCATTTTAATGGAGAGAGTGAGAGTGTGTGCCTTTTTACTTTTATTCAAGCATCTCTCTCTCTCTCTCTCTCTCTCTCTCTCTCTCTCTCTCTCTCTCTCTCTCTCTCTCTCTTTCTTTCTCGCATGCTCTTTCTCTCCATCTCTAACTCTCTATCGCTTTCTCATGATCTCTTTTTCTCTCTTTCTCTATCTCTATACCTATTTTTCTCTTTCTCTCTCTCTCTTTCTCTTATGCTCTTTCTTTCTCTCCTTCATTATCTCTATACCTCTCTCTCTCTCTCTCTCTCTCTCTTTTGCTCTTTCTATGAACCCGATGTCCTGGTGGTCCTGAGTGCTGCCTCAGCTTGTATCCAGGGGTTGAGTATTGAGCGTTCTCCATCTCTCTGTCTCTCTCTCTCTGTATGTTGTAGGTCAGAGACAGGCGTCTATGATGCCGTTCTCCCTCCTGGAGTTGGTGACTCTGTCTCGGTGTTTACGGGACGCGTGTTTGGGGATCATAAAGCTGGCGCATCCTGAGACTAAGACTGGCCACAGGGAGGAATACGCAGCAGCTTTTCGCAGCGTCGGAGTCAAAACCAGCAGCCAAGTGCAGCAGCGCATCCAGAACCAACAGAAACGCTGGGTCCAGCTCTTCAAGGTCAGAACCACAGGGAGCATGATCTCTGTCCTCCTGACCTGCACTGTATTATTATAAACATCCCATCTGTCTTTCTGTCTTTCTCTTAGTCTGTCCGCCTTTCTGTCTGCCTCTCTGTCTCTGTCTGCCTTTCTGTCTGCCTCTCTCTCTCTGTCAGTCTGTCTGTCTTTCTGTCTGCCTGCCTCTCTGTCTGTCTTTCTGTCTGCCTCTCTGCCTGCCTTTCTGTCTCTGTCTGTCTGCCTGCCTCTCTGTCTGTCTGCCTGCCTCTCTGTCTGTCTGCCTGCCTCTCTGTCTGTCTGTCTTTTTGTCTGCCTCTCTGTCTCTGTCTGCCTGCCTCTCTGTCTCTGTCTGCCTGCCTCTCTGTCTTTCTGTCTGTCTGCCTCTCTGTCTGCTTGCATCTCTGTCTGTTTTTCTGTCTGCCTCTCTGTCTCTGTCTGTCTGCCTCTCTTTCTCTGTCTGCCTGCATCTCTGGCTGTCTTTCTGTCTGCCTCTCTGTCTCAGTCTGTCTGCCTCTCTGTCTGTCTTTTTGTCTGTCTGCCTCTGCCTGCCTCTCTGCCTGCCTGTCTGTCTTTCTGTCTGTCTTTCTGTCTGCCTCTCTGTCTGTCTCTGTCTGTCTCTGTCTGTCTCTGTCTGTCTGCCTCTCTGTCTCTGTCTGTCTGCCTCTCTGTCTCTGTCTGTCTGCCTCTCTGTCTGTCTGCCTCTCTGTCTGGCTCTCTGTCTTTCTGTCTGGCTCTCTCTATCTGCCTCTCTTTTTTGTAAGCATCTATGTTAGGGATGCATCGAAATGAAAATTCTTGGCCGAAACTGAAAACCCGAAAAAGAGGAAAGCAAGGCCGAAAACCGAAACAAGTTTCAAAGAATAAATCAAATACAAATCTTTCTCAGATATACTGAAACACATCCACACCGCAGACATGTTGCTTTAGACATGCACGTGCAGGCCGCGGTTTCTGTTTGCGTCATCACAACAAACTGTTTCAGCCGTGTTTTTTTGGTGATCAGGAAGTTTTTCGGCCAAAAACCGGTGGCCGAATATTCGGTGCATCCCTAATCTCTGTCCCTTTTTTTCTATCACTGTCCGTCTGTCTGTCTGTCTGTCTGTCTGTCTGTCTGTCTGTCTGTCTGTCTGTCTGTCTGTCTGTCTGTCTGTCTGTCTGTCTGTCTGTCTGTCTGTCTTTAACTGTCCATCTATCTTTCTGTTTCTCTCTCTCTCTCTCTCTCTGCCCCATGTGTTTAACCCCTTTGTGATCCCCCTATCCTTGGTGTAGTAGCGGAGGAGTAACGGTTTGTAATAAAGCGTACTGCTTGCTGTTGAAGCCGGTTGAAAGCAGCAGAATCGCATTTTCCAAATTGAAGGCGGGATTTACGGCCGGCCGGCCCTCTGCCGACCCCGCCCACGCTAATGTTAGCCTCGGGCACGCGCTTGTCCTTCCGCTGTGTTTTATCACCCCTATTGTCCCGGCCATCCATTTAATCCAAAGGAGCTAATTGAATGAAAATGATCAACTAAGCTTGTATTAATATTGCTAATGGAAGGCTTCCTCTCGGCACGGCGCTGAGCGGGACGGACACGGCCCGGGTTTGGGACGAGACCGGCACGGCCTGCACTTAACCTAATAGGATCATTAACCAGCACTCGATTCTGAGCTTTTTTCCTCCGTCTCTTTTTTTCTCCTCCGTCTCTTGTTTGCCGCGTGACCAGACAGCGCTTTGCACTCGCTCTTATTAGCTCAGGGTTATTATCGCCTCGGGACTACAGCTTCTTCTTCCTTCTCTTCCTCCTCCTCCTCTTCATCATCATCATCATCATTTCCCCTCACTGCAAAGTATTCGGATGTGAAGTGTTACATAATATATTTAGTTCAGTTTAATCCATAGATAGACAGACAGACAGACAGACAGACAGACAGACAGACAAAAGGGGCGAAGAGAAAATACACAGAAGGACAGACAGACAGACAGACAAATAGATGGGCAGGTACAAAGAAAATAATATAGATAGATGGATAGATGGATGGACCGACAGACGGACGGATAGATGGATAGACAGACAGGTAGATAGTTGGACAGGTAGAAAGACAATAAGATAGATAGAATATATATATATATATATATATATATATATATATATATATATATATATATATATATATATATATATATATATATATATGAGAGCAGCAGTCCAGATGTTTACTTTCCCCTCCTGAGGACCACATGCACATTTGATGTCATCTGAAACCGTCCGTATTTCTGCCAAGGGCTTTGAAACGGCTCCAGCGAGGAGGATTCTGGGTAATCCGGGCCGTTGCGCACTGCAGCGAGACATTTTTGTCGTATCGATCAACCGACTTTTCACTTCTGAGCAGTTAAGACTTAATTATAAAGAGAAAGCAAACATCAGTGTCTGCTTGTACAGCGTGTGTGTGTGTGTGTGTGTGTGTGTGTGTGTGTGTGTGAGAGAGAGGGGGTGATAATTAGCAGTGCAGGCTGCTCTCTGACAGCTCATCCATCTTTTCCATCCACCAGCAATTGCCCACTAATGACCCTAATGCAGCCCTTTTAACTCGGGCCATTTTGACCGAAAGACAAATAAATCGTTCTTCCGCCTATTTGCGCGTGCCGGAGATCGGACGCCACACAAACCAACACACACACACACACACACACGTTTTTATCATCTGTTGTTTTTTTTAAATCCGTTCTTTTTATTCCAGGTGATCACTAACCTGGTGAAGATGTTGAAGGCGCGAGACATCAGGAGGCCGTTCTGCCCTAAAGGTCACTGGCTGTCCAACGAGGTCAACATCAAGGCTGATAAGGTAATAATGGTGATTATAATAAGGAAAAAAGAACTACAAGCACTAATGCATGCGGGACCTGCGTGTTCCTTCACTCTCTACATAACAAACTCGGTCATGTGACAGCATGAAGATTCCCTCTGACCAAACATCTAGAAGAGTGGCATTTTCACACTTTTCACAGATTGAATGAATAAAAATAGATAGATGGACAGACGGATGGGCGGACAGACAGAAAACGGGCAGACGGATAGACGGACAGACAGACAGACAGATAATTGACAGACGGACGGACGAACAGATAGACAATTGACAGACGGGCAGACAGATCATAGACAGACGGACAGACAGATGGATAATTGACAGATGGACAGACAGATGGATAATTGACAGATGGACAGACAGATGGATAATTGACAGACGGACAGACAGATCATAGACAGATGGACAGATGGATAATGGACAGATGGACAAACAGATAATTGACAGACAGACGGACAGATAGATAATTGCCAGACGGGTAGACAGATAATCGACAGACAGACGGACGGACAGATAGATAATTGACAGACGGGTAGACAGATAATTGACAGACAGATGGACGGACAGATAGATAATTGACATAGACAGACAGATGGATAATTGACAGAAGGGCAGACAGATAGATAATTGACAGATAGACAGACAGATGGATAATTGACAGACGGACAGACAGATTATAGACGGACGGACAGATGGATAATTGACAGATAGACAAACAGATAATTGACAGACAGACGGACGGACGGACAGATGGATAATTGACAGACGGGCAGACAGATAGATAATTAACAGACAGACAGACAGATAATTGACAGACAGACAGACAGACAGACAGACAGACAGACAGACAGACAAATAATGGGCAGGCGGGCAGACAGATAGATAATTGACAGACAGACAGATAATTGACAGACGGACGGATGGATAGATAGATAATTGACAGACGGGCAGACAGACAGATAATTGACAGACAGACAGACAGATAATTGACAGACAGACAGATAATTGACAGACGGACGGATGGATAGATAGATAATTGACAGACGGGCAGACAGACAGATAATTGACAGACAGACAGATAATTGACAGACAGACAGATAATTGACAGACAGACGGATGGACAGATAGATAATTGACAGACGGGCAAACAGACAGATAATTGACAGACAGACAGACGGGCAGACAGACGGGCAGACAGATAGATAATTGACAGACAGGCAGACAGATAGATAATTGACAGACAGACAGATGTAAGTTTTAAAATGTTTGGGATTTGAAATAATGTGTATTTATTAATGTGTTTTACTATTATATATTATATATATTATATATTACTGTCTGTGGTAAAGATGATTATGATGATGATGATGATGTGTTGAACAGGTGACTCAGCTGTACGTGCCCTCAGCTCAACACGTGTGGAGGACGAGGCGTATGGGCCGAATCGGACCGCTCCGGTCCACGCTAGACGGTGAGCCCCGGGCGTGTTTATAGCAGGAACGCGTGATGTAGTGCGTCGCTGATTTACGGCACCCGTAAGGAGTTATCGATGCAGCCGCAGCTAATTAGTTAATTAATTCAGACTTAATGCTGAGCTGTAGAGTCTCATTTCAGCACTGCGGTGGAAACACTACTGATCCATCAGTACCCTACTGTACTGGTACTGATAGTTAAAGTAGTGCTGATACAGAAGCTGGTACTGGTACGGATACTTGTATGGATACTGGGACTGAGTTTATACTGAAAGTGATGGGGATACTGGTAATGATGTATATATGAGTACTGATACTGGGACTGAAAGTGATTCTGATACACAGCTACATTTCATCTCTCCACATCGAAACATCTTCAACGCTCTCAACGCCAATCTCACATCTTCCATTGTAGGAGGACGTTGTAGTTCCTCTTCTGGATATGTACCCACACTTCCATTTGGACTGTAATGTGTCCATTCCTCCACCTATGTCTGTCTGTGTATTCTGAGGGATCACAGTGTGATTCTGTCCCCCACTATCAGCCCACGGGTTCCAGAGTCAGTCAGTTATCGACGCGTCCCTAATAAACAGAGTGATATGAGATGGGATGTGAAGAGATGAGACGAGTGGCTCGAGTGAGACGGAGGCCTGAGTGGATTGAGTGGGTGTGTATTAGCCTAATAGCCCGTTTGTGTGTGTGTGTGTGTGTGTTTGGTGTGAAAACTCCCCAATAACAGCGTCTCGTGCGGTTCTCCCGGGCATAGGTGCTTAAAAATTCAATTAGCCTAAGGCAGGTCACATCTGGCCCCCTGTTTGTCCGAAGCTCTTTCATTTCCCTAAATGGAGGTTTGCGCGGGTGATGAACGGCGAGCGCATTGACCACGCCGCGCCATAACTCTCTCTGCGAGATGGCGCGTTGATGGCCGGATCGGAGAGACCGAGAGGTAGGCTTGACTAATTGAGCAGAATAATTGCGCCGTATTAGCAGCGTGGCAGACAAATGATGCCTCGCTGCTGCTGTTCCGGCACTTTCTGCCCCCCCCCCACCTCCACCCCCTCCTCGACAATCTCCATCACACAGGACGGCGCTTTAATCCCAAACAAACGTCCCGGTAATGGACGCCGCAGACAGCCGGACGGACCAACGAGATAGAATCCGGCTAACTCGACCTGAACATACTGCGTACCTTATACGCTCAGGTGCAGAATTATTGCACCTGAGCGGTAAAAAGGTAAAAAAGGGCGGATTAAAACGTGATCGGGGTTTTAATGAGTCTCATCATGAGCCTCTGCTTTACACACAGATTGGAACTGGTGCTGAGGTCCATACTGAGAGCAAATCTGCTACTGATACACTTAGACAGAAAAGTGAGTACAGATAGAATCAGGGTACTCTATAGGATTTGCTATTAATAGGGACACTGGTACTGATTCTGATAGGGACACTGGTACTGATATTAGTACTGATTCTGATAGGGGTTCTAGTACTGATTCTGATAGAGGTTCTAGTACTGATAATAGTACTGATTCTGATAGGGGTTCTGCTACTAATATTAGTACTGATTGATAGGGGTTCTGGTACTGATATTAGTACTGATTCTGATAGGGGTTCTAGTACTGATATTAGTACTGATTCTGATAGGGGTTCTAGTACTGATAGTACTGATTCTGATAGGGGTTCTAGTACTAATTCTAATAGGGGTTCTAGTACTGATAATAGTACTGATTCTGATAGGGGTTCTGCTACTAATATTAGTACTGATTCTGATAGGGGTTCTGGTACTGATATTAGTACTGATTCTGATAGGGGTTCTGGTACTGATATTAGTACTGATTCTGATAAGGGTTCTGGTACTGATATTAGTACTGATTCTGATAGGGGTTCTGGTACTGATATTAGTACTGATTCTGATAGGGGTTCTAGTACTGATAATAGTACTGATTCTGATAGGGGTTCTGGTACTGATATTAGTACTGATTCTGATAGGGGTTCTGGTACTGATATTAGTACTGATTCTGATAGGGGTTCTAGTACTGATATTAGTACTGATTCTGATAGGGGTTCTAGTACTGATAGTACTGATTCTGATAGGGGTTCTAGTACTAATTCTGATAGGGGTTCTAGTACTGATAATAGTACTGATTCTGATAGGGGTTCTAGTACTGATATTAGTACTGATTCTGATAGGGGTTCTGGTACTGATATTAGTACTGATTCTGATAAGGGTTCTGGTACTGATATTAGTACTGATTCTGATAAGGGTTCTGGTACTGATATTAGTACTGATTCTGATAGGGGTTCTGGTACTGATATTAGTACTGATTCTGATAGGGGTTCTGGTACTGATATTAGTACTGATTCTGATAGGGGTTCTAGTACTGATATTAGTACTGATTCTGATAGGGGTTCTGGTACTGATATTAGTACTGATTCTGATAGGGGTTCTAGTACTGATATTAGTACTGATTCTGATAGGGGTTCTAGTACTGATAGTACTGATTCTGATAGGGGTTCTAGTACTAATTCTAATAGGGGTTCTAGTACTGATAATAGTACTGATTCTGATAGGGGTTCTGCTACTAATATTAGTACTGATTCTGATAGGGGTTCTGGTACTGATATTAGTACTGATTCTGATAGGGGTTCTGGTACTGATATTAGTACTGATTCTGATAAGGGTTCTGGTACTGATATTAGTACTGATTCTGATAGGGGTTCTGGTACTGATATTAGTACTGATTCTGATAGGGGTTCTAGTACTGATAATAGTACTGATTCTGATAGGGGTTCTGGTACTGATATTAGTACTGATTCTGATAGGGGTTCTGGTACTGATATTAGTACTGATTCTGATAGGGGTTCTAGTACTGATATTAGTACTGATTCTGATAGGGGTTCTAGTACTGATAGTACTGATTCTGATAGGGGTTCTAGTACTAATTCTGATAGGGGTTCTAGTACTGATAATAGTACTGATTCTGATAGGGGTTCTAGTACTGATATTAGTACTGATTCTGATAGGGGTTCTGGTACTGATATTAGTACTGATTCTGATAAGGGTTCTGGTACTGATATTAGTACTGATTCTGATAAGGGTTCTGGTACTGATATTAGTACTGATTCTGATAGGGGTTCTGGTACTGATATTAGTACTGATTCTGATAGGGGTTCTGGTACTGATATTAGTACTGATTCTGATAGGGGTTCTAGTACTGATATTAGTACTGATTCTGATAGGGGTTCTGGTACTGATATTAGTACTGATTCTGATAGGGGTTCTAGTACTGATATTAGTACTGATTCTGATAGGGGTTCTAGTACTGATATTAGTACTGATTCTGATAGGGGTTCTGGTACTGATATTAGTACTGATTCTGATAGGGGTTCTAGTACTGATATTAGTACTGATTCTGATAGGGGTTCTGCTACTAATATTAGTACTGATTAAAATAGGTATTGATAAGGGTACTGGTACTGGGACTAGTCCTGATAATTATACAGGTTCTGGTTCGGAACTGGTGGGGGTATATAATAAAAAATGTTTTTAATAAATAAAGTTCAGAATAAAAAAACGAATGATGAAAGGATGAACTTTTTTTCTTTTTAACTCCACAGTTGGCTTGGAGCCTCCTCCGCTGTCCGTTTCCGAGGAGAGACACCTGGCCATCCTTACAGAGCTGCCCTTCGTCGTACCCTTCGAGGAGAGAGTTAAGGTACAGCGCTCCATTGCCCAATGCTGGATGAGGGCTCTAAACCCCAGGTCACTTCCTGTTGGGGGCACAAATGTCCTTTTTTTTTATTCTTCTCAATCTCTCCATCAGATCTTCCATAGGCTGATCTACGCCGACAAACGAGAGATACAGGGGGACGGCGCTTTCCTAGACGGCATCAACGTCACCATCCGCAGGAACTACATCTACGAGGACGCCTACGACAAACTCTCCCCGGAGAACGGTACACTTGAATTATGCGTTGCCATGGAAACCTTATTAATATGCTCCAGTTCTAAACAAGGGGCGTGGCCTAAGGATGAAAAAAGTTTTTTCCCCCAGACAGATTACATAATAATCTATAATAATATTTAGATTCCTCTCGTTTCCATTTCAGCATTATAAAAAGGACTAAAACATTAAAAAGTGAGTAAAACATTATAAAAATGGCTCTTTTTGGTGCTTTTTATAAAAAGCCCTGAAAAATCCCCGTTTGCTGAATCCCGTGCTGAGAATTGAACATTTCAGGCTTATTTGTTTTGTCTCATAAGTGTAAATCCTCTTCCCCTTCCTGCCTCCAGAGCCGGACCTGAAGAAGCGCATCCGCGTGCACCTGCTGAACGCCCACGGCCTGGATGAAGCCGGGATCGACGGCGGAGGGATCTTCCGTGAGTTCCTCAGCGAGTTGCTCAAGTCAGGCTTCAACCCCAACCAGGGCTTCTTCAGGACCACCAACGAGGGCCTGCTGTACCCGAGCCCCACGGCCGAGATGCTCAACGGCAAGAGCTTTACGCGCCACTACTACTTCCTGGGACGGATTTTGGGAAAGGTGGGTATAGAGAAAACTGGGGGATATTATTGGATTGGATTAGGCTAGATTAGATTAGAGTATATTAGATTAGATGGGTTAGATTGTATTCATTCGCATTGAGTTAGATTGGATTGGATTGGAGTAAATTGGATTAAATTAGATTGGAATGGATTGGATTAGGTTATATAATATTATATTATATTGGATTAGAACAGTTTAGATTGGATTGGAATGATTAGATTAAATTGGAGTAGATTGGAATGATTAGATTGAATTGGGTTAGATTGGATTGAATTTGGATAGATTAGATTTGGGTCATTGTATTGGATTTGGGTAAATAGTATTGGATTGGATTGGATTAGATTAGATTTGATCACATTGGCGAACTGCTCGACTGGCATAGAAACTCCAGAGTATGTTTGTATGACTCAATTAAATAATAACGAGCCAATCAGGGTACATGAACAGTTAAGACACGCCCCCCTTTTCTGATCTCTAGTAGAGTTTTGGCTGTTTTTTTGTGTTGGTTTATTTCTTTTTGAAGTCCCTGATGCACTCTATGAACAAAAGTATTGGGACACATTTCCTGCCTTATGTGGTTCTTCCCCAAAAATGTAGCCCCATTTGCTGTAATAGCAACCTCCACTCTTCTGGGAAGATGTTCTCCGGAGATTTGTGCTCATGCTCAGACAATATGGTTGGAGAAAGTCGGGTGATCCAATATTTTTGACCAGGAAACTGAAGGTCTAGAAATGGTAACTAAAAAAAAATGGCTAACAAAACAGGTTTGAGGTTACAGCCAGGGGTCCGAGAGAGAAATACCCGAGCCCACCCTTAGGCCCAATCCAGGCGACACCCATTGAGTGATTGACAGGTGCTTGTTGATTGCCCCTGGTGTGTGTGTGTGTGTATATATATATATATATGTTTGTCCTGTGCTAGCTGGGCTATGACGCAGCAGTGTGAGACTGGGGTAAAAGCAGAAGTGTTTGGTGTGTGTGTGTGTGTGTGTGTGTGTGTGGGAGAGGTGAGCAGGTGATAAGGCACAGTGTGGTGTTGACCTGCTCTCCTGGCGTTTATCAGCACAGTATTAAACCAAGAAATGAGCAGATAATGTTGATTAGATTAGAAAAGTCCACAAAACTCTCAGTATCAGTTCTCCAAGATTTGCTTCAGTCTAGACGCCTTTCTGCAGTGTTACAAACCAGTGCTGCACGATTCATCACATCGCAATCGCGATGTCGGCTTGTCGGCTTGACCATGTGATAAATCTCGAACATCTCACTGGTTCCGGGGCGGAAAAAAGAGACGACAGGCGGCGGTTCTACAGACAGTGTTTTATTTTACTCTCGCAGTAACGTACATCTTTCCTCGTACTCATGCCGACACACACACTCAGAGTAACACGTCTGGATTTATTATTATTCATTTTTTAATTGTTTTTTTTTATTTTATTGCATTGTCTTAAATTCAAAAGATTACCTTTTATTTCTCCTCTTCTCTGATCACCTTCTAGTCACCTCACACAATATCAATCGTTTCAGCTTCTTTCCTTTTTCTTGTACACGCAGCATCTAAGGGCCTAATTTAACGAGGGTCAGAGGTCGTATCCAATCAGCGCTGAGTCAGAGTGCTCATGACATGTCTCTGGCCCTAAGGGGTTCTTCTGCCCTACAGGACTAAGAACAAAAGCCAGAACCGAATCATATCATATCCATGTTGATCTTTTACATGTTTAAAAAAAAAAAAAAAAGAAAGCTCCCCCCACCACACACACTTCATGTTCCTAAGTTGTTACAGTGGGGAAAAAAGCCCCGCCTCCCCCAGTTGCTCAGTCACTAATGGCCCATGCAATTAAGGTTTGGGAGATTAATTAGAATTTGACTTTTAATTAACCCTCTTTGTCTCCCATAAATACCCTTCTGGTGGCAGCAAAAGCTGCCTATTGATATTTGTTTAGTGCCGTTCGAAAGGCACCTGATGTAGATTAGAATTACATCACTGTTGCTGTATCGAATGCACACACACACACACACACAGCAGTCATTATACTAATTCATGATTAAGGTCCGTTAGTGTTGCCGAGGGCTAATGCGCTCCGCCTCGCCTTCGAGCTTTGATGGACTCGATATAAAGTGATCTAGAACCTACTTACTGAATTTATTACAGCTTTGTTTTAAACACAGACGCGGTAAAAGGATTACGTCATCACGCCGCGTACAGAGACGTCTTTCATCGCCCGCGGTTCGGCGAAGAAACCGCATACGGTGGAAAAAAAGGCATATAGTGTACGAAAGACAAATTTGTTAAGCTACTTTTCTTCTGTGAACATGTCATTCAACTGATCTCCAAATATCTAAAAAGAGTTTTCATTGAAAATAGTCAGTTATTGGTTTCTGCTCCACCAATCTCGACTCTATGGCAGTTTCTTTGACTGACTAAAGTTCATAATACAGATTCAACATCAATTGTAGTCGACTCTGCGACATCGTCAAACATCTGATCGTCTCGCACTTCTTGTATAGTCTCACCAACCCTCGGGGTGAAAAGAGGACAGTCAGTCTGAGATCTTGTTCGTCTGGTATTCTAGGTAGTGGAATGGATCTAGGATCCAGGTAGTGGAATGGATCTAGGATTCAGGTGGTTGAATGGATATTGGATCCAGGTGGTGGAATGGATATTGGATCCAGGTGGTGGAATGGATCTAGGATCTAGAATCTAGGTGGTGGAATCGCTGTAGTTGATGGACTAGGTTCAGCTCCTAAGTGGTGGAATGTATCTATGATCCAGGTGGTGGAATGGATCTGGGATCTATTTGGTGGAATGGATCTAGGATCCAGATGGTCGAATGGATCTAGGATCCAGGTGGTGAAATGGATCTGGGATCTATTTAGTGGAATGGATCTAGGATCCAGATGGTGGAATGGATCTAGGATCCAGATGGTGGAATGGATCTAGGATAA
This sequence comes from Silurus aristotelis, assembly GCF_946808225.1. Classification (NCBI taxonomy): domain Eukaryota; kingdom Metazoa; phylum Chordata; class Actinopteri; order Siluriformes; family Siluridae; genus Silurus; species Silurus aristotelis. Next base: position 30,388,404 of record NC_139578.1, read on the forward strand.
AGGTGGTGGAATGGATCTAGGATCCAGATGGTGGAATGGATCTAGGATCCAGCTGGTGGTATGGACCTACGATATGTGTGAATGAAACCGGTAGTCTTCAAGTGGTAATTAAAGAATAACCTCTTCCAGAAGACATGTCTTTAATAGTGTGCTGACCTCTTAAATTGGGCGTTTATCCTGGTGGTACTTGTATATTAATAGGACGTATTTATTGAGGGAGATTTTAAAGCACTTCTGTAAGTCGCTCTGGATAAGTTGAAAATGATTCGGTGGTTCAGGAAGCTTAGCTCTGGTTTAAAACACTTTGTGTAGCAGAGAAAAGTTCCTCAGAGAAAGCGAAGGTCACGTGCTGACTGATGGAATCGACTCCCTCAAAGCGTTTTGTTTTATTTCTTTTATCGATTCCTAATGTTATAAATTAACAAACTCACCTGGCAGAGAGGCGAAGGCGGGAGCTCCGAGTCGCCGAGCTGCGATTTGCATTAATTACCCTGCCGGTGCACTCACTGATATTAAAAGCCACCGTAGCCGTTAATCTTTTTTTTTTTTTTCCTTTTTTATTCTCTCGTCATTTTGGCACAATTTCGAGCAATAAACAGCGCTAAATCATAGAGCAGCTCGAGGAACAGCAGCCGGACTCCGCCTCCACGCTCTTCCTGCCGCTCGTTCCCGGCAGCGCCGTTATTGATAGGTTTCATGGGGCCTCGCGGATGTCGCATACGTTTCGGATTGAAAGCTAAGTGGATTATTTTTGCATAAAAAATGTGTTGTGTTTTTCCCTCCACTACCCCGTCCCCCCTCTCACCGAGTCGCACAATTAACTTGTGTTTAGAAAAATGCCCTGATTTACGAGCCGCCTGTGTGTTTTCAATGCGAGCATTATGGAAATGTGGGAAATTTATAATCCATTTAGTTGATGTGGCCAGCGAGGGAGAGTGCAATCCTTTATACGAGCCGTGTATATTTTAATGTCCTGAAATGCCCTCCTTTAGAGCGGCGTTGCTCTGCATTAGCTGCAGCTCTTTTATGACTCTCTTCCGAGGGGGGGTCAAGGTCAGGACTCGTGTCCTGATAAGTTTTGGGGATTGTTGATTCTTTCTTTGCGTCTGTCTGTCCTGAAAAGGGCGAACCGGGATTGTTAATTGTACGGAGAAGTTAAAATTGTTTGTCGCCAGTTGAATGTAATTGAATTGAATACACTTTTATTTGTCCCGTGGGGGCACTTTGTTGCTGTGCGTATGCAGTATAGAAACCACTCTCAGGATAAGGTTTTAAACTCTGTTTAAAGGGAAAAGTGACATATCTCTACATGCTTTTTTTTTGTGGGTCTGTCTGTCTGTATTTATCTGTCTGTCTGTCTGTATTTATCTGTCTGTCTGTCTGTATTTATCTGTCTGTCTGTCTGTCTGTTGCTATTTGTCTGTCTGTCTGTCTGTCTGTCTGTCTGTCTGTCTGTCTGTCTGTCTGTCTGTCTGTCTGTCTATTGCTGTTTCTGTCTGTCTATTGCTGTCTGTCTATCTGTCTGTCTTTCGTTCTTTCTCTGTCTGTCTGTCTGTCTGTCTGTCTGTCTGTCTGTCTGTCTGTCTGTCTGTCTGTCTGTCTGTCTGTCGCTATCTGTTTGTCTGTCTATTGCTGTCTGTCTATTGCTATCTATCTATCTGTCTGTCTTTCTCTATCTATCTGTATGTCTTTGTCTGTCTTTATGTCTGTCTTTCTTTATTAGTCTGTCTGTCTGTCTTTCTTTCTCTGTCTGTGTCTGTCTGTCTGTCTGTCTGTCTGTCTGTCTGTCTGTCTGTCTGTCTGTCTGTCTGTTTGTCTGTCTATTGCTGTCTGTCTATTGCTATCTATCTATCTGTCTGTCTTTCTCTATCTATCTGTCTGTCTATTGCTATCTATCTGTCTGTCTTTCTCTATCTGTCTGTC